>NW_024426885.1:11224305-11305678 GCF_017311325.1 Ursus maritimus | reverse complement strand
TCAGAGTATGCTTATTATCATGTGCAGTGAGTACTGTATAGAATTGTTGAATCATTGTACACGTGAAACTAATTCAACACTGTATGTTAATTATACTTGAATAAAAAACAATTCAGACTTAAGTATGTGTATGAAATCATTGGAGGTTTTGGTTTGTAGTTGCACAATTTGGTAACTATTTTTGCCATTCCCATGCTTCTTCTGTTGACTGTTTTTGCAGTTGTTTAACTATTTTTACAGCAATGTCTAATGTGTTTTTGTTACTTCCTGGGTTGTGTCATGTCTGTTGAATATGTAGAGAAGTGCTCCACAGAGAATCGGTGTGGATACAGGCCCGATAAGTTTCCTATCCTGTATTCCTATACAAACCAAACTTGAAGACAAATGAGGTCTGTTTGATTGGCGGCCAATTCTTGCAATGGTGATTAAACTCTGTCTTGGATTGCCTTGCACATCTTCATAAAGATGCTGTCAAGTCAGTCGGAGATCGTTTAGTTCATATTCTGGCATCAGTAATGATAAGGTAGTTATATGTGAGCTTTTCCTAGGCCTCTTCCCTATTAGTCTATGTCGAAGTTTCACTCTTTTCGAGAAGAACTGGTTTGCTACATGAAATTGCTCTGTAATCTTAACTTTTGCACTTACCTTGGTAAATGGCAAATATATTTCTGATTTAGGATAGCGAAGCCCCTTTGGGGAAACTTTTGACAGGTCAGCATTAAAACATAAGAAGTCTATAAAAATGAAGCAATAATAATAACATTCAAAGTCAGTGTCTTTAAAACTGATAAGCCAAGGAGCCCACAAAACAAAATGCTGAGATTATTCTCTCTCAAAGAAGCTCTGCTTCACTCCTGTTCAAAGGAGGTGAAATCCACCCTCCTTATGCCTCCTGATCTGTGTTATCTTCAGCACTGACCTTACACTCTTTCTCTTCCTTCTCTTCTTTCCTCTGACCTCCTAGATGAGCTGTTCTTTCCTTTGGGTTTTCTTAAGAAAAGAACATTCACATTTCATCACATTATAAAATTGTTAAACCAAAAGATTAATGTATAGAAGCTGAATTTAAACCCTAGTCTAGAGCTGAGTTAAGGCCTGTAATGAAGCAGTTTTAAACCTCACTGCAACATATAGAAATTTACTGCAGAATTTGAGGTTTTATTAGGTACTTATTGTTCTGGACTATCAGATCTGTACCGACTAGTTCATTTGATTGTTAGGCCCCTCAGATGGGGAAAATGGTGGAAACATAGGCCAGGAAAGACAAAGAGAGAATTTAAATAACCTAGGGGTGCTTATGTATGTATGTTTGTATGTAATCTCTACACCCAAAGTGGGGTTTAAATTCATGACCCTGAGATCAAGAGTCACCTGCTCTTCTGGCTGAGCCAGCCAGGCGGCCCTAGGGCTGGCTAATTTAATAGTGGCTTTGAGAGGGCAAGAAGAGGCCATGGCAAAGGCCTTTGCCAAAAAAGGGGATTAGACAAACATTCAAAATCACAAACAAAATGAAGGTGAATCAATAGGAGACCTAAAATATAGAGTCTAGGACACCTTCAGGCAGGGTTCTGGCTGGGCCCCGTGGCCCAAGTAAAGTTAGCCTTGTCCTGCCTGTTTGTAAATGGACTTAGACCCAAAATAAAGGATTTAGTCATAAATAAATGGGAATGGAAAACGGCCAGCTTAAAAGATCTCCTACATATGGCTGGATATCTTAGAGAGTAAATAAGCTAGAAATGAAAACAAACTTCTGGATCTCCAGGTACAGTAATTGAGATAAAGACAAAAACAAGACTGAAAGTTGATGACTAAAGATACCTTTGCAAGCAGAAGGGCCATTAGAAGAACCAATGTTCTGCATTAGTCAAGAAACAAAAGCGCAAACATGGTACCGCCCGAGGAAAACATTAGCACCCACATTTCTTCTCCTTCCTCTAAACCTCCCCGGGGAATTATCTAAAGATTTCAAGATCAAAATCAGCTTTCCTGTTACTACAGTTACCACTAACTATATGGTTATATCTACCATTGATTCCGCTGGCTTAGAACATCCAGCGCCCAGTGTGAAATGTTAAAGTTGTCTGAAAAGTACTCTTGGTGTAGAGGAGATGGTGCGTAACACGCTGGGGCCTTAGCTAGAGCCCTGAGAGTGGCACCAAACTGTCGTAACAGCCATATTCTTCACTGTCATGCATGCAGCTAGAAAAACAGTCATTTTCCCTTGAGGAATAGACTTCAGTGGAAGTAAAAATGATAAATCTTACCCGATCCCAGCCCTGACAACACATCTTTTTAATATTCAGTGTGAGAAAAAGGAGAAGAGCACACTTCTGCTGTTATACTGAAGTGGAATGGTTGGTATGGGAAAGGCCCGTTCAGGACTGTCTGAGTGGTGAGCTAACCTCGCTGCTGCTTCTCAGGGAACACCATTTGCAATTAGAAGAAATAACTGAGAGAGCAGCTGTACTATTTAGACTTGGGCATTTGGTATATATTTGCTTGAAAACAAAATTTTTTTTAAGACTTATTTATTTATTTTAGAAATGAGAGGGGGAGAGAGAGAGAGAGAGAGAGGGAAGAGCACAAGCGAGTATGAGTGGGGGGGAGAGGCAGAGGGAGAGGATCTTTCAGTAGACCCCCACCAAGCAGGAGTCCCATGCGGGACTTGATCCCAAGAGCCATGAGATCATGACCAGAGTGGAAATCAGGAGTCAGACACTCACTGACGGAGGCCACCCAGGTGCCCTTGTCTACTGTTTGTCTCTTATAGAATGTCATGTGATTGGAATCTATCACATGTAGCTTCTTCAGGCTGGCTTCTTTTGCTGAGTAGTATCGAAAACAAAATTTCTTAAAGGAAAATGGAGAGAATTTTCTATTCATGATAAAATTTCAGTTTTCAAGCAAAAATTAGAATTTGGGAAAACATACACCTATCATCATGAGCTTGCCAGATTCCCAAAACTTAAAGACTTTCTACACTTGATCTTAGCCAAAAGGCCGAGAAGTGATAACTTAAAGACTTTTCTAATGGGATGGGTAGAGATATTTATGGCTGTGATTTTTTTTTTGTATTGTATGATTAAAGGTGCTAGCGTTTGTATTACCTATATTACTCAGTGAACTAATATTTTCCAAATTACCAATACGTGAAATGATCAGATCATGCATAAGTAAAATATTCATTCAACATTTGAATAGATCAATGAATTTTAATGTAACAGAGTATGAAAAGTTTATTGATATGGTGTCAGATTCCACTTTGCAATTAACTTTTAAGAAACTACCACTTGTTAAGTTCGTTGTATCAAAAAAGAAAGCCCACAATGACATGAAAGGGTATTACAATACTTACTCTCTTTCTAATGATTTGCATGAGACAGGATTTTCTTCATGTACTGTAACTAAAACAACCTATTGCAACAAATTGAATGAAGATGCAGATGTGAGAACACAGATGTCTCCTATCAAGTCAGTCTTTAAGGGGCTTGAAAAGTGATAGCTAATGCCATTCTTCTTTTTTTTTTAAATAAAAACTTTAGGGTCGCCTGGGTGCTCAGTCAGTTAGGCATCTGCCTTCAGCTTAGGTCGTGGTCCCAGGGTCCAGGATGGAATCCTGCTCTGGGCTCCTTGCTTGGTGGGGAGCCTGCTTCTCCCTCTCCCGCTCCCTCTGCTTGTGCTCTCTCTCTCTCTGTCAAGTAAATAAATAAAATCCTAAAATAAAATAAAATAAAGACTTTGTTTATTTATTTGTTTATTTAGAGAGCACAGGGAGGGGCAGAGGGAGACAGAGAGTCCCAAGCAGACTCCATGCCCAGCCCAGGTCCACGTTGGAGCCTGACGTGGGGCTCAGTCTCATGACCCTGAGATCATGACCTGAGTCAAAATCAAGAGTCGGATGCTTAACCAACTGAGCCACCCACGTGCCCCCTAATGCCACTCTTCTTAAACTTTTTTGTCTTGTAAAATGTAATTATTTTCTTGAAAGTTAATTATTTCTATAATATGTAATGACTTTATTACTGCTATTTTAAATCAAGTCAATATTTATAAAATTGCTCAGCTTTAATTTATAATACAATACATATCAATGGATATAATTCACATAAGCAAGAGGTCTTTGGGATCCTTAATATTTTTTAAGAATTTTAAAGTTTTGAGAACCAGGGGTGCCTGGGTGGCACAGCGGTTAAGCGTCTGCCTTCGGCTCAGGGCGTGATCCCAGCGTTCTGGGATCGAGCCCCACGTCAGGCTCCTCCGCTGTGAGCCTGCTTCTTCCTCTCCCACTCCCCCTGCTTGTGTTCCCTCTCTCGCTGGCTGTCTCTGTCGAATAAATAAATAAAATCTTTAAAAAAAAAAAAAAGTTTTGAGAACCAAAAGTTTGAGATAAATTCAAAGACATAACCAGAACGAAGTGGTATTGATCAAGGACGAAAAATCAGACCTCACAGACGAACTTAGTCTTAGGAGCCTCAGCAACAGTGGTGAGGGGCTGGACAACCCACGGTGGTCTCTCCTGCAACTTTGGCTCAAGAAGGACCCAAAAGGAGAATCTGTAAACTTTCTATACGGCCAGAAAAGACTTAGTTTTACATTGGTGTTAGTTAACCAGAGGACACCACTTCTAGTTTTAAATCTGTTTAATCAGTTGGTTTCAGTCATAAAGCTGTGATCAACTGAATACCACACTGAAGCCAAACCAGTCTGGTCGATGACACCTTGCTGTGGTGACCACACCTCAAAGACCAATCGGTGACAGCCTCGCAGTTTAAATGCCAGCCAAGTGGTGGTGGGTCCACCTCAGTAGACACGACTCCGAGGCTGACATCGATCTTCCTCTATGGCTCTAACCAACACAAAGCCCATTTCTGTGGTTGACCATGACCTGCTTTCGCCTTGGTAACCAACACCAAACATGCCGCTGCAAACCAAGGCTGATGTTATCTCACAGGTTTTCAAAGAAGGCTGGGAAGGGATTGATGTCCCCATTTTACAGAGAAGACAAGAAAATTTGAAAACAAGAATATAACTACTTGTGTGGACTCTCATAGCATTTGGAGTATATCAACATAAAAAACAAAATACAATTAAATTTAAATGGCCAATTGACACAAATAATTCTGAGACTATTCTTCCACCACCCATTAAGACTAGGGTGGCAGGGATTGGGGATAATGCTCTGGGAAGACTCGGTCACCTTGCCAGATCCAGCTGCCTTCTTGTCCACTGCTTTGATGACATCCACAGCAACCATCTGTCTCATGTCACGAACAGGAAAATGCCGCAGAGGTGGATAGTCCTTGAGAGAATCTCTCAACACACAGACTTGCCAGGAAACATATCAACAATGGCAGCATCGCCAGATTTCATCGTAAAAGCTTTGGAAGGAAAGCAGAACGTTTTGTGGACCATTTGGGTTTTTTGTGCATATGGCAGTTTTAAGTTATTAGTTTTTAAAATCAGTACTTTTTAATGGAAACAGTTTGACCAAAAATCTGTCATAGAATTTAGGACCCAAACAAAAAGTTTAATGAGAAAAACAACAACAACAACAACAACAAAAACCCCAAATTACACAAGTTTTTTTTTTTAATTTTTTAAAGATTTTATTTATTTATTTGACAGAGAGAGACAGCCAGCGAGAAAGGGAACACAGGCAGGGGGAGTGGGAGAGGAAGAAGCAGGCTCCCAGCGGAGGAGCCCGATGTGGGACTCGATCCCAGAACGCTGGGATCACGCCCTGAGCCGAAGACAGACGCTTAACGACTGAGCCACCCAGGCGCCCAAGTTTTTGGTTTTTTTGAGAGTTGCAATTGACTTTTTTGCTTAGAAATTTCTGGTTCATCCTATTACTTTACCTTAAATTTCTGGTTTCATCATCTTTTTTCCCCCTTGAACATCTTTCGTTTCTTGCTTGCACAAATATTTCTTGCAATTAACTTCAGAATGCAGCCTCTTTATACATAGAAACTCAACATTATTTTATTTTTATTTTTGTAATTTTTTGGATTTCATTTACCAACTTTGCTCTATAACTCTTGTCATTGACTTTGGCCAAAAGCAATAGCAAGTTTATCTGCGCAAATAAGACAGTTAATCACTAAAATGCTTATGATCAATTGGTTATAATCTCAGGATGTTCTTTACAAAGCAGATCAAACTCTATAAAAGAAGAAGCAAGGAACAGATTCTCTGTACTAAAAAACCCCATAATTCATTGTCTTCAGATTGCCTTATGAGTATATCATCATATGAGTAGGAAGTAGAAGAATACCCAGGGCAGCCACCTGTGTTTGAGATCTGATGCTGTTTGGAGCATCCAATACAATCCTATTAGAGTTTAAGAATCATGAACTTTTACTGTATGATAGAACTAGACGAAAAATTATGAAAAAAAAACTTATTGTGATATTAAAAGCTATTTATTTGGTTCCGTACTTTGGATTTCTAGAATTCTGTTGCAATTGATTTTGGAAACAGAATGGCGGACAATACAAAATGCCTGGACATTTTATGAAATATAGTAACTTTTAACCCCTGGAAGCATGTGATCTTGAACTTACATTACAAAAACTAGAAAGTGTAGGTCTCAGGCAGGACTATTCAGTGGTTTCCATGTGTGATAACCCTCTTTTCCTGGCCAAGGGCCTGAAGATCACGTTATTGCTTGTGTTTTTGGTTTATTCAAATGTCCATCTACAGCTTCTTAGTTCAACAACTTCCAGATTCTTGGAGGAAGATGCCGATTCATTCCCCTGAGTAAGAATATATAAAAAGTATAAATAATTCCATGTTCTCCAGTGGAAACTGACCATTACCGCCTTCCATGTTGATTTATGCCAGGACAATAGAGACATCTGGGCCATAACCTATTCTCAGGTATTCCTAATAGTTGCGTTCTTTCAGTGGCCATCAAGAATTTATTTTTATTTATTAGACTTCTGTGCCTGCCCCACTCCCTATTCTCATGATATATTTCCAATTGAGGACTTAAGTCAGCTTCTCTCTAAAGTATGGGATCAATCTGCTTCCTACTCAGGAAGGCTCTGATTCCTGTATCTTGGAATACAGCACTAAGTCACCCTGGCCAGGATCCAGGACTCTTGTCTTCCTCTGTGTGAGGCATATTCAGGTCTAGTAACTTGGTTCCTGTTTTTTTCTGTCTCTGTTGTTTTCTTCCTGGTAGTTCTATATAATGGTATTTTGTGCAGAAGGGTACAAACTGCTTCTCTATGCATTGCCTAATTTAGTTAACTTGTTATGTGTATAATTTTGAGTTTCAGGTAAGGCATTAAGAAGGAGGGATAAAGAGATGAGTACAACAGACTCTGCTCTTAAAGAGCTGAATTTGGGAGACATACATACAAACGACACCCCAACTCAAAAAGCATAGAACTCTAATAGTAGATATAAAAACTGGTTCAGGTACATGTCTTGATTATAATTTATTATTATCAACATCTCCAGGTTGTGGGCAAAAGAACGGAGGCTGAGAATGACTGCTTTTCTAAGATCATGGAGCTTATACAGGACAGAGTTGGGACTGGAACCAAGGCTTCTGACTTCACCATTTGCTCTAACAGTGGAGTCCTCACTTTTTTTTTTTTTTAAAGATTTTATTTATTTATTTGACAGAGATAGAGACAGCCAGCGAGAGAGGGAACACAGGCAGGGGGAGTGGGAGAGGAAGAAGCAGGCTCATAGCAGAGGAGCCTGATGTGGGGCTCGATCCCACAACGCCGGGATCACGCCCTGAGCCGAAGGCAGACGCTCAGCCGCTGTGCCACCCAGGCGCCCCGAGTCCTCACTTTTCTTGATCTTCTCTGTCAGGGACAACTTTCAACTCCAGATCCTGGGTGTGCCTGGTTTTCTGCTTCCAAATTGATGCTAACTGGGGCTTCCATTTACTGCCAGAGTCTTTTGCCACTGGGCTCCGCCTTACTAGCAAGACACACCTAGATGCTGTGGGCACCTGTCAATGAATTGGCCTGGTTCTTGATTTTCCCGAAAGTACAGAGCCAGTTGGTAGGTTTCCTATAGCATCTGGCGGTCCCAGTTGCTGCTCCCATGGTGTCCTTCCCTTTTTTATTCTAGAGCTCGGATGCAGGCTACGTAGTGGTTTCTTCTTCAACACCAGGTCCACGGTACAGCTCCAAGTAGCTTCCTATTGGGAACTCTTTAGTATCAGCTTGACGTCGAGCACAAACCTGGCAAAGGGCACATCTTCAAGGGCTTCCTGAATTGCACCTGGCAATACCACTCAGTGTTTCATCTGAAATAGCTCTTTTAGGGTCCAGTCCATGGTAGAATGGTCAATTTTATATTGTTGGTTATAAGTAAAGAAAACCAAACTCCAATTGCTTAGGCATTGGCTCTCCTAACTTGCAAGTCTAAGAGTGCATTTGGCTTCAGATCTAGTTGGACCCAGAGGCTGCAATAGTTACTAGGAATCGTTCTCCCACCTCTTAGACTAGCTCCTCCACATGGTGGCTGAGATGGCCGTCCACAGCCTGAGACTCACGTCCTGTTGGCTAAGGGATCCCAAAAGACACAATCTTCCCTTATGGCACCAGCAGCAAAGTCCCGGGGAAGACTGGTTGCCCCACCTTCAGTTCGTGACACTGTTGTGGTGAGTTGGGTTCAGAGGGACTGTATCACAGTGGGGGAGGGGCTTTAGTACCAGAAGGAGGAGGCAGTGGTGCTAGAGACACAAGGCTACAGGGGTTATCCCTGTACTTGGCATCCGCAGGGGGACTCTCAAACCCACAAATGATCCGAGGGCTGTTGTGGGGTACAATGATCATTCCCCTTGGTAGGGCCTGAACTCAGTTTTCCCAAAGACCCAGCAGAAGTCCCAGAGTATAGTTCACCTATTTCCTTACCTGCTTCTCCTTCCCAACAAATAGGTCTCAGGGACATGTATTCATATCGGATCCAGGAATAGCCTGGGGTGCCTGGAAATCCCCCGAGATTGATAAGCAAGTAAAATCCTAGCACTGACTCCAGATTACATTCATAACCTTATCTCCACTGTGTCTCTACCGCAGCCTATCCTAGAATGACTTCACAGGATGTGAAGTAAATGAATACTTTTTTAAGGAAATAACCTGAATGTGATAGAATGGGAGCTTCCCTTATTTTGCAAAGAAATAAGATCCTGTCATTCACTTGATCTGTCTGTGAGGAATTCCTTTGTATTTCATTGTGCAAGACACGAGTTTCCCTTGGATTTTAAAATTTACATGCTTTCCAACGTTCATTTTGTGGTGGGATGAGTACACGGCTCACGGTTACAATCTTCCAGCAATTTCTTCCCCCCGTTGTTTATTAACTTGTTGCTTTTATGCTGCAGAAGCTGCTCCTCTGTGATTTAACTCAACACTGACAAATAATACGGACATCACTGAGCGGGCCTGATGGCTCTTACCTGGTCAAGACCCACGCTGGAAAGCACAGCTCTTGGCAGGAGGTGTTTCTCTAGATGAGTTCACCTCATTGCCTGGGAGCTGAAAGTGAGTTAAGTCTTCCGTCTGGTGCCAATGGGATCCGGCATTGAGTTCTATGAAAGAAACAAATGCAGAAGGGTTTTGTGATGGGAGAGTCTCTGTGGCTTCCTGCGTCTCCACTGGTGTTTCTACCTTCTTCTCTGGGGATGTCAGGATCTCATTGCATAATCCTGCCTCCAGTTCCTTAATTAGAGGGTGGGAAGGTTTCTCAAGAATTCTTGGAAGTAAGGGAAATGGGAAGTGAATGCTAACATTCAGGGGGCCAGCAGCATAATTGGGAATGGTGTGTTCCCATGAACAAAGTCCTGCTTAGGTCTTAGGGGTAGGCTTCCTGATCAAATTTAAGATGTTTTCAGGGTAAGAAAGAGCTCACTGTGCTCTGAGGTCTTCCTTCCATGTTAGTCCTTCAGCGCCAGCGCCAGCAGCAACGACAAGCATGCCACCACTGCTTGTTGGAGCTCCCTCCGTGCCGGGCATCTTGCTAGGCATTAAGAGTTCGTTATTCTTCAGCCTTGTTTTGCTTAGCAATGCCAGGGTGTCTCCCTTCACCTGGCTCCAAATGTTTGCAGAAAGAGGGAAAGAACTGCCAATGATCCCACCTGGTAGAAGGGGAAGCAACTTTGAGCAGGTGTGCTGTCCTGGGCACTACGCTGTCTCTATGGGTCCTCCAATCCACAAGGCAGCTCTGAGAGCAGATGCTATTATCCCCATTTTACAGAAGATGACACCAAAGCCCAGCTAGCTGGAGTAACTCGCCTGAAGTCAAACAGTTGCCCAGCTCCATGTGCAAACCCAAGCCTGTCTGGATGCACAGCCCTCCTTCCGTTTGCCGTGTGGGTCTCCAAGGGGTCCATGGTGTGAGCACCAGTGCGTCTATGACCAATCACAGTATTGCTGTTGGGACTGTTCTGGTCCATCTGTGAAGATGCACGTTCTTTTATGACAGCAAATAAAGGGCAAATGGCAGTTACTTAGCCATCATTTAGTGCAGTTACTCTAGCCATCATTTTCGGGGGGATGTTTTCGGTGGCCAAGGAACAGCGGTAATGTGGGGCATCTTTGGACTTCCCTCTGCAGTGATTTCTCCCCCTAGTGTGACCCCCATTAACAACAGCACCTCAGACCTGCTGAGGGGACTCTGGAGCTTCAGAACTGAGGGGTTAGGATTCAAGGCATTTGGGTCAGAGCCTGTCCCCATCAGCTTGTGATTGGAAGGGGGCAGCATGGCATCGGAGTGGCTAGCTAGGGAGAGGTGGCTCCTCCTTTCAAAGCTCTCCCCACCTTTGGCCCCGGGCGGAGTAGCTGGGTCAGTTTTTCCTTCCTTGTTCTGTGTTTCTGCCTCTGAGCAGAGCCATCTCTGATCACCGACCGAACACAGGGATGTGGACTCACTCTTTCTACCTGAGGAGACAGTGACTCCCCTGTCCTCACCCAGCCCTTCCCCGAGACCTCCCTACTCCCCTCTGCTCAGGCTTGAGATGACCTCACCTCCTCACTGTGACTAGATCTGCTCCTCTTAACTCATTTTCAAGTTCAAGTCACCCCTGCACAGTCTTTCATGAAATCCCAGGTGAAGGAGTTGGTGGGATCCTCTTCTTGGAAACCTCTTCTGGCTCCCCACCTAACTTAGAATAGTCCAGCTCCTTACCATAGCCTGCACCCCTCCTGGCCTGGCTGCCATCCCCGCTCAGACCTCATCTTATTTTCCTCGCATTCGGGCCACCCTGCCTTTCTTACAAACCCTCCCATCTCATTCCCATCTTAGAGCCGTCAGCTTGCCCTTTCTTCTTCTGGCTTCTGCCTTCCAGACGTTCACTTCTACATTTCACTTCTTAGCCCCAAGATAACCACCTCAGGGAGGTCTGCTTTTAATCCAAAGGAGCCCCTCAGTCACCTGCTGCCCTATCATATCACCCCAGTTTATTTATAATACTTACCAATATAAAACTCATCCTGTTCATGTATCTGCCTTATACCCATGAGCAACACTCTGTGGCCAGGGCCAAGGACAATGCGTGGCTTGTAGTAAACCTCTCATAAATATTTTGTTGAAGCCATAATAAAAGAGGTGCCTGGAAGACAGTAGGTTTTCAGGATATGTCATTGGATAAATGACTACATGTCTTTCTAAAATCATAGCCCCGGATTCCTTCCCTAACAAAGTGGTCATAGATAAAAATAATTTTGAGACCTCCTTCTCCTTCAAGTCAGAGAGGTTCTGGGATGCCAGCATCTCCCAAGTTACGGGGCCCGGCTTCTGAGTTTTGAATTATCCTGACAGCATGTGTGATGAGCCCAAACTCTACCAGTGAGAGGGAATTTTCTAGCTCCCATGGGGCTGCCTTAATTTTTAGGCAACCTGACTGTCAGAGAGCTGACCTCAACCATCCGCTTGTTGTCCCGGTTCAAGGGATGATGCCAGCTGATTGCTGGGGCTGTGAATGGGTAGATTTGTGTTTCCTCATCCACGCTTTGGTCATCAAAATATTTCACTTGAGTTTCGGTCTGTATCTCCTTTTACTTCATTTTGCCTAAAGTGAGGTAGACATGAGCTAGTTCGCTTTGAAGGCATGCAAGTCATCTGTTAAATACAGAAGGCTTGGATTCATACATCTTTCTGATTGCTTGACTAGAACAGGATTCCCTTTGAAAATTCTTTCCCCCCTTGAAGTCTTTTTCCCAAGTCAATGTGTTTTGAAGCCACTGCCATGCTATCACGCTGGTTAGCTGTTTCTGCTCAGTTGTCCACATGGGAATTATTTAGAACATATGTTCTTACTACTAGCATAAATGAAGGACGTTTTTAAAAAGAACCCAAGGGAATACAAATACAAAATCTTGCATTTGGTACAAAACTTTTATTCTTGTTCAATTCATGGCAACAGGGAATAGCTCCCAAGTCAATCAATGCCAGACTGAAATCTTCCCTTTAGAATTTTATGGTCTTGGTCTTTAAAAAACAATTTTATTGGAAAACCAGTGCATGGCCAAAAGCACCTGTCATCATCAGCGCTCACACCTAGCACCTGATTACTCATCAGTGCTCAGACGTTCAGTCTACCTCACTGCCCTCTGGAGCTGATTTGAAAATTCTGGCACAGGGGAAAGAACAGAACATGAGAGAGCCACACAGAGATTCTTGGCCTCAGTTTATTTTCATTTGTGAAACTGGAATGGCCCCATATCCATCCTTGCAACACAAGGCCAGGCTGAGATGACATATTTAGATGCATACTAATACAAGTTAAATATGCTAACACATTGTTATTAACTTTTTTTTTTTAATGGAAAGACCTGGGCATTTTTTTAAAAAGATTTATTTATTTATTTTAAAGGGAGAGAAGGGAGAGACATTTATTTATTTATTTTAAAGAGAGAGAGGACAAGTGGGGGGAGAGGCCGAGGGAGAGGGAATCTCAAGCAGACTCCCTGCTGAGGGAGGGGCCCGATAGGGGCTTGATCCCAGGACCCTGAGATCATGACCTGAGCCAAAATCAAGAGTCAACCACTTAACCGACTGCGCCACCCAGACACTGCTGTCAATAGCTTAAACAAAATTTCATAATCCATCCCTAGGATCATTAGCTAATCATCTTATCTGATCAGGGCAATCATTTTATAATATATACAAATTAAGAGGACTGGTGTAAGAAAAGGCGGGCCAACACTATGTGGGGCGTATTTGGTTCTGGCTGGAATGGCAGCAACCAATTGCAAGGATGAAGCTTTGCTTCTGGGGGAAGGACTAGGCAAGGGTGAGGGTGGAATCTAGAGAAAGTAGCACCAGAGGGGGCCTTGACGGTACCCTCACAAGTCTGCATGGGTTACTGGGGATTTTGGGTAAGCAGCCTGGCCTTTCTGTAAAATGTTATAAAGGTATTAGTCAGTGGTCTCCACTCCTGAAACCAGAGATGGTGTTGGTGAGAAGCCACGGAATCCGTGTGCCTTTGCAGAGATCATAGAGAATGAGAGCTGAGCCATAAATAGCATCCAGTTCCATGGTTTCAAGCATCACTCCACCTCTTTCTAATGCAGGATGTCCCTTGAGCTCTATTTCTGTGTTTCCAGCCCTCCCCTGGGTAGACCCCTCTGGAGGGAATGCTAGGACCCTGCACACAGCACAGACAAACCCAGAATAGCTGTCTGTCGTCTACGGTCCACAACCAGCTTTTTCACCCATCTCCTTATTTCCACACGGCATCACCCGGTTCAGCCAGCCTCTGACTCGAAGCCCCCTGTCTGACCATTGTTTTCCTTGCTTTTTTCTTTTCATTTGGCCATCCTTGGATTCTTCTGTAGCAGAGTGCCCTCCTATGTCACCTTCGATTTCTTTTCTCAGAATTTGACAAATAAGCTGCCACCTGAATATCTTTTCTTTTCTCAGGGTAAAAATCACACTCCCTAGCTTGGCATTCAAGATCCTACCTAATTGGGCACTCTCATTGATTCGCTCTGACCTCCCACTGTTCCCTTATTTCAGTTCTCAACTCTAACCAGCCAAACTGGCCTCCTCACCACTCACCAAACACACTGAGTGATTTTTTTCACCTCCAAGATCTCTTGCCTGCTGCCCTTTTCCCTGGAATACCCCCTTCTCCAGTCCTAGCCCTGCAGCTTAAAATCCTGTCAGCTCTTCGAAGTCCAGCTCAAATGTATCCTCACATGGTAGAAGGGGCAAGAGAGCTCTCTGGCCTCTTTGTATAAGGCCACTCATCCCATTTATCAGGGCTCCACTCTTATGACCCAATTAGTACCCAAAGTCCCCACCTCCAAATACCATCACATTGGGGGTTAGGACTTCAACATATGAATTTTGCAAGGGTGGGTATGGGAGGGCACATTCAGTCCATAACACATGACAAAGGGAATTCATGTATCAGATGGAATTAGTTTGCTAATCAGCTGACTTTAAAATTGGAGGATTATCCTGGATTATCTGTAATCACATGGGTCCTTAGAAGGAGAAGAGAGAGGCAGAAGAGAGAATCAGAGAGATGGGGTCTGTTTCCTGTTGCTGGCTTTGCAGATGGTGGGGTGGGGTCACGAGCCAGGGCATGTGAGAAGCTTCTGTAAGCTGGGGAAGGCAAGGCAATGGATTCTTCCCAGAGCCTTCAGACAGGAATGCACTGCACCCTGTGGACAATTTGATCTTAGCCATGGGAGACCTCTGTGGGACTTCTGATGTGCAGGACCTTAAGATAATAAATCTGCGTTGTTCTAAGTCCCTGTAATGGTAATTTGTGACAGCAGGAGTAGAAAATCGATACAATGTCCAGTGCCCCTGGTGCAGAGGACATACAGTAACCATTTGTTGAAGGGATACACTTATTCCTGTCTCATGTCTGTGCTAGGAAATGATTTGACATGTATTCCTTTCACAAACACTGATATGCTTATAAGGCATTTATCATCAGCTATCTATCATCATGTCATCGCTGAACAGTAACTATTGACTCCTCAAAGTACTGCAGACAGAATCTGTTCTGGGACGTTCATTTCCCTTTTTTTCTCTGCTCCATTTCCATTTCATAAATTATTTTTACTAACCTCTTCCCAGGACACCATTTGAAATGTTATTGTGTAATACTTCATCTCTCCCCAGACTTAGTGATCTACTAGAAAATTGCTTTTCCCTCTCCCCTCCATTTCTACTCTGCGTTTTAATTGTGCAAAATGGAATTTGTTGATTTTTGAAGTTGCCTTTTCTATTCTAAATCCGTTTGTCTCTGCTCTTCTCCGCTGCCAAGTGGGAGCATTTTTCTACCCTTCTGGAAGTTTTTCCTGACCTCTTCTCCCTGATGCCTGGAAGAGAATCACTAGAACCATCCCCTGTGTGTTTTTAGAGAGCAGCTGTACGATGTTTCTTAATTTTGCTTTGGCTTAAGAAAGACTAGAGTTCCCCAGGAGACAGAATCTGGTCTTACTTGGAGCTGTCTGGATATTAATGGTTCCTCCCTCTTTTCCACTAAATTGGCTCTTGTAACAGCAAAAGACAGGTCAGAACACCTCTGCTATGGACCGGAATGCAGGTGTCCTGAAGGGGCACTGACTCCTGGGACTGTTGTATGCGTATTGAGCTATAGTCAGGCACTTGAGAGTGGTTACCAAGATGAAAAAGCTGCTCTCAGGGCGCCTGGGTATCTCAAAGCTGCCTTTGACTCAGGTTGTGATCCCGGGGTCCCAGGATCGAGCCCCGCATCTGGCTCCCTGCTTCTCCCTCTTCCTCTGCCTGCCACTCCCCCTGCTTGTGCGCACTCTCTCTCTTTGTCAAATAAATTAAAAAAAAAAAAAAAAGCTGCTCTCCCATGCTTCAAAATGTCCAGACACTAGTGAGGAATAGATTTTGGCATGCAAAAGAGTTTCTCCTCTTTTCTTCGCGGATTGTAGCTATGCCACATTGTCTAGCCTCTGCTGGGAGGTAGGTGTGACCACATAGCTGAATTTTAGCCAAGGAATTTGAGTGGATATGATGGACACGACAACCCCAGCATGCTCTCCAACGTTCTTCTCCCTGGCAGGCTGGCTAGACTAGACGTGACCACCCGAGTGGCTCAGCAGCTGGGTACTGCAGAGGGCATAGCTGGGCTGCCTGGAGGAAGGTGGTCCCGCCATCCACTTCCCCTGCCCAGTACTGTCACTCAAACAAGCAATAAACATCCCCTGCGTTGCCTTAGTACAATAGTTGGCATAACCCTAACGAGCATATTAGGCAAGCCATTTTGAGATCATATAAGCGATATTGTGGAATTTTAAATAGTTTTGTGTTAGTTTCCATGTTTTACAAGAAAGTAAAAGTGGCACACCAAAGTCATGATTTCATGCATGTTATTATTTAGGGCATGGCTAAAGTAGGTATTTAAGTTCAAAAAGGGATATCTTGGGAAAAGAGAAAGGTAATAGTGGTATTAGTAGCGCTGCGCCTGGCCAAGAAGGGCTGCTCGGAGCAGTGCTGGGGGCAGGGGCTGTCAGGGCGCCTGTGTCTGCAGGTTGGGGGACTCATACCAGATTGTTTCCTCAGCTCTATGTCTTTAGGTTAGTTAACACATTTATTGCTTTTTTTCTTGGTATGTAGCCCCTTTACAGTGATTTTCATTTACTAATAAAAAATGAGCATAAAAGAGCATATACCTTCTTTCTATTTTCCTCCAAGGGAGCTGAGGCGGGACTCCCTGAGTTGCCCATTTCCCCTCCTCCCTCTTGGACTTCAGGCACAGCTTTGAGTTGTATTCTCTACTGTCACTGTCATGGGACACTGTCACCATCCCAGTGGGCAAGGCCTGTATGCTCCTCCCCCTGCTTCATCTCCCTCTCTCCCCCTCCCCCATTCCCTCCCCTACAGGCGCTGGCTCTCACAGATTTATATATGTCCTTAAATTTCTATGTGTCCTTGGAAATATTTAATATTACTTTGTGTGTGTTTTGATTTACCTAAATGTTACGATGTCATAAATCCTGGGGTGTTTCTTACCTTTTTCTTCAGTGCTGCTTGTTCGCAGTCTCTTCTGGTGCCGAATGGGCATCTGATTCGCGGCTGGTCTCTTCAGCGTAGCTTCCATCCCGTGTCTTTCTATAGTTCTCTTATCCATCTCATGCTGGAAACTGTCTTCCGCAGCTGCAGGTGAGCTCAGGTGGGCCCACGAGCTATGGGGCAGGGCGTCAGCAACACCTGTCTGCTCTACAGCTCCGGGAGAACCTGACCGCTGTGACGAATAGACGAACGTGATCGTCTGGGACACAGTGGGGCTGGGCGTGTGCTTTGCTCCTTGTGATGAGATTCTGTCTCCATCCCTAGGTTTTCACGTCTGCCTTTTGTTTCTCTCTTGTCTCCTCTGTATTCTCGTGATTGACCCGGGGTCCTCCAGAGTGTTCTTGTGGAGGTCTGCAATCATTTCAGTGGGCCTCTGGGGGCACAAGAACTACCCTGATTCTTTGGCGAAGACCAAAGTATTCTTGGGGGGGGGGGGATCTGGAGTGTTCTCGAAAGGCCCGTCTGTAGAGGAGCATCAATACTGGCACGTGCTTGGTACGTGCAGCCAGAACACCCACCATTTAGCCATTCAAGTATTACCTTAAGCTTCCCTGATAGGGAGCAGTTCCTAATCCTACTGAAACAATAGAGGTTGAATTAATTGCCTGCAGGAACACCATTTAGAAGGTGAGACCTCCTGGCCAACAGCATCATCAGGTTTTTAACACGTGATTCCATTTATTCTTGGCAACAATTCTGTGGGCAGGTATTCCCTTCTTTTTACCAATGAATACATGATATATCTGAGTGGTAGCAAAAACAAGTGAGTGCGGGCATCTTGGAAGAGTTCAGGATACGTCTCCTGGGATTGTCAGCATTTGTTCCTTAAGACAAATGGATCGAATCTTAGAATGTGGTTTCTGATCGGTTGGTGGTAGTTGCATGGAGAGCCGTGTTGCATGGATTCGAAATTGAGATGAGTTGGGTTCGGAACACCTGCTGTCGGCATGTGAGCGAGACAAAGCAATGTCTGTGTCACGTTTCTGGTCTGCACTTGTAATTCTTAATTGTAATCACAGAAGTGTGAGTTGGCACTGAAAGCCCCGGACGGTGGTTAACATGGTTTGAAAATGAAAATATTTCACAAGAAATTGAAAGCCTGAAAACTTGTCTAAACCCTAAAGTCTCTGATTTGAAATCAAACCATTCCATATCAAATTTCTTTAATTGAAAAAAATTTCCATTTGCCCAGTCTGCTTCTCCGAGCTCAGGAATAGGAAGGGTATTATTTTTGTGAGCTAGTAATTGTAGGCTCTGGGTTTAAACCCTCTGTAAATTCCGAGTTTACTTGACTGTATTTCAGTCATGCCCTGGATCTGATAACAGATGTTCCTCAGCAAAGTGGCAGAAATGGGGTTTTGTTGAAATGAACAGAGAAGAAAGAATGGCAGGTATTCAACCGTGGAAGCAGTTAGAAAAGTAGAAAGCATCCATAAAAATGTTTTATTTATAATTTTGTTTATCATTTATATATTAGTATGTTTAAATTTATAAATAGAAAATATTATTTATGTTTACAAATATAAAACAGAAATGGTAGAAACAGAAAAGTAGAAAAGCAGAAACAGAAAACTTCTGGCTTGTATTTGTGACCCTTTTCCAGGAAATTCTTATTTTCTAGATCTCACAGAATGAGCCTCTTGCTTCAATAGTGGGCTGAAGTCAATGGGAGGTTGAAAGCTGAGACGAGTTGTTTAGAAAAGCTAAGAGTGCTCATTTTATATTGTAGTCTGGAGAAGTCAGCCCTGTGCTCTGGCTGGGGAACAAGATAAATCTCTGGATGTCAGATTTCACACTGAGGCAGTCATTTTGGGAGCAGAAGTGTCTAGGACTGGGAACTGTGGTCCCTCGGGTACCAGTGGTGAAGTCTCTGGGTTGAACCTAAACATTGCAGAAATAAATCATGTAGAAAGTGAAAACCCCTTGTACTTCTATCCTTCATATAAAACCACTCTTGATAGTTGGTCTGTGTTCTTCCAAATATTGTTTATGTGTGTTTTTGGAAACATGCACTTGAATGCTGAACATCAATGTGGTTCTTAACAACTATGCTTTTTACTGTGACTTCCCAGGGAGAGGGAAGTCTGCAGTCTGCTTTTCCTGCAAGAATCAAAGACTAGTGCCACAGCTGCGGTCACAGGAAACTCAGTCAGAGGAAAGCCCTGAGTGAATCCAAACATGGCAGCATTCATGGGGAAGAGAGTCTGAGGCAGAGAGACTAATGCACACATCAGCTGAGATTCTGCTCTCTTGAAAGTTCTAGGCTTGCTCCTCTGTTTGCTTTCAGAAGTCATCGTTGATCTGATGGATACATTTTCTGATGCTGGCCTCTCTCCTGCTCAGGAGCAGCCATATGATAGACTTACGTAACACCCACTTAAGGGACCCAGCTCTGCCCAAAAAGCACTTACAGAGCAAGACGCACTGACAAGGGAGAGTTCCCGTAAGGACTCTGCCTCATCTCGCAGATGCTCCTGCCCGTGACCTGGATGTGACCTGCCTACCTGCCCTGCCTTGTTTTAATACTTCAGTTCTGTGGTTTGCCTGTCCCTGTTGATGTCCTATTCAGGTATACAGGTGATTCTTGTTATGATAGTTATGGTTTATAAAGTTGCTGTGAATTACTAAATACTGAACCATTGTTCCTAGAAGAAATATCGGGTTAGGTTCCTGTGACCCTCTGGTCATGAGAATTTTGTCAACCACTTAATACAACTTTGTTTTATGTGTGTTTCTTCTTAAAGACAACTATGTAATATATACTGTTGATTAAGTAACACTCTACTCACTTTACCTCATGCCTGAAGGCGTCTTTTATCTGTCACGTGTATTTTCTCTATAGGGCACATCATCACCTTCTTGCCCTTAGGAATGCTAGATGGTGCTTCAGCATTATGACATTTTCAATGGTGAAATCACCAATAAAAAGCACAAAAATGTAAAAAAAAGTGGCATTAAATAGGCCACAGTGAGAACTGCAACAAGGGGGCAGAAGGGAGGCTGGTATGACCTCAGCTAGAAACATACGTGTCAGGTGACTCAAATTTTTTGAGGGTTTGTCTGTGTCTGGAATAATCACAAAAGTGTTGCAGTGATTTGGGGGTTACAAATACATTTTGGCAAGTAGGTGAATTCACAAAGAGGAATCTGCAAATGAGTCTTGCAATGTATCTCCAGCCCAGGGATGGGGACACCTTTGAAGAGTAGCATGTGGGCACAAAGAGCCCTGGCCTCAGAGGCGGTCGTGACCTGGGAATCAGGCTGGCTCTGCCCCCAGTTAGCTGTGTGATGATGGGCAAACCCCACGTCTACTGTGAGCCTTTGTCTCATCCTTTATAAGCAAGAGGTTTGACTTTAGTTACATCTAAGATCCTTTTTGCCTCTAAAGTTTGGTACTTCTGAGTTCTACTCTCAGGTAGAAGCCAAATGGGTATAATGTGAATCACTGCATTCGCCTGCTGCTTTGAGTTAAAGAAATCATCACCTTTCTGTCCAGGCCAACCCTGTGGCATTGTGTTTTCTCACATCAAGATCTTGGTCTTCAAAATAAAATGCAGAAAAAGCTTTTTATACTTTGACTTGTAAAGAAATATCCCAGATTGCAATTGCATTGAGAGCAAGGTGACAACCAAGACTTTCTCACACAGAAAGAACATGCAATTCTAGAGCCCAGGGTGCCTTTTCCAAGAGAAGGACCAATTGAAGGTGTTTTTAACATGAATTCAGGTTAGCATATCAATAGAGATGAATGGTATGGTTAACAGTTCATAGTGGAATCTATGTAATTTTGCTCAGCAGGTGAGATGGTAGGAATAACCCGACAATGTTTTTAGGAGGAGGATATCCAAGTGTAGAACTACAATGCCATGTTTATTGTGAAGTGAAATGATTTGTTAGAGGAATTAATGCACACCCAGCATGTGGATCTTCAGCCAATAGTTTTTAATTAGAGTGGGACATGTTGTCATAACACAGGTTTATTAGATCATCAGTTGATTAACTAAAATATTATGCAGTAGAAATTTCCACTTTTCCTTCTCAGAGCTATGAGGAAAGGTGCCAAGAATGGGCTAGAGGGGAAGGTGACCCTTCCAGGTAGGCAGGTGAGAAAGCCACCAAGGAACATCCTGAAACTCATGCTTTCGACCATGTTTTTAATTGACTTGGCCCAGTTCCCATTGAAAGGTGAAGAAAATCCATAATGTGTTAGAGTGCTTTATTTTTCTTCTCAAATCAGAACCCCATTTGTCACTGCCAGATAAGAAGTGAAAAGGTCATCTTCTCACTTTGAAATTTCTGAATCATTTAATAGCTAATTTGTACTGCTAATTACTACCTTTCACTTCCCGTAATTATTTTGAATTATTGTCCTCCCGCTATTATTAATGGGTAGAGCAGGGGACAATAAAACGTGGCTCCAAGTTCCAATTGGTTAGCCTGGCAATGGAACCACTTCAAAGTGACTGGCAGAGAAGAATTTGCCATCTAATTCAGCTTTGCTGGCTTGGTGACAAAAAATCAACAGCTGAAACGTTATTTGCATTTTCCCAATCTGGAACTACTTTTCATTAATATTTCATGTGGAGACTCTTTTTTTGGCTGAGCACCAGCAATAATGAAGTTAAGCGCACTTTCCCTGCTATTCTAATTGCTTCTGTGGTCCCCAGATGTATCTGGAACACCTGTAGGCTTAATCAACTATCCACAGACCTTCCGGAATCAGCTCACCAGCCACGTGCCCAGAGTGCTCAGGAGAAATCTTGGTCAAAAGCTGAGAACTAATTAGATGACATCCTGGGAAGAATTTCAATGTTATGTTTCTGGAATGAAATTTCTGTGTTGGTCTGGATTTTAAGGCATTTTAGTGAAATTTTCCAGTTGACCTTAGACAATCATGTTGGTAGGATGTAATGGGTACCAGAAAGGTTTTCCTGTCCCATATTTCTCTCAAGCAATAGCTAGAGAGTCGATTCATTCTTTAGAATCCAAGGGCTCTTTTGGTTTTTGAAATGCCCTATTGTTGAGAAGATATCACCAGGAAGCCCAGCATCTTAAACATTTATCGTAAACTCCCACCTCATCAGGGCTTTGAGGTTGGATAGGGGTGAGGTTTCCCTGAAGAGGAAACAGTTGAGAACAAACTTACCTTGCTCTGTAATTTTGCCCAGGGTAAACCCTTCTCATACCATTTGATGGGGTTATTGTAATTTTTTTAATTGAGACACTTTCTACATTATGTAAATTCATTGATTTAAACAAATAGATGGAAGAGGCTACTGCTAGGTATAAATGGGAGAAATGGTATAGATCTGCCAGGTGGAGGTTTGGAAGTAAAGAATTTGAGAAGTATAGTTTGGACTGCTTTAGAAGTGTTGACTGAAGGGTTAACATGGTATCGGGTTCGTTTGCTATGGGATAGAAGTGACAGCAGCAGAGTGCATAATATCTTCGTTTTCCAACATTAATGATTACCATCTGTCAGCTGCAGAGAGACCTCATAGCATTGTGGAATAAGTATAGGGCTTGAGATAATAAATATAATAGCTACCGCTTATTATGCTATTGCTTCTGAGCTGTTGCTGTGCTCAGTTCTTTACATGCGTTATCTCATTCCCCCTCTGATGGAGGTTCCATCATGATTCCATCCTATAGATGAAGTACTTAACTAAACTCTACATGGTCACATGGCCAGGAAACGGCAGAGTTCCCGGACTCAAATTTCAGACTCCAGTTTGTTTCCAGAGCCCACGTTCCTGAACATTATGCTGCTATTTTAAGGGACCCAGAAGGTTCTTTCTCTGGGTAACAGGAAAAGGAATAGTCATATTGTAAGCAATAAAAAGAAGGTTTGTGTGGATTAGAAAAACCAACAAAGGTTGAGGAATAAAGGGCCTGAATTTGTTGGTTCTGTGACTACAGGTCTTCCAAGTATCTGACCTCAGTCTTCCAGGGTCTTCTAGCTCCCCCGCCCCCACATCGTGGAGCATTCTCTATCCCATTCTCCATCCCATGGAGTTCAGTCCCACGTGCTGCCAGAGAGACCCCCCACAAGAAGAGCTTAGTTATTGAAGTAAGAGAAAGACACACTAATAGTAGCCCCTTCTACCCAGTTTTCCAGTGTGTTACTCCCACAACATGATCCGGTCCTGGGTGTGTGTGTGGTGTGCTGGGAAGAGTCTAGCTCTGTGGGTGAAGGCCTTCAAAAGCAGAACTGCTATATCCCACTTCTTTTAAAACATTAATTCATAGACTATTTTTTAGAGAAGTTTTAGATTTATAGAAGAATTGAGCTGAAAGTACAAGAGTTTCTATATCACCTTCCCCAACTCTGCCCCAATCTTCTTTGCTAGTAACATCTTATGTTAGCCTGGTACATGTATCAATATATTACCAATATCGCTGTATTATTAACTAAACTATATAGCTGGCGTTAGGGCTCACTCTGTTTTGGAGTTCTAGGGGTTTTGACAAACGTAAAATGATACCTATCAAAATGGCTGTTCCAGTATCATACAGAACGGTCTCACTGCCTTAAAAATCCCCTGTGCTCCCCTATTCATTATTCCTTCCTCCTCCCAAACCCCTGGCAACCACTGATCTTTGTACTGTCTGTTCTTTTGCCTTTTCCAGAATGTCATAATCCTATAGTATGTAGTCTTTTCAGACTGGTTTCTTTGACTTAGCAATGTACATTTTAAGGTTCCTTCATGTGTTTTTGTGGCTTGAGAGCTTATTTCTTTTTATCGCTAAATAATATTCCATTGTATGGATACATCACAGTTTGTCCATTTACCTATCGAAGGACAACTTTGTTGCTTGACAATTACGAATTAGGCTGCTACAAACATTTGAGTGCAGGTTTTTGTGTGCACCTAAGTTTCAACTCATTTGGGTAAATACCAATGAACAAGACAGCTGGATTATATGGTAAAAGTATGTATAGCTTTGTAAAAGCTGCCAAACTGTTTTCCAAACTGTCTGTAGCATTTTGCATTCCTGGCCACAATGAATGAGAGTTCCTGTTACTCTGCATTCTTGCCAGTATCCGGTGTGGCCAGTGTGTTGGAGTTTGGTCATTCTAATTAGCATGTAGCTGTATCTTATTATGGTTTTAATTAGCAACTCCCTGATGACACAGGATGTGGGGCATCTTTTCATATCTTTATTTGCCATCTGTATATTTTTTTTGGGGAGATGTCCAGATCTTTTGCCCATTTTTTAACTGTTCATTTGCGTTTCTTATTTTTGAATTTTAAGACTTCTTTGTGTATTTTGGATGCCAGTCCTTTATCAGGTGTGTGTTTTGCAAGTATCTTCCCCCAGTCTCTGGTTTGTATTTTCATTCTTTCAATGGTCCTACTTTTTATTTTTATTTATTTATTTATTTATTTATTTAAGATTTTATTTGTTTATTTGAGAGATAGAGAGAGCACAAGCGGGTGGCAGGAGGAAGGGACAGAGGGAGAGGGAGAAGTAGGTTCACTGCTGAGCAGGGAGCCCGATGTGGGGCTCAATCATGACCTGAGCCGAAGGCAGATGTTTAACAGACTGAGCCACTCAGGTGCCCTGCAATGGTGCTACTTTTTAAAGATATTTAGGTTTGTTTGTCTGGGTGAAATATCTAGTAATTGCTTTCAAGAAAGCACTGACTTCTTTTTTTTTTTTTTTTTTTTACTCTTTATAGCTGTGTGTCATTTTATTTTATTTTTTCTTCCAATTTTTTTTAAGATTTTATTTATTTATTTATTTGACAGAGAGAGAGAGAGCCAGCGAGAGAGGGAACACAAGCAGGGGGAGTGGGAGAGGAAGAAGCAGGCTACCAGCTGAGGAGCCTGATGCGGGGCTTGAACCCAGAACGCTGGGATCACGCCCTGAGCCAAAGGCAGATGCTTAATGACTGTGCCACCCAGGCGCCCCTCTTCCAAATTTTTGTTTAAATTCTAGTTAGTTAACATATAGTGTAATATTGGTTTCAGGAGTAGAATTCAGTAATTCGTCACTTACATATAACACCCAGTGCTCATCATAAGTGCCCTTCTTAAGACCCATCACCCATCTAGCCCATTCCCCACCCACCTCCCTCCATCAACCCTCAGCTTATTCTCTATCATTCTCGTATGGTTTGCTTCCCTCTCTCAAGAAAGCACTGACGTTAACATTCTTTTTCTCTACACTCTCCTTGGCAGAGCTGTGTCTGTTTTTGAGACTTCTAGTAGGTGTTGTATTTCATAAGCAATATTGTGATCAGTTTCTCATATGCAGGAGAGTGTTGGAGTCCAAATTAATGGATCCAGCACTTACTGAGTGAACTTCTATAGTGTGTGCTGCTCCCAGGAGGGCACTGGGCGATGGTGGTGAACAAGGCAGGCAGAGTCGTTGTCTTGGGGAACTTAGAGTCAAGTGGGAGACATAGTGAACCAATGGCAGCCTGGTGTGTAGAGGAAAATGGAAGGGGAAAGGGTTCTAGGGGTGCACAGAGCATGGACCCCTGACCAAGCCCAGAGGTCCAGAAAAGACTTTGCACAAGAGGTGAGGGTTTGACTGAGATCTGTGGGACAAGCCAGAGTTTAGGCAGGGCAAGGGGTGGGGGAAGGGTGTTCAATGAGGAAACTCT
This sequence comes from Ursus maritimus, assembly GCF_017311325.1. NCBI lineage: Eukaryota > Metazoa > Chordata > Mammalia > Carnivora > Ursidae > Ursus > Ursus maritimus. The sequence continues at coordinate 11,280,030 of NW_024426885.1, read as the reverse complement.
GCCAAGCCAACTGAACAGCAGGTGCCTCTAGGTTGTTTTAGATGTTTCAGGCTAGAGAGGTCATTAGGTTTTTGGAACTTGGGAACGTGGTGGAATTCACCTTAAATTTCCCTTAAGTTTCTTTAAAAATTCTAATTTAGGATTCTTTTGGGGCCATCCTAAATCAGGGGTTGTCTTGACTAGCCTACATTTTGGAATCCCTTGGGAAACTCTCAGGCCGCATGCCAGCCTGCTTGAATCAGTCTCTGAGGGTGGAGCCTGGGCCCAGGCATTTGTTCAAAGTTCCCAGGAGAGTCTGATGCATAGTCAGGGTTGGAAATCATTGTCCTGAAGGGAGGGGATCTTTGCAGGACACACCACTTCTATTTGTGTGATAACCGTGTGCTTTTAAATTCAGGCAAGCTCGGTAGCTGTATGTATATACATATATGCACATAGACATATGTTTCTGGATATATAAACCAATTGTGCTAAACAGGGTGTGTTTGCATGCTAGATGAGAATGTATCCTACAGATGAGAATGCACCACACTTCCTTGTTTCCTTTGCTAGAGCTCATAGCCAAATCTGCACTCAGAATTAGGTTCGCTGCAGGGCTCCTGGGTGCAGCACACCTGTGTTTTGATGGCTTGCCTACTCTGGCCTGGGTATTCTGTTCTCATTTATATTTTCTCTGGTTCTGGCTTTTATTTTTGTTTTATTTTATTTTAAAAGTTTTACTCAAAACTAGATTTGGTATTATACTGTGTGGTAAGTCCATTTCAAATCATTTATGGTATGAGGTTGGAGATGAGTAAATATGCAGAATAAGTTTGACAGCATCATGCCAGGCTCCTGGTAATGACTTAATAAATGTTTATGATTGAATCAATGTGAAAAAATTCTTGAGGAGTTTCTGAAGTTAAGAAGGTATGAGACAGCAGGAAGCCCAGCCACCTGTCATCATACCCCCTTTGCACATGTGTTTAGGAAGCCCTGGCCCTGCCTTTGACCTAGAATGACCAAAACCCACAGCTGCTGGAGGAGAGGGCTAATGAGAAATCTATTCTAGTTGAAGCTCCATGCCCACCATCCAGGGAGAGAGACCAGCTAGACAGTGAAATGCCTATGATTGGGGGCAAAAGCTCAACCTGGACTTTGCAAGAATTTCTCATGGGAAACTTTCTGCTGATGCCAGTTTCCAGTGGCTGCCTCCAGCAGCCTGGAACTCTGGGGCTCCTGAAGAGGCTGACACTTTCAAATTGATTGGTGACTTGGAATTTTGGCTTGTTCAAAGACCAGGGCGCACTGCTGTGACCGGAGTCTGTGCCCAGGACAGGTGGGCATATGGGGTTCATATGGGGTTACTTTTGAACATAAAAGAAGGGGTATGATTATCAGCGATGCCTAGAAAACAGGCTTAATCATGTGACTGATCTGTGAAGGCCACGAATGCCCCTGGGGGATACTTTTGGCTTGATGAGCTATTGTCTATACAAACCCCCCACTTTTCGACAGGACCTCACCTACACTGCATGTGTGTTTAGGGACGATGCCTCGATGTCTGGTCTTGGAGGGGTACCTGGGTGTGTCCAGGTGAGCAAGATGTACTCCTGCTCTTGGGGAGACAAGTGTGTGTGTATTCATGGCCAGGCAGTGGGTCAGTCTCAGGATAGCACAATGACAGAGTGAAAGTGTTCACAGAGGAGGATAATCAACTTTTTTTTAGTGCAATGGAATAAAATATGTTACAAAATTTTAATATTTTAAAATTACACAAGTCACAAACAGATATATTTTTATTGCAAAAACTTACATGGTAGTATTGAGAGTGCAAACTGAAAATCTTGACTTCACCATCCCTCTCCTTCTCCAATCTCAGACCCCTCCTGAGGGGATTGGTGTGAGGACGGCCAACCTCTTCTCTGGGTTTAAGGGTGGGAGACAGTGTCAGTGGTTGAGTGTGTAGACTCTAGAGTCAGGCCAACGAGGTTCAAATTCTGCCTCTGCCAGTTGCCAGTGATGGGACCTCCACTTAACCACTGTCTCAGTTTTCTCATCTGTAAAGTGGGGAAATAATATACTTTCCTCATAAGATTGTTAAAATTGTGAAATGAGAGAGAACAGGTAAAGTACTTATGAAGAGTAGAGTATAATGTTGGCTATTGTTACAGAAAATTTCAGGGTGAGTTTGTGGGACCCTGAGATGGGAGTGGGAGCGGAGAGGAGGGCAGGACTTGAGGCATGCCAGATCTGTGGAATTCAGGTGTGTGGATGGGGGCGTAGTTCGGTTGCCATGCTGTTGTCTTTTTTGAGACAGGGAAGACAGGAGCAGGTTGGGAGTAAGCAGAAGGGAAAGGGGTAGAGTCAGGGAATTTGGTTTCAGACGTTGTGAGTTGGGTATACCTGAGATGTTCGGGTGGGAATTCCTAGAAGGGAGTTAAATATTCAGATCTGAAGGCCAGCAGAGGGTTAGGTCTGGAAATGGGATTTTTAGCACTTTTCTAGGTAATTTAAATGTAAATAGAGAATGGCATGGAAGGGTGAGATATTTCAATTTGTGTCTGTTAAAGTCATGGATTCAACAGTATTCTCATGAAAACTCGTCTTTAGGAGTAAGGGGATACACGGATGGCTTTATATGCAACGAATCCGGGCCAACTCTCAAACGTACGTATGCTAGCAATATACAGGCAGCCAGTGACTGTGGTTCCACATGTAAGGTGATATCAAGGTGTTCTTGACTCACCTTGATCAAAGGATGTGAATATTGATAAGTCACGTGGCTTACAGTTTTTGGGGAAGTCTATATGTTTTCGTGCTCTTATATTGATGTTTGACTAATAAATGGGAAGCCAGTAAACTGCTCAGTCAGTAAGAATTAGCATAGAACATGTGCCATTGGTTCTTCTGTCCAAAATTATTTATATTGGAGGTGTGAGTCCCCAGGTGGCGTTGGTTCACACATTATTGAACCTGAAGTGACTAAATTATGATATTTGTTGCCTTATGTGTTGGCGATGGGGGTAATACCAGGCAACACCATGGTTTTAAAGTTACCATTCGATAGGGGAGTGTGATTTGAGCAAGACTCTATCTGTACCTATATTATCCCTATCCCTGTTATAATGGAATATATAGGAATATATATAAAATATAATATTGTATTATATATTATGTTATAATTATATAATTATAAGTTATGATAAATTATGTAAATATTATATGTTATAATTATATATAATCGTTACAATATATCATATAATACATAATAATGATGTGATATATAATACATAATAAATGTAATATATTAGAATATATAAAGTATATAAAATATATTTAAATGTATAAAATATATAAAGTATATTCCAGTTATAGCTTCCTCTCCTTTGACCTTCAGGCTAGGGGTTGGAATAGCTCAGCTGCCACGGCACTATTCCTTTGGTTGTCTTAGCCACACCTCGGCAGGTGGCACCTTTGTAAATAAACCCTCCTCAAATTATCCTATTTTAAGAATGCTATTTCCTTGTGGGACATTTTCCTTGTGGGGGTGATATTGGAGCCAATTTCCTTCCAAACTCTGCGGAGTTTTGCAAGGAAGGAGAAGAGGACGGTGTCTTCAGATGAACTCAGGATCCCCACGCGCTGCTCCTATTTCCCAGACCTTGTGACAAGTCAGATCCCAGGGTTGCTTTTCAAGGTTTTCACATTGGGGTCTGTCTCTGGAGAGCAGGACTCGTGTGGGACCAAGGGCACAGCAGTGGGCAGAAGAGCCGAGCCTGGGAGAAGCCCTATCAGGAGCTGCAGACTGGAGCCACTCCAGGCAGAGGAAGAGCCGCAGGGTCTGGATTAGGGTCTCGTCTTGGCAGCCGCCCAGGCATTTACAGAGTTGTTTTCTCCATGGTGTTCCGCAGTCCCCCTGGGGGAACCAATTCCCAGAGCTTCTGCTAGGTGACATGGATACGGGCTGCCTTTGTTTCTGTATTTGATGCTGGGTGGAAGGTCCTTTTTTGTTCTCTCCTCTTCTCTCAAGAGGATTGTCTTTAATCTGGGTCCCAGTGACAGTTTTTCCCCCAGGTCTTTTAACTTCAAAATCAAGAGTAAGTCCAGTTCATGCTGCCAGAGCTGGGAGGGGCCCCAGTGATCCTCTCCTGTGGTGGTTCTCGGTCTTGGCCAATTGACAGAACTGCTGGGTGCTTTTAGGAACTCCCATCTGGGTTGACCTGGTGCAGAAGTTCCAAGGCAGAGGTGACCCTAAGAACATGACCCCCCCCCCCCCCCCACCAGTTCCCACCACTCTGGAAATTTGCAGAAATCTTAGGCATAGCTTTGGACTTCCCGTGATTTACAAGTAGAAAAAAACGCCAGCTTGCATCTGGATCCAATCCCCTCATTTTACAGATGGGGAAACTGAGAGCCATAGAACAAGATCCCATGCTTGGATTCATGTCCCAGCGTGGACCGGGAACCAGGACTTCCTTGTCTGATCTGCCCTCTTAGAGGTGTCTCAGAATTAATGATACTCCAGGCAAGAGCTGGTGAGGAGGACATCAGTCCCCTTCAGAGCTCAGCTTAGTTCCATCTGACAGAATCTGCTCTCAGGGTTGCGCACAGGAAGAGGGGGAACTGACTCCTTCTGTTTCTAGGGCAGGTGCCCCGTGCACATGGGGCTGCCTCTCTCTGTAGCCACACACACCACCGCATGCAGTGAAAGACCATCAAATGAATGGAAACAGTTCTGAAACCGTCCCTGTTGTGCGTGCCTCTCACCTTTTAAAATTGATGGCATTGCTGTCTGAGAGTTCTCCTTTCTGGCAACTTCTCGGGCATGTTACCAAGCAAAGCAGCACCTTTGGGGAAGTAAAAAACCACCTTTGAATTAAAGCCTTTGTATATATATATATATATTTTTTAAAAAGAATGGCAATTCACTGGCTAATGATATGCATTTGATGAGTGAATTTTACAGTGTTAATGAGGTGAGTCAGAAGAGCTATTTTTAAAAAGAGATTAGTAATGAGTATGATATGCATATTTTTTGGAGATAAAAAGGCTTTATTTCGATAAAAAATTGAAATGGGAAGAGATGAGGCAGAAACACTGATAACCCCCAGGACTCCCGATGGGGAAGAAACGTTACTGCCGGTGACAGAAAATTTAACGAGTTTGAAATAAAAATAATTTCGTTGCTTCCTGGACAGAGACCAGAGAGCAGGGAAGCTCCATGAGCCACTGTGAGATTTGTCATTTAGTTGTAACCGATTTCCATAAATGGGATTTAGAGCTGGATTTTATATGTTAAAAATTGAGTGCCATGGATAAAGAGTGGTTCTAATTTCAATTACCTGGGCCTTTGTGGTCCGTGTGGTGACTATTTAGCGGCTGGGAGCAGAGCGTTGTTTTCGCAGGGGCTTCTGTGTTTGCTTAACTGGCCCGGCTGGGTCCTCGGGTGCCTTTCTCTTCTGGTTGAAAAGCTCGTTTAGAGTACAACTCTCTGTCGTCCGCAGAATCCGGTGTTTTTGTCACCGAGGCTGGCATATTTCTGTGAATTGGTTATGGCAAAGTTACCTGTTGCCTGCCAGAGAAGAGGAGAGACATGTGGTACTTTTGGGTGCTTCCCAATAAATCGTGTATTTTTTCCAGGAGTGTGTATGTTACTGGCCACTGTTCCATGATTTGGGCAAGCTTTAAAAAAAACTCTCATGCAAATAGTTTTAGCATTTTTCGGATTATAAAAATAATAATGCTTTTTGGAAACATTATAGATTACAACCTGTAAAACGTATATTTAAACAAATAGCCATACGGGCGCCTGGGTGGCTCACTCGGTTAAGTGTCTGTCTTCAGCTCGGGTCATGGTCCCAGGGTCCTAGGATCGGGCCCAGCCTCCTCAGGCTCTGCGCTCAGTGAGGAGTCTGCTTCTTTCTCTCCCCCTCCCCCTTCCTCTGCTCATGCTCACTAAAACTCTCTCTCTCAAATAAATAAAATATTAAAAAAAAAAAAAACAGCCATAAACCGTCCACCCTGCTGTTCATATAATGTTTTGATGGAGAGTCATCCAGAGGTGTTTTTATGCTTAAAGGTATCTAAAGCCACAGATACAGATTTAAACATAAACGTAAACATGGTGCCACGCCGTACAGGCACTTTTAATACCTGCTCTGTTTAACAACGTGTTGTGGACATACTTTGTTAATGCTGTGAGTTTTTTTAATGCTTGCGTTGTATTTCATTGTATTGATCTTCCGTAATTTATTGAATCAGCATCTTACCAGTGGATATTTGGATGATTTTCAGTTTGTCATTATTAGAAACAAGGCTGCAATGTTTATACTCCTTCCTGCATCCTTATAGACGTCCTCAGGACAAAGTCCTAAAAGAGGAATTTTTGGGAAATAGTAGGCAGTCTTTCTTCTAAAATGTACTGCTCTACCGCCTGCCACACAGTCTTTTCAATCTTTGCCAAGGGAAGTGGGCACTCATTGTTTTAATTTGTGTTCTTAATTTTTTTAAAGATTTTATTTATTTATTTGACAGAGATAGACAGTGAGATAGAACACAAGCAGTGGGAGTGGGAGAGGAAGAAGCAGGCTCCTAGCGGAGGAGCCTGATGTGGGGCTGGATCCCAGAACGCCGGGATCACGCCCTGAGCCGAAGGCAGACGCTTAACCGCTGTGCCACCCAGGCGCCCCCATGTGTTCTTAATTGTTAAGGTTTTTCGTTTTTGTTTTCTCCCCTTGTATGTATTCTTTATTTACTAGAAGACCAGCTCATGCAAGTTGAGACTGTCATCTGTTTGCCCATTTTCCATCTCCTGTTCCTAGGAGAGTGCTTGACACACAGAGGCAGCTCCAATATTTGTTGAATGTTGAATGACTTATCTTTTTTGTCCTTGACTCATTTTTTTCCCTAAGAGGTGCTTGGCTTTTTATTATTGCTTTTGAAGAGCTTTTTATGTAGATATTAGCTCTTTGTCATATAAAGTGCAATTATTTTTCCCAGTTTGCTCTTTATGTTTTAACTTTGAGAATTTTTATTTTTACATATGGATTTTTTTTTACAGGGTCATTGTATCAATATTTTCTTTAGCTTTACCTTTCTTGTTCAGCTTAAGAAAGGGCTTTCTCGTTCTAGAATGTTAAAAGTGCAACCTTGATTTTTTTCTAGTTACTTTTAATCATTTCATTCTAACCTTTAAGTGATTAATTTATCTGAATGTGTTTCGATGAAAGGTAGGGATTTACCTTGAATTTTTTTAAAAAAGATTTTATTTATTTATTTGACAGAGAGAGAGAGACAGCCAGCGAGAGAGGGAACACAAGCAGGGCGAGTGGGAGAGGAAGAAGCAGGGTCCCAGCGGAGCAGGGAGCCCGATATGGGGCTCGATCCCAGCACCCTGGTATCACGCCCTGAGCTGAAGGCAGACGCTTAACAATTGAGGCACCCCTTGAATTTTTTTTTTTAATCCCAAATGATTTTCCAGTTGTCACAACCCTCCCCGACCCCCACCTCCTTGCTCTTTCCATGGCATTCTGCTCCCTCCCCGACCCCCACCTCCTTGCTCTTTCCATGGCATTCTGCTCCCTCCCCGACCCCCACCTCCTTGCTCTTTCCATGGCATTCTGCTCCCTCCCCGACCCCCACCTCCTTGCTCTTTCCATGGCATTCTGCTCCCTCCCCGACCCCCACCTCCTTGCTCTTTCCATGGCATTCTGCTCCCTCCCCGACCCCCACCTCCTTGCTCTTTCCATGGCATTCTGCTCCCTCCTCCATCCAGCATCTGTGTATCTCAGAGCCCAAGGGTGTTCTGCCCAGTAACTCGGCTGCTGACATTTAATTTGCCAACAGCAGACCTTGCTAAGCCATTACAAAATGGAATTCTTGCGGTAAGAAGTTTAAAGAAAAATAATATTTTGGTGGAGAAAGCAAAGATGTATTTATAGCCTCCCTTTCTCTCCCTAATATCTGAATGTATTTTTCTCAGCTCCTGGACTTGAGGTTGCCAAACAGACCGGCAGCAGGTAGAAGCCGAGAGCAGGCATTTTAAGCACTTTCGTGGAAGGAAGGTTACCGCGTGGGGAATAAGGATAATGATTGCTATTTAAGATGTGCAAAATACATTCGAAGTCATAAATGTTTGGTGATTTTAGGATGGCAAGCATTATTATTTTACTGTTAAAACACAATTTGCTCTGTGGAGCTGAGGCCCGGCACTTAAAGTGATAAAGTTATTAAAGACGGATGTTTTGTTTAGTAGCTGGGCTTTGTGTGTGGTTTTGAGGCAACAGCAGTATTTTACCATAATGCTGTTTCCAAATTGTGAGCTAAATGTGAATAATCATTTGAGCATACTTTTCAGGATGCTAAGAATTTAAATTCTGCAGCAGTGTTAATCACTGACGAGGCAACACAGTATCCTAGAGCGATGTAAAACAATTGTGCATTTTTAGAAGCTTGTATTTACGCATATTGGCACATGAATCTGCATTTTTAGGTTCATTTATTTTAATTATTAGGACACAGTGAATTTGAAACATAAACTTGGACAAAATAACAATGATTTTGTATTTTATAAAGGTAAAATATAATATGTGATGTATTCTGTTTTCATAATTATAGATAACAAATGATACAAAAATAAATAAGAAAAAATATTACATAATAGATAATATAAAACAAATACTCCATAAATATCTATATTCCATATTACATATGTTATGTGGTTATTATAAATTATATAAAACATATTATCAATAATACTTACATTTTAGAATTGAAAGATGGTATGATATTTTTTTATACATATTTTCTCTTGCTGCTGGCTGGCTTATGTATTTTCTTCAGTGTCTTTTTTGTTTTTTTAAGGTTTATTTATTTATTTGAGGGAGAGAGAAAGAGAGAGTGAGCAGGGTGAGGGGCAGAGGGAGAGGGAGACATGGGGCTTGATCCCAGAACCCTGAGATCATGACCTGAGCTGAAATCAAGAGGTATTCACTTTAACCGACTGAGCCACCCAGGCGCCCCTTCACAGTGTCTTTCTAAGAGCATATATCTTAATTCTGAAGAAGTACAAGTAGTTTATCATTTGTTTTCTTTGAAAATGCTTTGTGTATTCCAAGAATTGGTTGGCTTTACCAAGATTGTGAAGATTTTCTCCTATATTTTCTTCTAAAAGTTTTATGGCTTAGCTTTTACCTTTAGGTCTCTGATCCATTTCAAATTAATGACTGTGTCATGCAGAAGGCATATGTTAAAGTTCATTTTTTCCCCAATAGGGGTATCACATTGTTCTAGTACTATTTGTTCAAAGATTCTGTTTCCCCATTAAACTACCTTAGTGCCTTCACCAAAAGTCTGTTAGAGGTATGTGTAGCTCCGTTTCTAGACACTGTATTCTGTCGCATAGTCTCATGTCTTTTATTCTGTGTGTCTTATGCTGGTACTGCATCTTAATTACTGTGGCTTTAGAATACATTTTGAAATCAGGTAGTGCAAGACCTTTGACTTTATCCTTCTTTCAAAAATTGTTTTGGCTAGGGGCGCCTGGGTGGCACAGCAGTTAAGCGTCTGCCTTCGGCTCAGGGCGTGATCCCAGCGTTATGGGATCGAGCCCCGCATCAGGCTCCTCCGCTATGAGCCTGCTTCTTCCTCTCCCACTCCCCCTGCTTGTGTTCCCTCTCTCGCTGGCTGTCTCTATCTGTGTTAAATAAATAAATAAAGTCTTTAAAAAAAATTGTTTTGGCTATTTTTGGTATCTCTGTATAAATTTTTGAAGCAGCTTGTTAATTTGTATAAAAATGCAGTCTGGTATTTCTTTTTTTTTTTTTTTTAAAGATTTTTTATTTATTTATTCGACAGAGATAGAGACAGCCAGCGAGAGAGGGAACACAAGCAGGGGGAGTGGGAGAGGAAGAAGCAGGCTCATAGCGGAGGAGCCTGATGCGGGGCTCGATCCCATAACGCTGGGATCACGCCCTGAGCCGAAGGCAGACGCTTAACTGCTGTGCCACCCAGGCGCCCCCAGTCTGGTATTTCTATTTTATTGTGTTGATTCTGTAGACGAGTTTGAGAGAATCAACATCTTAGCAGCATGGAGACTTTAAATCTATGAACACCGTGTATTCCTCCACTTATTTAATTTTTCTCAGGATTATTTTTGAATTTTCAGTGTGTGGGTCTTATATATCTTTGATTAGACTTATTCCTAAGTCTCTTATGTATTTGATCTGGCATACAAATGGTATTTTTAAGAATTTCATTTTCAATTGTTTTTTGCTTACATGTAAAAAAGAGAAATGATTTGTGTATATCAATCTTATATTCTGGGACCTTATATTAATTCATTCTAACAATTTTTAAATAAATTTCTTAGGAGTTTTCTGTGTCAATAATTATGTTGTCTACAAATAAGGACAGTTTTCTTTTTCCCTTTCCAATCCTTTGCCTTTTATTTTTTAATTTTTGGTCTTCTTGCAAGACTAGAACTTTCAGCACAATACTGAATAGATGTGGTAAGAGCAGGGATGCCTGGGTGGGTCAGTTGGGGTTAAGTGTCAACTTGACTTTGGCTTGGGTCATAATTGCAGGGTCCTGGGACTGGGCCCAGTGCTGGGCTCCAAGCTCAGAGGAGAGTCTGCTTGAGAATCTCTCCCTCTCCCTCCACCCCTCCCCACTGTGTGTGCACTTGCTGTCTCTCATTCTCTCTCTGTCAAATAAATAAATATTTTTTTTTTTTATAAAAGTGGTAAGAGCAGACACCCTTACCTTATTCTTAATCTTGGGGGCGAAAGCTCTTATCATTTCATCATTAAGTATGATGTCAGCTGTAGGTTTTCGTAAGACTCTTTATCCCATTGAGGAGTTCTATTTGTAGTCCGCTGAGAATTTTTATCACGAATTGTTGTTCAGTTTTGTCCAATGTCTTTTCTGTAGGTATTGAAATGATCATATGATTTTTCTTCTTTCTTGTGTAAATCCAGGGAATTACACTGGTTGATTTTCAGATATTGAATTAATATTGCATTCCTGGGATAAACGCCACCTTGTCATGATATATCGACCCTTTCATTAATTGCTGATTTCTTTTTTCCCCTCCAACATTCTGTTGAGGGATTTTGCATTTTATGAGAGATACTGGTCTGTTGTTATTTTTTCTTGTCATGTGTGTGTCGGGCTCTGGTATCAGGTTTATGCCAGCTTTATAAAATGAGTTGGGAGGCACTTCCCGCATTTCTGTTCTCGGAGAGAATTTGTGTAAGATGGACATTAGTTTTTTCTTCAGGTTTGCTCATGTCTGGGAGGAACATGAACAACTCTAGCTCATGACAAGGAATAAACTTGCCAAAACTCCACTGGAAAGTTGACAGTGAGACTGGTTGGATCAGAGACAGGTTGTTACTTACAGCACAGCAAAGAGTAGGAGCATTCCCCGCCCCGAGTCCCGCAAGGTGATGTGGTGCCATCAGATGGTGACTGTGCATACGTGGGTTGCTCTGTAGCTGAGAAACCCAGAGCCAAGGGCTCAGCACCTTCTTTTAGCAAACAAACTTGCCAGTTTCCCTTTCCTGGGAGTGAGTAGTCTCATGGTAGTCACTCTGTGGTTGCTTTGACCTGCTTAGCTGCCCCTGTGAGTGGCTACAGATGCTGCTCAGTGTTAGGGGTTGGTCAGGTTTTGCAGTTTAACATCCTCACCAAGGTCAGGCAGGGATGCTCAGGACCCAGGGGAGACCGCCTCTCCAGCAAAGTCATCTGGGCATGAGGTTTTCTTTATGGGAAAGTTTTTGGTTATATGTTCAATTTCTTTATTAGATATTGAGCTATTCTGATTTTTAAAATTTCTTCTTGCATCAGCTTTGGTAATTTGTGTCATTTAAGGAATTTAATTCATGTAAGTTGTCAGATTTTAGGGTCAAAGTATTCATAATATCCTATTATTCCTTTGATATCTATAGGATCTATTGTCATTTCTGAGATTGGTAATTCATATTTTTTAAAACGTATTGGTCTTGCTAAGGATTTATGAAGTTTGTTGATTTTTTCCCAAGATCAAACATTTACTTTATTAAATTTCTCTGTTTTTTAGAGTATGTTTCATTTCACTGATTTCTGCTTTTACCTCTATTCTTAGCTGGTGTTTAATCAGTTCTTTTTCTGGCTTCTTAAGGTAGAAACTTCAATCACTGATTTTAAATCTTTTTTCTTTTTTCTAGGATAGGCACATAAAGCAATAGCTTTCCCTCTGAGCTGGTATAGCTGTGTCCCACAAATTTTGATATTTTGTGTTTTCATTATTATTAAGTTGAAATACTTTCCAGGTCCCTTGTGCCTTCTTTAGCCATGGATCATATAGCAGTATATTATTTAATTTCCAAATATCTGGATTTTCCGTTTATATTAATTTTATTAATTTGTTTTTGTTAGTTTCTAATTTAATTTCATTATGGATAGAAAACTAAGATGTCAACCTGTTGAAATTTATTGGAACTTATTTTACTCTGGTGTACATTCTCTGTGCACTTGTAAGGAACGTATATGTTGATGTTGGTTTTAGTGTTCTGTACATATCAATAAATCAAGTTGGTTTATAGTATGGTTCAGATCTGTCCCTCCTTTTTTTAAAAATTATTATTTATTTTTAATTCAAGTATTATTAACATACAGTGTTACATTAGTTTCACGTGTACAATATAGTAATTCATCAGTTCTCTACTCAGTGCTTGTCAAGATAAATGTACTCTTTATCTATACCTATATCTATATCTATATTTTCTTTTTTTCCTTACAAATATGATTATGTGTAATCAAAAAAAGTTTTTATTTCCCTTGTAAAGTATATACTGTGCAACAAATTAAAATGAAGAAAATGAGGAAGCAGGTCATATGCAAGTCTATACAAATCTGTAATTCCTAGTATAAGAAAATTTAAATAGCTCATTTTATTAAACTGACATGTTTGATATATTAAAATAGGCTTCAGAGGGGAGGGGGTGGGGGAATGGGATAGACTGGTGATGGGTAGTAAGGAGGGCACGTATTGCATGGTGCACTGGGTGTTATACGCAATTAATGAATCATCGAACTTTGCATCAGAAACCAGGGATGTACTGTATGGTGACTAACATAATATAATAAAAAAACATTAAAAAAAATGGATAAAAAAAGAGTACAGATCTGTCCCTCCTTAATGAATTTGTATTTACTTGTTCTATCAATTACTGAGGAACGGATACCAAAACCTCCAACTATGATTGTGGGTTTGTCTTTTTCTTTTTTGGTTCTATCACTTTTTGCTTCATGTGTTTTAAAGCTCTGCTATTTGGTGCATTCATATTTAGGATTTCAGATCTTCTTCGTGGGGTGATTCTCTTATTGGTATGCAATCTCTCTCTCTGTATCTGGGGATATTTCATTCCCTGAAGTTTGTATTGCTTGATAACGATACAGGCAGCCCAGCTTTGTTACTGTTACTGTTTGCATGGTATATTATTTTCCATCCTCCTACTGTCATCTTGTGTCTTTATTCTTACATTCATAATAATTGATAATATAGCTTTTTGTATACTCTTTGTCATTTCTGGTTTTTGCTCTTCAGTTACTCTTTTCCTGCCTTTTTTGGGGAGTAACAAAAATATTTGTTAGCGTTTTATTTTATTTCCTATAGTGACTTCTTGGCTACATTTTTTATTGTTGTTTCTTTTGTGCTTGCTCTGGGGCCAGCAATCTGTATCCTTAACTGATCTAAGCCTTAGTGTTAATATTGTTTCACTGTCTTTTTTTTTTTTTCAAGATTTTATTTATTTATTTGACAGAGAGAGAGAGACAGCCAGCGAGAGAGGAAACACAAGCAGGGGGAGTGGGAGAGGAAGAAGCAGGCTCCCAGCGGAGAAGCCTGATGCGGGGCTCGATCCCAGAACGCCAGGATCACGCCCTGAGCCCACGGCAGATGCTTAACGAATGAGCCACCTAGGCACCCCAATATTGTTTCACTTTCTACTGCAGTTTTTACAGTTTGCCGCTGACACTCTCCACTTCCTACTTCACCTTTTCCACCTCACAAATGTAAGAACTTTAAAACACTTTGATAGTGAGTTTTTTCTTTTTTTTGTTCTTTTAAAAATATATATGTATATATAGTACATATATGTATATGTACTATATATATATATATATATATATATATATATATAGTANTATATAGTAGGTTTCTAGGTAAGTTATAAAGTACAAAAAACCTTTCCTTTGTCATATCCAACTGAGAGTTCATACATTGTGTTTCAGATGGCGCTTTGGTCTAATTAGTTGATGCAAATAACTTTGATAAATAAAATGCCAGGAAAGACAGTAAATCTGTAGAGGCTTCTGAAATGAAGTATTTAACTGCATATAATTTTGTTATTTGGCCAGAATTATGTCTCTCACTCTAAAAGTTGCAGTGTGGCAATTCTAACTATAACCAATTCTCAGTAAAATGCCCCATCTCATTTATTCAGAAGATACTTATTTGACACCAACTATATGTCAGGCACTGTGCTACGTGCTACTCTGAAAGGGCAGCATCAAGATGAGGAATGTCTGGATAGTCCTTACGAATGAAAGTAGTGACTCAGGGTGATGGTCTCTAGTACCTTCTGTGAAGTTGACACTCAGCACACATATGGCTGATTAATGTATGTATTTCCGTGATGGATTTTGGGGCATGAAGGATGACATCTTCCATCGTCCTTGAGGTTCTCACTCCCCATTCATAGTTTGATGCTAAGACCTTTTTTCACTTGGTCATATTTTGAGATAATTCCTGAATTTTGAACTTCTTAACACTGCCTTAAAATAACACAAACGGTTCACTCCTAGAGACTCAGAGGAATCTAATACACCTTTAAGATTGATGACAGGGGACAGAGAGACTTCTGAACAGACCCTAAATGACTTACGCAAATAAGTGTTTGTAAGCTCTTGACGTTTTGCGTGGTGAGACGGGTGGCCAGGGACTCCTCCTCAGCCACTTTGTCTCCGCTCATTTATCCCTTTGTCAGTCTTGCTTTTGCATCCTTTCATTTGTTCGCATTACTTTCTTCTGGATGCTTTCCATAAGTGTCTTAAACCTTGCACCCCAGACTTTGTTGATACCCCCTGATAATAATCTGAAACTCAATCAGAACCCAAGTGAAACATTTATTCCACATTCGAAGGGAAAAAAAAAATCAGTTTCTGGGGATGCAATTGGCTCATTAAGCAAAATACTGAATCATTTCCCCAAAAGGGCGAAGGTAAACAAGTCACTTAAAACCTTTCAAAGGAGAGCTCAGCGTGCCAGTAAGCAGACTGCACAGGTGAAGTGGGAGATAAGAGCACCTGGAGTGGTTATGTCTTGAGATGTGTCACTGATTTGAGTTAAATGTGGGGGAGAGATGTTGTTTCCCCTCCCAGTGAGGCAGGCGGCATGGTGAATGCATGACTGTCTAGACCGCTGAAAGGGTTCTGAGTTTTTCTGCAGCAGGAGGTGAGGCGAGGTAGAGTCCAACCAATTACAGAACCCGAAAGTGAGCATGTCTGGTCAGTTGCATTTGGAAGAAGAGCTGACAATTAAACTGTCAGGCCAGGCCAGTGACACGCTGAAATTCAGAGCTGCATCAGTCAAGAATATAATATTCATAACCAACCACAGTTGAAAGAACATTGTTAGGCCTGAAATATCCGAACATGTAATCTCTCTCTCAGCACAGAGAGCAGACTCGATAGGATCTCATCAGACAGCTAATGAGCACTTTGAAAAATAGAATAGGAACACGAGTGTGGTCCAGAGTGATTGGAGCCTAAGTTGCATATGGAAAGGAGAACTTTTGGATGCTCACATTAGCTGAATGTTGTGGAAAAGCAGCAGTCGCATATATTAAGAGGGTCCGTGATGTGTTCTTGAAGTGTAGCAAGTCACGGGGAGTCCTCTCCGAGCTGTGTACTGCAAGACTTCACCCAGGATTTGGAGGAGTTCTTTCCAACCAGATTTTAGATTCCACGAGGAACATGGTGACCAGCCTTCCCCAAATGCATGCTCAGTTTTTTCCTTGTGGCCTTCTCGAGCTGCCAGACTTGATTTGTATGACTACATGGAGAACTTCTTTGAATTAAAATGGCAAAGACATTCAAATACTGAACAAATGTCATTTGGGCATGCAGGGCAGGTCTTCCTCGGATTATTCGTAATAACTTAAATTTCAAAATGAATGCTGCAAGCTTAAGGGGGCTTACGCTGCACTTGACCTCTGAAGAGCTCTCATTTTATGAGGTCTCCAGGTCCCTGAGATGCCTGAAGATAGCACAATTTTCCTGGTTACAGGAAAAGAGGTTTGTACCTAAGCCTGGATGGGTTTAAGTTTTGGATCTCAGAGCTAAATTTTAGGAAGAACTCTCTCCATCTTTCTTTTCTCCATTCTCAGAAAGGACCCTGGGAACTTGATTCTTCAGGTAGGAGTCTCTACACCAGGAAACCAGCAGTGGTTATGAACTTTGCTGGCTCTGGTCCCATGTTTTCCTAGCGATTATCAAGGATGCTGGGGGCAGACGGCCAAGGAGTCAGATGTTGGGACTGAAAGCGGGCTTGGAGACAAATACATCCTGAACGAGTGCTAGGGATACAACGTCATTTTGCTTCATTGTGTTTAAGATTTCATTACTGTGCTAAGCTTGCAGTCACATCTGTGGCTTTACATTAGCCCAGAGAATTACTGTCATCTTGCAACGGAATGGATTTTTTTACAGATTCCCCTAATGAATCTCTTAGCAGGTACTCTAGCAGTGGATATCTCATATGAAAAATCATCTCAGTGCAAACTGGAGCTTAACATGTGTTGGAATTATCTATTGATTTCACTACGCCGATCATCTTTTCCCTACTTTCCATAATAAAGCTAAATGCAATTGTTTAGTTAAAAGTTCTCTCCCTCCACATTAGGTTTAAAATTTTTAAAAAAAGTTTTCTAATATTTGCATCTATAAAAGCAGTGAGTTTCATCGTTTCTGTAGCTTATCTGGCTGCTGACAATCCATTTCTGTATGTGGTGCTTGAAGGCTTTCAGGCCTGCTGTCTGATTTGGGGTTGACAAGGAACCTTCACCTTGGCAGCCACAACAGAGTGGGTTTATGGAAAATTCTAGGTACTGTAATAGGCAGGATCTATTTCATTTTTATTCCTATTTCCATTCCAGTGACTGCAATTATTTATCTTTCTTAAAAATGAAGACATTTCCATAAAAATCCTAGAATATGATAATATATAGACATAGCCTTGGCAATAAATTAAGTGGAAAATGTGAAGACTCGGGCAAAAATTTGCCTCTATGTTAGGGTTTTCCAGAGAAATAGAACCAATAGGATATCTATCTATCTATCTATCTATCTATCATGAAGGTTTGGCTCAGGAGATTATAGAGGCTGAGAAATCCCACAGTCTGCCATCCGTAAACTGGAGGCCTAGGAAACCTAGTGGTTTAAATCTTAGTCTGAGGGTGGCAGAAGATGAGATAAGATATCCCAGCTCAACAGTGAGGCAGAAAAACAAGGGGGAAATTCTTCCTTTTGTATTCAGGCCCTCAGTGGAGTGCATGCCCCCCCACACTGGGGAGGGCAATCTTCTTTACTGAGTCCAGCCATTGAAATCCTAATGTCATCTGGAAATACCCTTACAGACCCACCCAGAAATCATGTTTCCTGGGGACACCCCATGGCCAGCCAAGGTGATACATAAAATTAACCATCACAACGTCTTTTTGATAGTCTAAAGCAGTATTTTTTTTTAAAGATGTTATTTATTTATTTGACAGAGAGAGAGACAGCCAGTGAGAGAGGGAACACAAGCAGGGGGAGTGGGAGAGGAAGAAGCAGGCTCCCAGTGGAAGAGCCTGATGTGGGGCTCGATCCCAGAACTCTGGGATCACGCCCTGAGCCGAAGGCAGACGCTTAACGACTGAGCCACCCAGGCGACCCTAAAGCAGTGTTTTGATTTCATTTATTTATTTTTTAAAGGAAGTTATTTTTTCTTTTATAACCCACCATCAGACACGGTCAGTGTTGAATTTCCATTATATGGTAACGGGCAAACCCTTGCTGGTTATTTCGGGTGTTCCTAACGAAAACTTGGTCTCAGGTTAAAAATTGGTTCTATGCTTACCCAGTTAATTAGGTCATTGTAGACAGCCAGTGGCGAAAAATCTAATACGGTGCTGAGGCAGAGGAGGGAAGGAGTTTAAGGGTCCCTGCCCGGGATCAAAAAGGAGGCAACCACTGCAGTGAGCTCGGTGTAAGGGCACATTTCAAGTCCTCCCACAGGCCTCATCCAGCAGGTTTATCTGCCTGCAGATCTAGGTCAGCCAAGTCCTGGGAAATGAGAGAAGGTTTTTGGATCAGGATGGATTCCCTTAAAGGAGCTGGAAATCCTCGGTGCTGATAACTCACATTTGTTCTCGGGAACCTTATCTTGGTTTTGCAGCCTGGGAGGAATTAAACTGTCTCCTTCCTCCCCATGCTGATCTCATGTCCCTTTCCTATTTCTGACCCAGGGCCCAGGGCAGGTGCTCAACTTCATTTTGCCCACTTGGATTCTGACTCACTCCTCTAGGAAGATCTTTGGTGTGTGTGTGTGTGTGTGTGTGTGTGTGTGTGTGTGTGTGTATGTGGTGTGTTCACATGCCCCCCATTAGGGCCACTTGTCTATTTGCTGACCTACCGATTTAGCCCAAACAACCAATTTTTCTTATTTTCTGTTTCCCTGTTTCTGCACCTTCCAGGCCTCCTAAGGTTCCAGAGCAGATAACAGGAATGGTGAGCAGCTGTGTGAGGTTATGAGCGCCCTCCCTGCCGGTGTCCTTTAAAATACTTCCACTCTTGGCAAGGCAAGTGTCTGAAACATCTTTCTCTTTTCTAATTGAACCTGGTTCCTTCTTTATGCCCAGGACTTATGTCTTAACTCATCATCACTGGACATCTGACCAAAGTAAGACACTCCAAGCAAAATATGGGTTTAACAAAGCAAACTTCATCCCCCCATTGCTGGAGACAAGCCACTGAGTCCCTGTCCTGTCTGATGAGGAGCAAGTGCAGAAAAAGCTGCTCTACTCAAAGCTAAATGCACACATCTTACTAAAACCCGAGTTTGCCGTGCTTTACAATACCTCAGTTTGATGGTAAATGCAAATGATAAAGAGACCATTACATGAGCTTCATTCAAAAGCGTGTTGTAGCTCAGTCATAACTAATGATAATGGAGTACCAGCTGAACACTAAATGCTAACACATGATTGAACTGGAGAGTCTCCAGCTGTCTCCATGATATTCTGGAGACAATCGAAAATAGATTAGATTCTCCCCAGACCACTTTAGGACTCCATACTAAGAGCTCCTTGTTGAGGTATATGATAATATCCCTGGAATGGTATGGAGAACATCTTGGTTTTAATGATGTGTTAATGTTGAAATGTGCATGGATGTTAATTTTTTTTAAAAGATTTTATTTATTTTAGAGATAGAGAAAGTGAGAGTGTGCAGAAGCTGGGAGAAGAGCAGAGGGAGAGGGACAAGCAGACTCCATGCTGAGTGCAGAGCCCAACGCAGGGCTCGATCCTGTGACCCTGAGATCATGACCTGAGCCGAAATCAAGAGTCTGATGCTCAACCAACCGAGTCACCCAGGCGCCCCCGGATGTTAAATTTGATATTATTTTCTGAGGCATGAATGCTCTGGGGGTTTACCATTTTCCTTTGAACCATTCCTTGGTATAGTTTATTTTTTTTGGAGATTTTAGTGATTAGGCTAGAAGTTTAGAAGATTAGATTAGATTAGATAATCATCAAAAAAGATTATACTATAGTGCAGAGGTTAAGATAAGGAGGATAGGAATCAGAATTATTTGAGTTTGAAGTGCAGCCCTACTACTTTTTGGTTGTGTTATATTAAGCCTTAGATTCTTCTTCTGTAAAATTGGGATCATAGCAGAACCTTCCTCCTCCAGCCGTCATGAACATGAAATTAGACAATGACCCATTCCTATAGTGGATTGAAGTAGCCAGATAAACTGCCCCTCCAGAACTGGATAATTCTGGTCTATCTAAATATGAGGGGAGTGGACCAGAGGCATTGGTCATTTAATCTGGAGTGACTTTCCATATGGCTTTCATGTCCCAAATGATGTCCAATGCAGTTGAAGGTGATGATACAACACTTCAGACTCAGGGAGTTTTTAGACTGTAGACACAACTGGTTTAGCTCATGCATGCATTGCCAGGACCTAACACAGTGCTTGGCATATGGTAGCCGTGAAGAATGCGTGTCTCTCTGCTTTCAGTTTTGCCTTCATCTTAATTATCCTTTATTCTCTTCCCAGAGTTTTCTTTCCAAATGTGGATCTAAACCTGTCTCTTACTTGCATACAGAAATCAAGAAAGGGGCTCTTTCTTTTTACTGGGAGCATCAGCTCTTTGGAGAATCTCAGTCTAGACCTGCCAGGCCCTGCCCATCGATGGAGCTGGAAGCAGAGGATCAAGGACATTAGCCAGGGTCCCACCAGGAAATGGATGGCACATCCAACAGGGGCAATTTGAGAAGAACTTAAGTAATGGATTACATGCAAAGGTATAGGAAAGTGCTTAGGGAAACCAGCAAGGGATAATACAGTACCCCAGGCTGCCATCACCATCCCTATGCCTGAATAGGCAAGGAGGGGACAATTACTGGAATCTGGGGGCACCTCCTGATGGGAACCATGGTCTTTGGCTGCAGAACCTGACTGGGGAAGGAGCTGGGGAATAACCTCCCTGACCTCACCTTCCTCCTGTCTTTTTTCTCCTGCTGGTGACTCCCATGGGACCAGGCCAATTGGAAGCCAGAGAGACATGTAGCTGTGAACAGCCTGGAGCTGGGCAGAAATGGGTGGATATGGAAGAGCCAGACATGAGACACCCAGCATCTTAAGTAAGTAAGTGAGGGTTTGTCATACTTGAACCCCATGGAATGAACTCCTCTCAAGGAGGAGTAATCAGAAAAGCATGCTGGGCAAACAAAAACTGACGGAATCTTTATTCTCTGCATTGAGAAGAAGCTGGAACCAACATTGTCAACATTCTCCTATGGTTTCCTGAGGTTTAGAAGTTGTTCTGTGACCACTGATACCATATTTTATCATAACCCTTCAAAACTTACACCTGAAACTTAATACATGCCTGGCTTTTAAACGTCTGTAAATAGTTTCGCTTCTTCCATTTGGACATTCCTTACAAGTCTGAGAACATTTTTAGTTATTTTCCTATCTTCTACTTTCTATAGGTAATTTATACCACAGAGTATTTAAAAATTACCTATCAAATACCATGGTTCTTAGATCAATTTTAGATAAATCTCTGGGTGTACTTTTATATCTCTGGTGTTAGATTTGTACTTTTCCCATCGGGTCCTTGCATGCCCTCTTCTATCAGCTTTTCAGGTCACAATTGATGGGCTTTTATAGATATCCAATTCACTCAATCCAATTCACCTTGTGTAGAGAGAATTAGTCTTCTGAGTTTTCTAGACATTAGCAATACATAAAAATCCTATAACAAAGTATGCTATCATCTCTTTGAAAATAAGTAATGAGGCATGACAATTTCTTTCTAAAGCAATAATCAAGAAAAAGAGCCCTGCATTTAATTCATTATGTGAACCCATAGAAAGAGCGAAGGAAAAATAAATATTTTCACCCATTTGAGTCAACTTCAAGCCTAAAATTATAGGTTCTTGCTACTTGGACTTAATTGCTATGACACAGAAGCACAAGTTGCTGATATCAGATCTTGCAGGAATACAAAAGCATGAATCCTTGACATTTTGGTGAGTAATATAATCATCTTTGCCCTAACCTGAGCTGATTTTCTTTCATAGTGATTTTTTTTTTTTATGTTAGAAATGAAGACAAACCCAAACCTCAGGAAATTTAAATGAAATTCCTGTTACTGAAAGACAGTCTGTAATAGGTGATAAGGACTTAGGTCATACCCTTTTGCAGCACTCACATTTATAATAAGTAATGAATATTCTTATGAACATCAGGACTTGGTTAATTTGAAAGTTATACACTTTCTTAATACCCCCAATTTAAACGTCGGTCTTTGTTATCAGAGTCAGTATGGTGGTTGGAACAGGTGGTGGGTGGGTCTCAGAAGCAGCCCCAGGCTGGGGAGGAGAAAGGCCCCCTCACCAGGTGGTGAATAACCCCGGGAAGACAACAAGGTGTGTGGACAGTGATGTGGGGAGTAGGGTCTCCCCCTGCCCCCTCCACGTCTGTGTCCCAAGGGAACCTGCTTTTGCATATTGAGGTCCTCGTCTGACTCTATCCTTGTTTTTAATGTCATAGTTTCATTCCTTTTTCATCACTTATAAACTTCATAAAAATTGTGAAATATTTCACGCATGCAGAAAATTTCAGAAAATAAATGCACGTGCCTACCATACAACTTTCTCAAATGCTGTGATTTCCTATGGTTGCTTCAGGATGTTTTTCTTTTATTAAGAGAAAAAGCCTCATTGTATGTCTGAGGGGTATCTGGAGGGAGCAGGGTGGGCTTCCCCCCGCCCAAGGTTATTCATAACCCTGTAAGGGGCTTTTTCCTGCTCGGTCTGTCATTATTTTTGCTTCGGGGCTCAGCCAGCCCATGTTCTTAACCACCCCAGACCTCCTGGATGCCATCTGCCAACCCCTCGTCATCAATGGGGCTGTGCACCATTCATATATTTTTGGCAATTCAGTCTTCTCTGGGGTTGTCTTTTCTTCTTATTGATTTGTAAGGATAAAGAATCTTTTATCCTTACATGTGATAGGTGATAGATACTGATCCTTTGTAGGTGAAATAAGCCGCAAATATCTTCAGCTGTGGTTTGCCTCCTAACTTTATAGCATCCTTTCTTACCAAGACCTTTGAAGTGCCAGAGTACTTAATTATACCAATCTTCGTCTTATGGCTTCTTGTCTGCGTGTTCCTTTACTCACAGGCTAGTGAGGGAGAGGTGGCAGAGGTGCTGAGGCCGAGCCCGTGGCTGGGCCTTTCGGGGCTCGTGTCGGTGGGCTCACCTGGTGGTAGGAGCGGAGGGCCGAGCCCCGTGCTGTCCTGGAAACAGGGGACGGGCCAGGTGCCAGGCTCCCAGCTCTCTGTTCACAGCACCGTACCCCCAGCAGCAGCCAGAGACATCGCCCCCTCCGGCTCCCCAGCGCCCCAGTCCGCTGGGCACCCGGGCTCTACAGTGGCTTGGGGGCGAAGCTTGCCCTTTGGGGGTCCCCGTGGTCCACAACCAATAAACTAACAGTAGGACTGCACTTTTTTAGAAGCAATAAGAAAGCTGGATTCAAATGTCCTTGGGAAAAAGGCTTTATAAAATGCAGCCAAAGAATCTATACAGACAATATGACTTTGCAAGGCAATCCTAAGAAATCCATTTATGTAATCAGAGGATGATTTCTCCCCTTGTCCTGAGAGGCTCAGGGCTCGATTCAGTCTGCACACTGGATAGAGAATCCCACAGGCTCCAACCCCTGCTTGCAGCCAGGGCCTGAGGCCATCTTTCTGTCTTCAGAGGCGTTCAGATGGCCTTAATACAGCAGGGGCCGGGGTGGGGGGGGCTTTCTCTGCTCCCCCTGCCTGCTGGTGGATCTGCGCCAAGACACAGATTTCATTTCTTATCGGCTGCAGGTCCCACCAGGCCCAGTGCAGGCCTGGGATGGGGACGTCGCAGCTGGCAGTCCTGCCTCTAGTCAAGCTCCCCAGTGCATTTAAGAGGACAAGCAGCTCCTCCGTACTTGTCAATAATGTGTGGCCTTGGGAATTGGTGCGACGCTCTGTTCTGGTGGGAATGCTGCCCAGCAGTGTGACCCCATCAGAGACAATCTGAGCACAGGGGGAAGGGATGAGCTCTACAGTCACACCCTGTAATTTGGTTTTGACTTTCGACAGGTGAGAGGACCCTAACATTGCCTTGTTTATTCTTTTAAAAAATTATTATTAACTAATGTTATGGGCAACCCCATGGAAACAAAAGTGGATGCTGGGATCTAAGACTGGTTCCACGATGAATGTAGTGGAAGGAATGGGACAACATGGGGACAAGTAAGTACGCATCGAGGAAGGCTGAAGGAGGAAGCCGAGGAAGCATCTGTGAAACCAACATTTGTTTCTGGAACTTGCAGCGAAGTCATCTCACTGCTTCTGAAAGGAACTGACTTTTATTGAGAGCCTTGTCCATACCACCTCCTCCCCACACATCTCCTGGAGCCCTCCTACAGCCCTGTGGAGGAGGAGGTGTGTGTCCATTTTTAAGATAAACTTTGAGAGCAGTTGTCGATTTCTAGAAAAATCACTAAGATGGTGCAGAGAGATCCTCTGCACCCCAGACCCAGTTTCTGCTATTGCTAACATCTTCTGTTAGTCTGATACATTTGTCCCAATGAATGAATCAGTACTGATATATTTATTGGGGCTCCTGGGTGGCTCAGTCGGTTGAGCGTCTGACTCTTGGTTTCTGCTCAGGTCATGATCTCAAGGTCGTGGGATTGAGCCCCTTTTCATGCTACGTGCTCAGCGAGGAGTCTGCTTCAGATTCTCTCTCTCCTTCTACCCCTCCCCCTCACCGCTCACTCACTTGCCCTCTCTCTCTCAAATACATAAATAAATAAATAACATCTTAAAAAAATACTGATATATTATTAACCGAAGTCCGTACGTTATTCAGATTTCCTTAGTTTTTTACTTAATGCCCCTTATTCTGTTCCAGAATCACATGCAAGACACCACATTACATTTAACCATTATGTTCCTTGGGCTCTTCTTGGCTGTGATGATTTCTCAGGTTCTCCTTGTTTTTGACAACATTAATGGATTTGAGGAGTATTGCTCGTATATTTTTAGAATGTGCCCCTCAAGTGCAGACGGTAAGTTTCTGATGTTTTCCTCATGATTATAGGCTGTGGGGCAGAAGACCACAGAGGTGAAGTGCCGTTCTCATCCTACCATATCAATGGCACTCCTTTTTGCTGACAAGGAAACTGAGGCAGAGAGGGCCAGTGGCCTGCCCAGGCCTCCAGGAGGGTCCAGCACCCATTTGAACTGGCTTTGTCTGGTCCTTTTACTCCATGACATCGTGCTCTTGCAGGGCTCGAGGGGGGCATCCAGGTTCCAAGAGGGTGGTCCCCTCCCTCAGATAGCCACCTCTTCCCATGCCATGCCCTGTGCTTCCTCATCTAGCCCTGCAGGTGTTTGGAATCTGTGGGGGAGGAAGGAGGGTGGGGAGGTGTGTCCTAGGTGGGGACGGGGTGTCCAAACCAAGTGGAGAACCCAGACATCTCCTCTGCCCTCAGTTAGTGCCCGCCCCACCTTTGATGGTGTTTGAGATGAAAATCCTTCCTTCCTTCAGGTTTTCACTTAACTTGACACACTTAACATAATACTTCTGACAGACTGAGAGTCTGGATCAACTTTCTAGGCTGCTACGATTCAGCTACGACTTTGCAAATCAGCTACGACGATTTCTAGTCTGTCTCTCTTCTTCCTAAGTTTCCAGTTCTTGGGAAAAACCACTGAACTGGCTCGACTTTGATAAGCTCTGAACAAGTGGCAGAGTCAAATGGCACAGATGTGGCCCCTGGGGGCCCGCCCTGTACAGGAGGGGAGGCTCCGGGGACTAGCAACCCCCAACCGGTGTCTTCCACCTCTATGTTTATATTTCTGACATACAAATAGTGGCTTTTGAAGCATAATCCCTGGACCAGCTGCACCAGTATCATCTGGAAACTTGATAGAAATAGAAGTTTATCTGCCCCGTCCCAGGCCTGCTATCTCTCAAACTCTGGGGATGGGATCCAGATGCGGAGGCTATAGTGCTTAGCATGTATTTGACTTTTTCATTTTGTGTCCCTGGTTATTGAAAATAGAGTCTGGAAGGCATGCTCAGAGCCTTTGCATTAGCAGACGTGCTAATGGCGGGAGGCCGGCTCTGCTGTTGGCTCTGTTCTTTCCCATTCCCTCCTGGCAGGTGGCTGACAATTTTTGCTTGATAAGAACAAAACCTAAACCAAAGCCCAATGGTCTACTTAAATCCTACTTGGAACAGTATGTAGGTCAGAACTTTTCCAGTTGTGAAGGACAGACACAAAGGACTTAAAATTTCTCAAGCCCCAAAGGAATTTTTCCCATCATGTGTCTGAAAACTCCAGGAATTGGTTCTCATTTCAGGTACAGCTGAAGCAAGGTGCTCAAATGACGTCACGAGTGTGCCTACCTCTAATTTCCTTTCGTGCAATTTTCTCCTTCTGACTCTTCCCTCCACAGGAAGATCCCCAGCAAGTCCGGGCCTATGTGTTCCTCTGACTTACAACCTTGAGGAGAGAAAGAGCTTTATGATGCCTGTATCCACATCGGTCTTCTCTCCGAGCATCTCTGATTGGGTCTGTTGGGGTTATGTGACCTTTCCTGGGCCCATCACTGTCTCTAGAAGCTACACTCCCTATGTGGTGGATATGGGGTCTCCTGCTTGACAACTACAGAATCATGCCCACTGGAAGCAGGTTAGAACCAGTGGTGTCCTAAATGTTTACCAGCCCACTCTGCTGAACAGAGATAGAAAACCCTAATTTGTGTCATTTGCTGATTTCCATGGTGTCGTTGTTCCCACCATGGCTGATTTCAAGCTATGAACATGGTATCACCGAAGGCAGAGGTGGGAAGAAATGCATATGGCAGCCCACTGTTGTTACAGAGCATTTTCTCTATGCAGATACAATAGATGACGTCAGATTTCCTCCTGGCAGGTGACTCATCAAGGTCGATGGGTATTAGTAGTTTAGCAGACCCGGGTCCTTATAGACACCTTGGCCTGAGTCCAGGTAGAGTTCAGATGTAAGAATACAGGATCAGTAGCCCCTGGGCGTAAGGTCCAGTTCAACATAAATTTCTCAGCAAAGAGAGACAGCATTACTTCCCTTCAGTCATAAATACATTTCACAAAGTTTGAACTAAGCAGAAACCTAATCTCTTGCTAGTACCCAAATCATCAGAATGATGAAAAATTGCTCGTTGCCAAGTGTTTTCACTTACAAAAATACACATGCGGAGGAAGGAGTACTGAACTTGTGCCTCCTAGTCTTTGCTTCATTGTTTGCAGTCTTGCTTTTCTTGAATTTACTGGGAAGGAGTAACACTTTCTAGCTGCTGTTTGCCCCACCCTTGAAGCTTAGAGGGACTGAGGCTAGAGGCAGGGAAACCAGTGGGAAGCTACCTCATTAGTCCAGGCAAGAGACAACAGAGCCTGAACTTGAGCTTGCCAGCGGGGATGGAGAGAGGTGCCCGATGGCAGGTTGGGCCAGAGCTATGACCCAGTGACCTACCTTCTAGCTAGAAGAGAGCACAGGGCACAGGTTTGCATGCTTAAAAAAAAAGTAGACCACATGAGTATGAATGTACTCTGTGTTCCCATAAATTTAACACATTTCTTGGGAAAAGCTACTTACCAAGAAGAACTGAAGAAGTTATTTCATGACAGAAGTCAGATCCACTCCAGCCCCATCCCCTACCCACCGTGAAGCATTACAATTTCATTTGTATATTGTGTTCTGTATAGGATTTGGAGATGCAAAAAAGAACGAAGCACTATTTTACTGGGGATATTTTCAGTAGGTAGAATTAAGAGAGTTAAAGAATTAATGCGTGTGCAGTACGTGGTGTATCTCAGTAAATATGGGACCACTTGGAGATGATTTATTATCTACAAGATACCGGGTAAAGGTCAACAGTAGACATTCAATCCATTTTAGAGGCAGCGATCAAAGAAAACTCCTAGGGCAGCTTGCTTAAAAAAGAGTATTAATGTAACAAAGCTGTGTTGCTTTCCTCTTGAATTGGCTGAAAGCATCAAACCATTTCTTCTATGGAAATGAATCACCTCTTCATCTAGAGAAAGTGGTCAAACAGGGACCGAACTCAGGGATAAACTCAAAAAGGGCACCTAGTGTTTCCGCCAGAAGCAACACGGCTCCAGCTGTTTAATAATGGTCACATGATCTCTATTAAAGAGAAGTAAAAGGAGGAAAGAATAATCCTTTAGTGCCTCTGAGAAACTGTTGAAAGACTTTCTAACATCAATCAAGAGCCCTAGAATGGGCATCACCATATACCACCAGCAAATACCCTTCCAGTGCACCCTAGAACCATCTTTATAAGGGGAAACCTTCTTGGGACGTGGCAATGTACCAGCAACATCTAACAGATCAATGACTGAATTTTTAAAGAATGGCAGGTACGTCTTTCCTTAGATCTTATTTGTTTCCAACAAGTTAATGAATTACTGTCAGTTTTTTTAATGTTCAGATTTGGCTTTGGGGGTTCTAGGAAATTCTGCTTCTGTAGTGACCTGGCATGATATTAGAGCTCCCTCTGTGTTTATGCCACAACTGTCACTGGTTGCCACTGGCTGGGTACCAGGCTTTAGAAGCACTTTTTTGCGGGGGAGATACAGGCCATATCTCACATAGGAGGTAACTGGGTCTCAGAGAAGTCAGGTAATCCCCAAAGTCAAGAAGTGATGGCTTTGGTCTTTGAACTCACATGCCTCACCTTAGAATTTGTCCTCCTAATCACGACCTTAAATTGGTTGCCCGGGTAAGTAATAACAATACCTAACATATGTGGTATGCTTTATAGTTTGCAAAATGCTTTGCCAAACATGCTCTAATTTGAGCATAATTCCGTGAATGTGGTGATTTAGAATTAATCTCTGCAGCACTCATTTTAATTGTCGCCTTCCTTCATCCCTGGGGGAGGGGGAAGGTGACATGATTGGGCTCCAGAGTGAAGAGCGTGTGCACTCTCTCTCTGGGATGATGGGGTTTCCGGGGCTCTCTGTGTGTCTCTCCCCATCTCTCTTTACAGCTGTCTCGCCTGATATCACACCCAACTCTTAGGCTCCCCGAATTGCTGGCTGACTGCCCTACTGTTTACAACACTGCCCTGGGGCATCGGTTGCCCCACGTCTGTTCCACTTTAATTAGGGCAGGGCTACTCTTGAAGGCCAGCCTTTGAGGTTGGTTCTGTCCTCAGTAGGGCTCTTCCTAGCTGCCTCTTTCCTTGGTTCTCTCTGATGAACTGGCTGGCCTATGGTTTAGCTTGTTTTTCTTAATTAAGAGGAGCTACCGTCCGTCTCATTTTAGTAGGACCAAAATCTCCTTTGTTTCCAAGATAACCCTTAGACTCAAACTTTCCCACACTGTTTCAAATGAGGTCCGTTCCTTTGGCCCCCCTTCCCCCTGTCCCCTGCCAGGAAAATTCTCTGAGCCACTACTCCAGGCACTGGGTGGGCAGTAGCCTCTGGTCTTCTTGGCTTGCCTCTGTCCGTGTGCAGCCTCTGCCCTCTGAGTGGGCTGGGGAAGGGCAGTGGGGGCGCCAGTATTCTTGGCTGGATGAGCACAGAATAGTGTCCATCCTATGAATGCGGGATGTGTGGAGGAACGAAAGCTCCTGATCTTTTGACTGAACTCACCGGGGATTTAGCCTCTTCACTTGGAGTTGGAGGGATGAGAAACGCTGGTGAGCTGTACCCTTGTTTGGGAGCTGAGGGGGAGAGGGAGCCCTCTTTTTGGCCACAGCTGCCTGGAGCGGGTGGGTGGGGTGGGTAGCAGCTGAGCTGGGTGGGGGAGGAGAGGAGGTTGGGGCTCAAGTGCCACAGACGTTTATAGTTCTTAGCAAGTTCCAGTAGATTTTCTCGAGTAAATGTTTCTTCATTTGCTATGTCCCTTAAAACAATTTTCAGAGATTTCAAATGCTTGTCTGTTTGTTTTTAAATAGTTTTCACCAGTTAGGCTTGTTTCACCAGGCAGGAGGTCTGCTGAGCTCCTCACTTTGCTGTCCCAGAAGCGGGGACTCGCCAGTACTATTCTTGCCATGAGCCTTTCATAGATGAGAAATCGGAGGCACAGAGAGGTTAAGTGACTTGCCTAAAGTTACACAGTAAATATAAAGCCGGGCTGCAAAACCATGCAGTCCGACTCCTAAGTTTGCACTGGGCTGAAAGGAAGGGAATTTCTGCAGGAGATGGCACCACTGTATCTTCAGGTGGAGGAGAGGCTGGAGAGGGGGTAACACTTGGGAACGGTGCTAAAACCTCTGCCCCCCCCACCCCCGACACATCTGTGCGTTGAGGCCTGCACCACGTCGTACCGACTTTCTTTGGTCAGCCTGAGGCGTGCTCAGGGAGGCCGTGCGTCTATCTTCCCAGCAGGCAGGGGAAGTGGGTCCTGCCTAAGCCAGTACTGCTGTCTCTTTGCTGGGTAAACCGGGCCTCCTAGAAATCTCAGGCGCTTCTCTGTAACTGACATCTTTGTCTCTGCAGCCAGGGCTTCGGGCTGAACAAAAGCTGGGTTGGTTCAGGTTCATGCAGCCCCTCATTGACAATCTCCACTCCGGCCACCTCTCAGGGCCTGCCCCACCCAGACTTGTCTCTTGTCACCAAAAATGTCCCATCCTGCGCCCTCCTCCTTCCCTTCCCCCAGCCTCACAGCCTCCTAAGCGGAGAGCTTTCGGATCCCATCACTGAGCTGTAGTACTGTGTGAGTCCGTAGCACGTTGTAGGCCATCTGTTATTACCTTCCCTGGTACAAGTAGAATATACCTGATACATACTATACTATACCTGGTCCAAACCCTTCCCCAGTGACAGGAGGCCAGCAATGAGGATTTGAAACCATCGTGATTGCTGGAAAGGTCTTTTGGGGGTGGGCAGAATTCTGTGGCATTTGTCTGCCTTTCAGATCATATATTGCCTACTTGACAGAGCTGTTTAGATGCCTAATAGCCACCTTAGCAATGGGTGTTCAAGGCTGAGCTCTTGCCCTTCAACCCCAAACTGGTTCTACCGTCTTTCCTTCTTAGCCTTGACGCCGACCTCTACCACTTGCCAATGCATCGACAATCTCC
The DNA here is from genome assembly GCF_017311325.1 of Ursus maritimus. Lineage (NCBI taxonomy): Eukaryota > Metazoa > Chordata > Mammalia > Carnivora > Ursidae > Ursus > Ursus maritimus. Next base: position 11,249,080 of record NW_024426885.1, on the reverse strand, counting down.
TCTAAAACATGTCTCGCATCTCCTCCTTCCCTCCACCTCCACTGCTGACGCTGTCCCTGGCCCCCACCATCGTGCGTCCAAAAAACCACAGTAGTCACCTAACCTCCCCACTTAATGCACTCTTGCCCCTCCCCCATCCATTCTCTATCCAGCAGCTAATCATGAAGAAGAAGTGAATCAGACATATGTCCCCCATTTACAAGCCTTTTACAGCTTCTCACAGCCCTTAGAACAAAATCTCGGCTTCTTAACGGTTTGCAAAACTTGTGGCCTCTAGGCCCTGGCCACCCTCTGGCCTGGGCCAGCCCAGCTCTTTCCTCGCCGTCCCATCCTGCTCTCCTCTGGCCACACCGGCCGCCTTTCAGCGCCTGTGCCAAGCATTTGCTTGCATGGTTCTCCCAGCCTGTGGGGTAGGCAGGGGGCCTCCAGAAATAGCCACTCCCTAACCCCGAAACCTGTGATGTTTTGTTGGCTGGCAACAGGTGTTATTAATGCTACAGACCTTAAAACAGGGAGCGGCCTCTCTCATCCAGAGAGATGGGTGCAATTTAATCACATGAGCCCTTAATAGCAGAGAAGGGTGTGGAGTTGGAGGCAGGAGGGGTGCAGTATGAGGTGGAGACGGTCGGCGTGTGTGGACTCCGTGCTCTGGTGCTGGCCTCAAGATGGAGGGACCAAAAAAAGGATGAGCTGAGCGGGGCTCCTGGCTGAGCACTAGTGAGAAGGCGGCAACTCGGCCCTCTAAACACAAGCAGGTAAGTCTGCCCACAACCTGAATGAGCTCAGAAGACCATTCTCCCCTGGAGGCTTTTAGACAAAACTCAGCCAGCTGATGCCTGGGTTTTGGCCTCCTGAGACCCGAAGCGGAGAAACCAGTGGCCGCCCTGGATTCTGACCTACAGATCTGTGAGATGGTAACGTAGTGTTGTTTTGAGCTGCTAAGTGTGTGGTCATTTGAAAAGCAGCAATAGAAAACTCATATAGCCCAGAATGTTCTCTCCTCCCTCCTATTTTCCTGGGTGACCACTTTTCATGCTTTAGGGCACACCCATTCTCCGATGAGCTTATCTAGCATAGGCCCACCTGTTTCATGCCCCCTATTCCTTTTCTTCCTAACATTTGAACCACACTTGGGCTTGGGGGAGGCAGTTTGGTACAGGAGAGCTGGTGTGGGGCCGTGCAGTGCTCCCGTAGGTAGTAGGGTCTGGAGCTGCAGGGCTCAAACCTAGCTCATCCTATTTGCTACTTGTCTAACCTTGGTTTCATTCTTCACATTTCTATGCCTTAGTTTTTCTCATCTGTAAAATGGGCGTAATACCAGCTCAGAGGGTTATGAGGATTACATGAGGAAAAAATCTATAAAGTATGTCCAACAATACTTAGTACATAACAGGCTCCAATCATTGTAGCTATTCGCTGTGTGTCTAATGGCCTTCTAGATCTGGGGTTGACCAACCAGTGCCTGCCCGTCAAATCCAGCCACCACTTTGGTATATAAAGTTTTATTGGAACATAGCCATGCCTATTCAGTTACGTACTATCTTTGTTTACACCAAGCACTGGCAGGCTGCAAAGGCAGACCTGAGTAGTGACCAAATGGCGTAGAAAGCCCAAGTTATTCTCTGACCTTGTACAGGAAAAGGTTGCTCTGAACTAAACTGGGAGGTTTGGGGCCACGTGTCTTTGTCATCTCTGCGTACTTGGTCCTCCGCACGCTACCCGGCACACAGTAGGTGCTCAGCGCTGCAGGTTGAGGTGATGACTGAGAACTTGCATGTTCTCTCTACCCAGGTGTGAGAGAACATGGGCTCCAGGCTGCCGCAGCGCCATACAAAGCCCGCCTCCCCTTAGAACCAGTCACTGCTCTCAAGCCTCTCTCCAGGCCCCCACTTCAGGGCCTCACTAACGCTCTCTCGCAAGGGGCTCTTGGGGTTTGCCATCCAGTACCATTCTTACTTTCTAAATGAAAGTTGCTTTGTGGTCGTACTTAATAAGCTCCGTGTCCTCCAGCCATTCATCTCCCGGATCCGTACCTGAGTTTCTGGGATGTTGCACGTCACACTGGCCGAGTCCTACATCAGTAGGAGTCCTGGAACACAGAGCTTTAATGAAACTCTGATAAGAGCTTTCCATTGCCTCTTCAAGAGCTTTAAATGGCCCCTGGAGAGGCCCAAAGATAGCGCCTGCCTTTGATCTGTGCTGCTGGAAAGGTGTCGTGTCTGAAGTTTTCATCATTCACATCCACGCCTTCTTGCAGCTGTGTTTTTGGGGCTGGTTGGCTGCCACCCGACAGGGTATGTTCAGGTTTCTATTCTCCTACTCTTTCATTTTTCCGTGAAGCTTGCAGAGTTTTCAATGATCAAGTATATTATACTCGCAGGGAAATCAGGTTACCTTTTCTCAAGGTGAAGAAACAGCTGTTACTAATTGGGTTGTTTGCCACCAGGATCTGTGGGCTCACCAACAGTCCCCTTGGTTTGAGGGCGCAGAGGCTGGCAGGGCCCCCTTCTCAAGCCTTCCTTCAGCTGATGCCAGAAAGTCTTCCACTGGTTAATAATCACCTTGCATTATTCATTGTCTATGTGTTTGTTTCACTTCTGAAAACGGTGCTGCCCAATACTGGTCTCCACACACGAGCCCGGGCTTTTATTGAGCACGTTCATTGTTCGGAACACAGATCCCTTAGATGAATTAGGCATCACTTCCTCTAAGAAGCTGTTTCTTGTTCTCAGCAACACTCCCCCCCACCATGTGCATCCTAGCTCTTTGCCTCTGTGTTTATTATTGTCTAGGGAGATCACTTTTTAATGATTATTGGCATAACCCAGAGCATGGTATTTGAGAGTGTTCCACTTCTGGCCTGACCCTGACAATAACTTGCTGTGTGACTTCAGGCATGTTACTTTACCTCTCTGTGGTTCAGTTTCCATTTATTTACAGCCTGAATGGCTGTTAGGAGAAGTGAAATAATTTTCGTGTAACTTACACATACACGTGCTGTTCTTTCTTTTATGTCGAATTAAGAAACATTATCAAGAATGTAGGAAAGCTAATTTCTAACCATTAAAAAAGGTAAAAACCTTTTTTTTTTTTTTTAAAGCTGTGGACCTTATGAAAACAGTGAAGGGCCAAATTTGGTGCATAGTCTGTGGTTTGCTGACTCCTAGTCACTGAGCTGTTGGGCTTGTGTTTTTATTGTCTCCTGTATCTATGATGAGATCTATAAATCTGGGTGTGCACATGCTTTTTGGACTTTGGTATCAGAGCTAGCTTTTAAGAAATCACTGGGAACTTTTGGCATATTTTTCTGTACTCTGCAAACTTCAAACAGATATTGTTTACAAGGTTTACTAGGACTTACCTATTAAACATCCCAGGCTAGGATATATTTTAGAGTAGATCTTTGGCTACTCTTTTAGTTAGAGTTGCTACCAGCCATTTGTGATGACTTAAATTTAAATTAAAGTTAAATAAAGACTAGTATCCAAGATCTACAAAGAACTTCTCAAACTCAATACACGTGAAACAAATAATCAAATCAAAAAATGGGCAGAAGATATGAACAGACACTTTTCCAATGAAGACATACAAATGGCTAACAGACACATGAAAAAATGTTCAAAATCATTAGTCATCAGGGAAATTCAAATCAAAACCACATTAAGATACCACCTTACGCCAGTTAGAATGGCAAAAATTGACAAGGCAGGAAACAACAAATGTTGGAGAGGTGTGGAGAAAGGGGATTCCTCTTACACTGTTGGTGGGAATGCAAGTTGGTACAGCCACTTTGGAAAACAGTGTGGAGGTCCCTTAAAAAGTTAAAAATAGATCTACCCTATGATCCAGCAATTGCACTACTCGGTATTTACCCCAAAGATACAGACGTGTTGAAGAGAAGGGCCATATGCACCCCAATGTTCATAGCAGCATTGTCCGCAATAGCTAAATTGTGGAAGGAACCGAGATGCCCTTCAACAGATGACTGGATTAAGAAGATGTGGTCCATATATACAATGGAATATTACTCAGCCATCAGAAAGAACGAGTTCTCAACATTTGCAGTAACATGGATGGGACTGGAGGAGATAATGCTAAGCGAAATAAGTCAAGCAGAGAAAGACAATTATATGGTTTCACTCATTTGTGGAACATAAGAAATAGGAAGATTGGTAGGAGAAGGAAGGGAAGAATGAAGGGGGGTGGGGTTAAACAGAAGGGGGAATGAACCATGAGAGACTATGGACTCTGAGAAATAAACTGAGGGCTTCATAGGGGAGGGGGGTGCGGGACTGGGATAGGCCGGCGATGGGTATTAAGGAGGGCACGTATTGCATGGTGCACTGGGTATTATACGCAAGTAATGAATAATGGAACACTACATCAAAAACTAAGGATATACTGTATGGTGACATAATATAATAAAATAAAAATATAATATATAATATATATAATATAATAAATATATAATATAATATAATATAATAAAAATATAATAAAATAAAAACTAAGGATATACTGTATGGTAACATAATATAATAAAAATTATTAAAAGAAAAAAATTAAAAAAAATAAAAATTCAGTTCCTCAGTTGCACTAACCACGTATCAATTGTTCAGTAGTTGCGTGTGGCCAGTGGCTAACAGTGGATGGCGCGTGTACAGAATATTTCCATCTGTGCATAAAGTTCTATTGGGCAGTATTAGAAAATTATCGTTTGAACTGGGTTTTCCCGTTTTTCATGTATAATTATATACAATCTTAAAATAACTTGAATCTCTTTAGGCGGAGTTGTTCCTTTTTGCATATGCCTAATGTTGATTTACGTCTCTCTCTTTCTCTTCCAGTTAGAAATGGCAAGTTTCTTTATTAACTTTCTCAAAGAATGTTTGGTTTTCTTGACTATTTAAAACATTTAATTCATATATTAATTTTTAATACAACTCCTTTTTAATTATTAGAGTGTATTTTTTGGCTCATTTGGTTCTTTTTATCTAGTTTCTTGAATCAAGTGCTTACTTTGTTTTCTTTCATTCTTTCCTGGCTTCTAATAAATACTAGATTTTTAAGCTAGAATCAGTCCTGAATTTGGCTGTGTGCCATGGGCTTTGATACATCGCGTTTATACTTTTATTCATTTCTAAATAGTTTGTAATTTCAGTTCGGTTTCTTTAACCAAGAATCTATTTAAAAGGTTTAAAAATGCTAAGAATAATTTGGTTTTTGTCGTTAATATTATGTGTGGTCAGGCAGAGTAGATTGTGTAAGTGTGAGTTTGGAGAAAAAAAAATTTTTAATGGCTTCCATTGGTTACCTATTGTCGCCTAACCAATTAACCCCAAACCTTAGTAGCTTTAAACAACATTTGTGATCTCAGTTTCTGACTGAGGGTCAGGAATCTAGAAAGAGCTCAGACGAGTAGTTTTATCTGAGGGTCTCATGAGGTTCTAACCAGCTGTTGGTAGAACTCCAGACATCTGAAGATTTGGCTGGGGCTGGGGTGGCCTCTCCGTGGTTCACTCACTAGGCTGTTGGCAGGAGGCCACGTGGTGGGGGGGGTGCCACATCATATAGCCTTTTGTAATACAGTGTGAGTCCAATGCCATCACATCCACCTTATACTACTCATTAAAAGGAAATCTTACTTATATTGCACTCATTAGAAGGGAATCTCTAAGTCCAACCCATATTTAGTGGAAGGGGACCACACAAGGGCAGGTTTCTAGGGAGATGAGGATCACTGGGGCTCATCTTGGAGGCTGCCTACCACCACCAGGTCCATTCAATTTTTGATACTCCCAAGGTTTGAAAATAACTTCTTTCTTTCTTTTCTTTCTTTCTTTCGTCCCTGTTGAGGTATGTTCCATGTATTGGCTCCAACGTGTGTTAAGTTCTCAAAATTCTCATTTTACTTGCTGTATCAATTGATTTTTGGTCTGGGATGAGTGTCTATCTTGATGTGCCTTTGAGAAGATGGTGCATTCCACAGTTGTTGGGTAGAGTGTTCCAGAAATGTTAGTAAGGTGAGTTGTTAGTTAGTGTTGTTCAAGAGTTTTACATCCTTACTCTCTGTAACCACCCCTACCCCCAAACAACTACTGAGTGAGCAATGGCGAATTCTCCAACCAGAGCCATGGATTTGTTTATTTCTCCCTTCAGTTCCGTCCACTTCTGCTGCATGTGTTTTGAAGCTCTATTACGTGTGTCACATTTAGAATTACGTCTTGATGAGTTGATGGCTTTATCATATGAAAGGATTCTCATTTCCCCTGGAATATTCCTTGTCTACTTTGGCTGATTCTTTAGCTTAGTGTTTGAATGCCACATCTTTTTCCATCTTGTTATTTTCTACCTGTCTGCATTTTTAAAATTTAAACTCCGTCTCTAACGGCATGTAATTGGGGCTTGCTTTTTTATCCCAACTGATAATTTCTGCCTTTTAATTGTGAAGTTTAAGATCAGTTGATTTTTAGAAACAGATATATTAAAATCTCATACTGATAATTTGTCAGAGATTCCTCTTTTTCTTTAGCAAATTTCAATGTGCATATTTCAAAGCCAAATAGTTACATACATTTTGAATTAGAAACTACATTTAATTCCAGGTTCCACGGTAAGGGTTTTTCTTTCCCAAAGAGGTCTGGCTGTCCAGGCCTGGTATGGTGGCTCTGTCAAATCAGCAAGGACCTAGGCTCCATCCAGCTTTCTATTCCACCAGATCAGGGCATGACCTACCACCTCTTTATTTTATTTATTTTATTTTATTTTATTTTATTTTATTTTATTTATTTTACATTAAGTTTCCTTGAGTTTATTTTCTTTCTTTCTTTTTTTTTAAATAATTTTTTATTATGTTATGTTAGTCACCATACAGTATATCCTTAGTTTTTGAGGTAGTGTTCTGTGATTACCTCTTGAACATGAGATGGTTGCCAGAGCTCCGCCCATTACATCCAATTCTAAATGCAGAAGGTAAAGGGTAAGGGATTGGGGGGGGGGGGGACAAAAACAAACAAAACAAAAAACCCCAATGTATTAACCTCACCTAATGACTTCCACTTAAATGTCATGTCAGAACATGACCACCGTAGCCACACGGAGGTCAGGAAATGAATTTTAAGAGCCATGTGCAGGGTAAGTCATTTCTTTTCCTCCTATGCTGTTTCACCCTATGCTTTCATGGACCTATCTTTAAAAAATAGAACTTCTGCTATTTAAGGAATTTTAGAAGTACATTTTTTTGCTGGGACGTTTTACTTCTCGTTTGATCTGACCTCCTCAATCATGTCAAGATTTCTGTGTGTTTTTTCACAATTTTTTTCTTGCTGTAGTGAAAGAGAAGTTTATATGATGTATATTTAATAGTTTTATATAGGAGTTGTTAAATTTTATATAACTTGCATCCAGTTGACATAATTTTGGTATTATAATTTTTCAGGTGACTTCTCATAATGGTCTCTTTAGAAAATCCAATTTCTGCAGATTTTTCTTTTTTTCAATATACCTCTTAGGTGTGATGTGGCAGAAGGAAATGTAGATGAAATTAAATGTCCTTATAACCTGCAGCCCACTGACCAATACTTGAGGGGGGCAGAGTCTAACGCTCCTTCAGGAAGCTCCCACCTGTCTTACTGTTATTGCCTTGCTGGAGGGAAAAACAACCTTGCTCTGACAGCAGCAAGGCCTCCAGTATCCTGGGAGTCTTCTTTAGCAGATGAAAATCCTTTTGGAACTTTCCTTAGCTTTCCTTCCGCCAACCCCAAAGTACATAATCAGTTCTCCTCACAATCCTGGGGGCAGCAGCTCCTTCTGCCCACAGGTGGGTCCTGTCCTCATGCTTTAATAAAACCACCATTTTGCACCAAAGACGTCCCAAGAATTCTTTCTTGGCCTGTCGGCTCCAGACCCCACCCACCTCACCTACATTTCAAAACTGTATGTGTGTTTTAACATTTTAACTAGTTTTTAAAATGTAAGAATGTCAACTACAAGTGTGGTGTGAAGTAAATATTCTTTTAAATTAGAACAAAATCACATGGGACCCAGAGTATGAATTCCCCCCCCCCCTTGGTTTTACTCAGGATGTATTTGCTAAAACCTGCTCTCAGCTGCCTCTGCTAATAAGGGTGACTGAGTATGGATCTTACTGGAAATGGATGGGCAAAGCGAATGCTTGTGGCCCCGAGTCTCCTTTCCTGCAACATGGTCAAGTTTGAGGGGTTCTGCGCCCCCCCCCCCGCCACTGTAGCGGAGTTCTTAATTCTGGGCTTAGAACATGGCAGCCAGATATGTTTGGCTTTTTGATCTAGAAGGGGATGAAGAGTTCCAGCTCTTTTAAAAATCTGACTTTCTCTTAATACCAACAGCAACACCCCCCCACCCCCAAGAACTATCGTGCCACCAACAAATGAAGTTGAAATGGCATTTTAAAGGTCATCAGAGGAAATGGACCTACTTTAATAGGAAATTGTGTGTTATTGACTTATGGACTCAGCTCCAAATTCAGACATTTTTGCCTGCTCTGTAACGATGGCTCTGGATCCTTTAAGTATTTTTCCTGAGCCAGCCGACACTGATGTTTTGTAGACAGAGGCTGCTGGAGAGACCCTGCAGGAGGAAAGGGTTTTGCCCCCGGGGTCTGGAGTGCTTGCTTGGAGCACCCTGCAGCCCTCGCAGCTTTCTCCAGCATCCACCAAGCTCTCGCAGTGCTGGCAGCTTCTCCAGCTGGGCTCTGTAGCACACAGGGGCCGGGGGGCTTCCCTGGCACTCCTTCTGGGAGGTTTTGTAGCCAAGGGGCATGGACTCTGCCATTATTCACAGCCAGCAGCTTCCTAGCACCTTGTCCTCCCAGGAGTGCCTCTGGGGAGACCCCTTCCCGAGAACAGGTGTTCCCAGCACTTAGAAGACCCCCACCAGTGTCTCCTGCCCTTCATTCAGCCACCCAGCTGCCCTTTCTGATAAGGTCAGCTCTCGGCCCTCAGGGTGAGCTGGGGAGGATGCTTTGTCTCCTTACCTCTGTTCTTCCTGTAGTCTTGAAACTTCCTTTCAATCCTTATTAGCTGGTCCCTTGCAAATCTAATTGCTTTTATTGTTACCTTTTTTTACATTAACCTTTTCCTGTTCAAATTACTGAATGATTTCTCTCTCCTGATTATACTCCGATTGCTTTGGAAATCTTCCCAGACGATTAATCTCTGATCCTTGTGAAGGAGATTGCTGGGAATTTGAAAAGGGAAGAAAACCAATGACAAGAGCGTGCGATGGAAGGCAAACAAAGAATCGGCCTCTTTATTTCTCAAAGTTACTGTTTCTGGATTCAGGTCATTTATCACAGGATATTGTTAGTCACTTTTATTGAATTCAGGTCTGCAGTTGAAACCAAACAAGGGCCCAGACGAGGATCTGTCCCTGGATTCCACCCCCACTCTCTGCCTGAGCGAACGGCCATTAGTGCTTCCAGATTTCTGTCTCTGGCTCTGATTTTTTTTTTTTCCCCAATCTTTTTACTTTATTTATTTTTATTTTTATTTTTTTTATGTAAAGTTCGATGATTCATTAGTTGAGTATAACACCCAGTGCACCATGCGATACGTGCCCTCTGATTCTGATTCTTTTCCTAGTTCCCTCGGCCCCACATCACCAGCCTCCTGTTAACAGTTGGAAAGTAGAATACGAAAACAATGGTCTCAGTTCAAGTCTCTACTGTGCCACTCCCTAAGGTGACCTTGGCCTCTGTTCGCCCACCTGTAAAAGGGGGGCTCCATGCTTCTCTCCTGGAGCTCCCTTGATGATTGCACGGGCTAATATGCATGAAGGGCTGAGAATGTGGTTGGCCCATGGTGAGCTTCGAATAAATGGCTGTTTTATTGCTGGACATTTTTCATCTAAAATCTGCAATCATCATATTTACTGTGCTTGAATTTGAATGGGGTTGATTAATGACCCCAGTCATCTGAGTCTAAAAATATAATGTCTGCTTTCTGTCTCTGTCCTCCCTGTCCAATCCATCTCCAAACCAGAACATTCGTTCTTTTTCAGCATCTCTTACACACCTCCTCCCTCCTATTCCCTCTGTCACCACCTTGGCTTAAGCATGGTCTGTTTCAGTGCCTTTACACTAGGTTCCCCCTCCTGTTCTGTAATTCACGTCCTCACCCCTGCATTTCGACAGTGTAGGAACATCACTCCTTCTAAATCCTGCCATTCCTTTGCTCAGCCATCTGTTTTCTCCCAGTTGTCACCAGGAAACCACCCAGCCTCTAGGATGGTGTGTAGTGTCCTTCACTCCTGTGTTGACCTGTGTCTCTAGTCCCTTCTCTACCAAAGTCTCACTCCAGGTAAAGCTCTTTTTTCTGCTTCTCCACACCATCCTACTTTTTGTTTTCCTTAAGCTATTCCCTTTCTCTCCAGCCTAGCTCAAAAATCTTCCCTCCAGTTCCTGCCCTTTCCTGTTCCTGCCCATTCTGCCATAGTCAACCACACCCGCCCCCTCCCAACCACCAGCATCCGACAGGCTGCTTTGCATGGGTATCTTTTTCCACAGCTGCCCTATTTTCCCAAGCAAAGATTTTACAGACCTCTGGCAGCAGAGACTTTTCTTTTTCTTTTTTTTTCTTTTTTTTGGTGTTCTGTAGTTCCTCCCCATCTTAGGGGTGCTATACAAAAATCAGTGATTTTTGATTTTTAACCAGTGACTGAAAGTCTGTTTCCCTCAGTATTTGTTTATTAATTTGGTAACTTTTTAAAAAGATTTTATTTATTTATTTGACAGAGAGAGACAGAGAACACAAGCAGGGGGAGTGGGAGACGAAGAAGCAGGCTCCCAGCGGAAGAGCCTGATGTGGGGCTCGATCCCGGAATGCCGGGATCACGCCCTGAGCCGAAGACAGACGTTTAACGACTGCACCACCCAGGGGCCCCTATTAATTTGGTAATTTTATCTGCTATACTTCAAGCAACAGCCATCACTACAAGTTGTGGAAGAAAATAGAGTGTGAAACTTGGAAGATTGTACCTGTTTTTGTTTTCCCTTTGCAAATTAGGAAAAGGTGGCCAGCATGAGAAGCATTTTAGCCTGAATCACAGAACACCTGGGCACTGAAAGGCAGAATTCGAAAGTCCCTGGTGTAGGTACAGATTTTAAAAAAGCAATAAAAAGGAGGGATCCATGAGTGCAGAAAACCTATTTAAAGTTACGAGGTAAAATGAAATGGTGTCAAGGGATTTTGGACTTGTGGCAGTAGGATCCTTTATAGGCCTGAAGAGCTGGTAGGGAAATTGTGTCTAGAGGGCTTTACATTTGCATCCAATAAATCATTTACTTAAGGGAGTTTCACATCTAGAACGTTCCCATTTGTAAATATGAAAATTATCACTGGTAAATGAGAAGCAATTCTACAGGCAAGCATCTTGAGCAATACTCCTGTAGACAGGAGGAAAGGACCCTGGGTTCCTGCTGGCTGTGAACACATCGCAATTAAAAGTGTTCCTGGTCATTATTTCAGAACAGATAAGGCCTGGGGTAAACCCCATCTCTATCAGGCCCTTGGATTTACTCTTAGTCTGGCAGACCATGTTGATCTCCAACTTCCTAAGGGGACAGAAAGGTACCTGTGGTGATTTTGATTAATAAAATAACACCAGATAATTTCCAAATTAAGTTTCATTGGAGGCTTAAAATTTTCATAGGGAAGTCTAGACTTGGGTGATTATTTTGTAAATCTGAATTAGATCCCTTAATTTTTGTATAAATGGCTTCAGTGCTAAGTACCAACTATCATGCTGCCACCTGACTTTAGAAAAGTTGTAAAATTGCATTGAGATTTGGTGAAAAGTGAGGCACTCCAGGGGTGCTGGGTGGCTCAGTCAGTTAAGCCTCTGACTCTTAATCTCAGCTCAGGTCTTGATCTCAGGGTCATGAGTTCAAGCCCTGAATTGGGCTTCATGTTGGGCATGGAGCGTACTTGAAAGAAAGAGGAAAGGAAAGGAAAGGAAAGGAAAGGAAAGGAAAGGAAAGGAAAGAAAGAGAAAGAAAGAAAGAAAGAAAGAAAGAAAGAAAGAAAGAAAAAGGAAAGAAAGAAAGAAAGAAAGAAAGAAAGAGAAAGAAAGAAAGAGAAAGAAAGAAAGAAAGAAAGAAAGAAAGAAAGAAAGGCACTCCAGTTAAAACCCGGCAGGTAAACTTTGTTTACTGGACTAGGGCTGGGGGGCAGCTGGGGAGCATCTACCACAATGATGAGCCCTTCACGATCGCCAGAGGAAGAGACCCAGATTTTTTCATGTATAGCTTTTCGTGTATTACCATTGAACTTTATACCTGTGGGTATTGGAATTAGGAATGGCCATGGCAAGACTTAGAAAAGTTTTGCTAAAACCTTGATGACCAAGGAGAAGTCATCTCTAGCAGACATTTGAATCTTTCCAGTATGGATAGAACATAATTGTGAAATTCAAGCATACGCAGTGTCAAAGATGGCTTTCAGAATAGGAATTATGCTCGTTAAATAGATAAAAACAAATCAGATATACACTGACAGCACACAAAGCACTCCTACAGTACAGTCTGGTTGCTAGGGCTATTCAGTGAATGGCTCACCTGCAGGAGATGTTTGGTTCCAGGACTCTGGTGCTCAGCCCTGTCCTGTGATCTTTTCATCCGCCGACTATGTAGGGTAAGGTTATTACTTTATAGTAACTCATTATTTTCTTTATCTGCCCATTTGTTACAGAGCTCGGCACTGGAGAAAGAGGAGTAAAGGAGCTCTTCTAGGAAGATGGGTATGGAGACCAATCACTAGAGTGCAGTGAAATAAGTGCTGAAGTGGAGACATGTGCCAAGAGCTATGGAGTATAGAAAAGGGAGGTGAATCAGAGAGGGCTTCCCAGAGGAGATGACACTTAAGGAGGTAATATTAAGTCATTGACGGCCTGGGGACTTTTATGAAATTAGCTGAAAATTAAATACAATACATGGAGATTTATAGAATTCCCTGTAAAGACTTCAGAGGTTCTTTATTTTACAAATGGGTAAAGTAACTCACAGTGACTTACCCAAGGTCACACAGCCACTCCCTCTTAGATCTCTGCTGAGGTTTTTCTCTCCAGATTCTGAGCTTAGGAATCCAATAAAATGGCACCTGTTCCTCTTAAGGGCTCTATTTTATTACCAACTATTTTCTCTGTAGAAGGAAATAATCAACAAAATTCAGTAAGTCAGCATTATGGACAGAAAACAAATGTAGTCTTGGGTCATATGTTAGTTTTCTGTTGTTGCTGTAACAAATTACCATGAACTTGGCAATAACAGCAACCTTTTCTCCTCTGGCTCTGGAGGCCACAAGTCTGATACTACTGGGCTGAAATCAAGATATCTGCGGGGCCATGCTCTCTCCTAAACTGTATGTTAGTGCTTTTTCTAGCTTTTCTGTGACTCTAGGCTTCCCTTGGCCACATCACTCCAATCACTGCTACCATCTTCCCCTTGCCTTCTCTTCTGTGTATGACACCCTCTGCCTCTCTCTTTATGAAGGCTCTTCTGATGGCGTTTAGTCCCACTCGTGCAATCTAGGATAAACTCATCATCTCAAAATTCTAATTCCTTAATTTCATCACCTCTGCAAGGATCCTTATTCCATCTGCATCAACACCCCCAGGTTCTGGGGTTTAGGACATGCATGTGTCTTTGTGAGCCATTCTCCATTTCCCACAGGGGGCCTTAGTTGGGGGGGCAGTAGTGTGAGAACAATGGAGGTGTTAGCTCTACTCTTCTTCCTCAGGCCTAGACTTCAGCATGATTTCTACATTCACTTCTGGGCTCCACAACCTTGAGGACTAGAGAGAATCTAGAGCTCATTCAGAAGAGTAAATAGGATGGTAAAGGCCTTTCCAGGAAAGGATGATGAGACACAGAGTATGGAGAAGAGCCGGCTCAAGGCAGCAGGGTGAGCAGCGTGAGTGGGAATACCGAATGCAGGTTGAGGGATGACATCTGTGAATGAGGCTGGAGGGTGACCAGTGTCATTGCCAAAGTGGCCTTGTGAGGTAGAGTCCAGAGGAGGGGAAGTTGGAGGAACGGACTCTAGGGTCCCCTTCAGCCTCTGGTTCCTCTGATTCCATAGGACTTTCATCCATCAGGGAGCTTGGCTCATCACCTACGTCTTAGGACAGGGACTGCATGCTGGCACCTTCTGTCGCCAAGGGATTGTCACCCGTTCTGGGAGAATTATGGAGCCATCACAGATTGAGGGGAGAAAACGTCAGCATTCAACATATTTTTTGCAAAACTCTGTGACGATCGAAATTAATCACTGAAGAAAGGACTCCAATGTGAAAGTATTAAGTACATGAGGAAATGCATCTGTACTGAGAATCGCCTATGGCCAAAAATGATTTTTCTAGCATCAATGGAGGACTTTTAAAAGACTGCTTTCCTGAGAGCATAAACAATTTTGAATGGAAAAAATATAGATTAATTTACTGAAAACCTATAACTAGACATAAAAAATCTATATATAAAACTATATATAACTACATATATAAAAAACTATGAATAATTATGTATGTATACATATATACTTTTTGTTCTAGAAAATGCCCAATTTAGGTCTTTTGTACTGCAAGCTGCACAGCTGTTTCTGTGCATCTAACTTCTCCAAATAGAATGACTCATCTGCCATATGCCTGGTGCTTGGTAGGTCATGGTGTCCCCTGTAGCAATAATTTGGAACCATCTCTGTGTTGTCCTTCTGGCCACACATCAGAGGACAATGGGGAAGTGAGAGGTCTTGGATCTTGGCTAAGAGACGGTTTCTGAGTGCCCCTGGTCTTGGTCTAGAGGCCAATTTCCTGTCCCCAGCTGACCGCGTATTTGCGCAGTTGTATCTGGTGAGATTAGAATTTCAGTTGCAGAGAGATGAACAGTGAGGAGCTGCTGTCAGCAGTGGGTAGACCATCTACTAGGATTACCTGGGTCTCCAGCAGTGTTCCAGCAGCATTACTATATCTGCGCAAGAGTCAGCCACCCCTGGAGAAGGCGTAATTTCTGAGCCCAAGGAGACCCACTCATTTATTTGGTGAACTTCTTAGTGAAGGATTGCCCACATTCAGGTAAGTACACAAAGTCTAAATGTATAGCTTGGGCTTCCCTAAGGGTACTCACCCTTTTCTGAGCCTCCCTCCCCCACAAGTAAGAGAACATTACCATCACCCCAGAGATTCTTCTGGTCTCCTCCAGTTACTGTACACCCAAGAGTGACCAGTTTCTTGACTTTTGATAGAATATATTAGAACAGTCTTACCTGTCTTTGCACATTGTGTAAACGACATCATGCCCTAGACACTCTTGGTTGTCTGGCTTCTCTGTCAGTGTCATGTCTGTGACATTCATCTGTGTTGCTGTGGCTGTGTGCACATTCTCCCTGCAAGAGAGGAATCCAGTGCAGAGGGCACCACAATTTATCCTTTCTACTGTTGACGGAGTGGTCATTTTCTCTGTTGATGGCCAGGTATGATCCGTTCTATGCTTTGGGTAGTTTCCAGTTCGGGGGATATTACAAAAAATACTATGATCGTTCTTGCACATGGTGAACGTCTCTACACAGTTCTGTTGGGGACGTACCTAGGAGTGAACTTGCTGCCATGGCGTAGGACTATGGCCAACTTTAGTAGACATGTGGGCCTAACGTTCATGGGGGCATTAACGAGACTGCTGAGCAACACTAAATGTAAAGGAGGTGAAGACAAAAAACAGGCTTGATGAACTAACTGAATTCTTTCCTCTTGCACAGAGCTTTCCAACCTTTCTGCTGATTATTGGGCACTTACACTGTGTCAGGGGCTGGACATGCCGTTATCCTGTTCAGTTTCATGGTAACCCTGTGACTCTGGTACTATTGGTACTATTCCAAATCTCTGTTTTACAGATGAGAAAACTGAGGCTGCTGATGACAAAGCCAGATTCAAACTTGACTATTAATTCATGTATACACTATTGCCTCTCATCCTGTTTATGCTACTTTAAAAAAAAACCCATGAGTCTAATTCCTTAAGAGAGCTCAGGGGGTATAAACCAGTGGGTTGCCATCTGTATATTTTCCTCCCTCTATCCTTAGATGTGTTTATGTAAAGATGAAACGGAACGCAGGGTAGGTTTAATTCAGTAATTCAGCATATGTCAATTTTTAAAGAGAATTAAAACCGTGATGGGAGCCCATTGGGACTTTTCTATCAGTCTGTTTTCTTTCCAGCCACCATCCAGTTTTCTGCACACGCTTTAGGATGATGGACATTTAATTATCACACCAATTTTATTGCTCAACAGCGCATGGGTGAAAGGGAGCCTTCACCTGCCCTCTGCACCTTTTAGCAAATTTGCCTTATGGTATTTTGAGCTGGGAAGGGAAAAGATAATTACCTATCTAATAGAGTTTATAGGAATGAGTGCAAATATTTCAGTGGCCTGTTTATTAAACAGGCCACTGAGATTTCAGGAGTCAGGCAAAAGTCACACTTTCCTTGATGCCATTAAAGTGGAATTATGCTTTAAGCTTGTTTTCTATTAAAAGTTTGCAAAATTTAACAGGTTGTAGTGTTCTGCAATATATCATACTGCACAGTAGCTTCTAGATATGACTTATAAATGGAATTTGTATGTAATTTAAAAAGGCAACTGGTTCATAGGAGAATCTTATGACAGTATAGTCTAGCCAATGGACTGCCTGGGTGTGGTATAATCCAGTTAGGAGAATGTCTCATTTGGTAGATGCAGTCTAATTCCCTGGCCAAGAAACAAGTTGTGGGCCTGCTGTATACAGAGCCTTGTATTGGGAACCCTGGAGTCTAGAAGGTGAAGAAACAACCTCTTCCTTCAATAGCTCATACTGTCTTTGGAAAGATAGGTGCGCGAACGACTGAAGATAATACGAGGTTAAACAGTGTGGTACTAATGGAATCCTGCAGATGTTAGATTTTCTGCCGTGCCAGCACCCCTTGCTGGGAGAATACGCCCCACTTGGTTCAGGTAGGGTTTCCCTAGCAGCAGATCTTGAGACAAGAGTGTGAGTGCGGGTAGTTCATTTTGGAAGGTGATCCTAGGGCCCTGCAAGGGAATGGGAAGAGAGACGTGGAAGGCAACCAGTAAAGGGTGTGTTATTAAGCAGGTTAATGCCACAGGGCGCTGAGGCTCGATTCTGGGACAGTGCGATAAACACCCCACATCATTATCCCAACAGAGCTCCAGAGCTGGGCTATTTACCATCTCCCATCAGCCATTGGTTGAGAGTTTTGATGGGGTACCCGTTCCCCAGCTCATCTGACCTTCTCTGTAAGGCAGCCAGAGAAAGCCCTCAGGAGAGCTCTTCAGGTGCTGACGATAGGGTGCCATTGGATTGGTGTGCACGGGAATGGTGGGAGGAGGGGGTGTGGGTAGGGCATCCACAGCCCCTGTTGAAAGTAGACCTCAGCAGATGGACTTGTCTTAGGACACCACCCAGTAGCCACAGCTGACTGGACCAAGGGTGCGCCTGACCTAGGAAGAGGCAGTGTTGGTGGGATGAGAAAATGGGATTCTCTGGGAATGTGAGTAAGTGTCAGAGACGTGTTGGGGTGGCACTGGACATTAGTCTTCCAGGAGGGTGGCAGCTAGCATGGGGACTGTGGGGAGATTGAAGGCTAAGAGTAGGGGGAATGTGGGCAGACAGAGGAGCTTTGCTGAGAATGTCAGTCTGTGGAGGGAAGCAGGCAGATGGGAGAGAGAGAAATAGAAGGGAACTGGGGAGAGCTAAGAGTCCAGGAGATCTTGGGGAGTCAGCAGCCTTGAATCCCCAGTTGGTGGTTTGGGTCTACGTATGGCTTGGCTGACTTTATTTCCTGTCTTTAGAAGCTGTGAGACTGCACGGTGTCCCCTGGTGCATATCTCCTTTACCTAAGCTGCCCTGGAAGGGTTTCTGTTCCTTGTAAGTGGTCCATCTCTAACTAGGACCAAAGTGCCAAGGCGACCAGCATAAGAGGGGGACTGGAAGTGATGTTTCATCTGGTCTGTGCATGAGGGAGTTTTTGTAGAGAGGGAAGGAGTGGGGAAGGCATTCCTGCAGAGGGGCTAACATAATAAAAGGCATGAGACTGTGTCCTGTTGGAGCAGGGAGACCTCTGCTTTAGAGCTACCTCAGGATCCTAGAGGAATGTGGGGATGGGACCCAAATGGGAAGAGCTTCGAAGGCCATGTTGGGAGCTTACACTGTATTTAGTAGGTACTGCAGGGAGACACTGGTGCCTTCACTGGAGGAAACTCCCAGAGTGATTAAGGTCAAGGGCCTGGGGATTAGGCAGTTTTGAGTTTGTCTAGGCTCACCACTGCTTAATAATGTGACCTTGGACCATTACTCCATCTCAAAAACTCTGTTTCCTCTTCTATAAAATGGGGTTAATAATAGTGTCTACTTTGTAGGATTCTTATGAGGATCATATATGATTATGCACATAAAATACTCAAACCAGTGTCTGACACCTTGTAAGTATTCAATGAATGTTGTCATAATTTGGTATCATTCTCCAAGAATTATAGTTTAAAGAGTAGCTATTCCAGGAGCAGGTGGAGTGACTTGGATACTACTATTATTCAAATGAGATCCTGAACTGTTAGTGTGGCTGAGGAGAAGGGGATGAATTTGTTTTAGGGTTACAGGATTGGGAGGAACAGAAAAGACAATTCAAAGTAACATAAAATAAAGAGAAGTATAGGTATATTGAAGTAGAGTCCAGCACTAATGCAGCCTTCAGGCAAAGCCGGATCCATCAACAGTGTCCCCAGAAACCTGGCGGTGGGTTTCCTCTAGACCGCGTGGCTGCAGGATGATCACTGGCAGTAACCAGTGTTCTCTTACCCATCTAGTGGGAGAGAAAGCCTTCATTTCAGGAGTTCCCATACAAGACTGAGGATGTTCCTTTCCCTGGCGCTTTCATCAAGCATCTCTTCATGTTTCATTGGTCTGACCTGGATCTTGTGCCCATTTCCTAAAGGATTGCTGTAGCCAGAAAGGATGAGTTTGCTCACTGTTCATACCCACTCCTGGGGCAGATGGTGGCCAGATCTACCCAACTGAACATGACTGGGAAATTCAGGGTCCTGTTAGGAAGGAGAATGTGAGGGAGTGGAAGGTGGTGGGGTCACAATCCCTACAGGAATCAAGACACATTTCCTAAGGATCATGAGTGTGATATGAGGACAGACTGGGTGGGAGGGAGGGGTGAGAGAGGTGGAAGACAAAATGGAAGTTTCTAGCATGGGCATCCGGTGGTAAACAGATACGTTATTGACTGACAATAGAAACAGGATAGGTTTTGTGGAGAGCAGGTGGGGAACAGGCTACTTTGTTTAATTTTAAATGTATTGATTTCGGGTCACCAATTGATCACTCTTACCGGTTATAAAATATCAGATTAATTTTAATCAATGGAATGGACATTCAAGCCACCCTGAAGAAGGGCTTCATATCAACTTGGAAGTAGAAATCCTAGACATATGAAGAGATGAGGTGTTTGTGTGTTTTCAGTCTCAAGCTTTCATGTGCTTGCAGTTTTATATCAAGTGTCCATTGGCACCTTAGGGCACTGTTCCTCTGGGGCTTTCTGGCTCGCTCCTGCCAGGAGTGTGCACGCATTCTCTGAAAGGGCCAGGCTTCACAGAGATAGCAGGAACAGAATAGGTCCTCCAGGGGGATCTGTCCCCACAGTGAGCATTCCCTCTATGCAAATGGAGCTTTGGTACGGGCTTTTGAAAACTGTCTAAGTGCTTAATGTGTTCTCATAAATCATTTAGTGGCACCTGAATGGTCTAAGAAAGAGACTCTGCTTTCCAAGGACCAGAGAATAATTTTTTTTTCCAGTAGGTTGAAGTCCAAGGACATCGGACTCAAATCATATGGGGCAAAGAGCCCTGAACTGGGAATCTGAAGTTCTGACCGTAGTCCTGGTTTTACCACTGACCAGCCTTACTGGTTTGGGCAAGAAAGGTGAGCTCTCTGTCCCCCACTGTGAGATGGTCTATATTCGAATGCTTTTCCTTTTTTTTTTCTTTTTAAGATTTTTATTTATTTATTCAGGTGAGAGATATATTGAGAGAGAGAGAGAGGTGGGGGAAGAGTAGAGGGAGAGGAGCAAGCAGATGGGGAGCCTGACATGGGACTCTATCTCAGGACCTGAGCCCAAACAAAGAGTCAGATGCTTAACTCACTGAGCCACCCAAACACCCCTCTAATGCTTTTCTTAGCCACAAAAACCTCACCTAGGAGAAGCTGAGTGATGAGTAAATGCAAGATATGGGCTGTTTGACACATATCCCACCAAAAAAAGAACAAAAGGGCAATAGGGAAAGACATAGCCCTTATGTTCTTGGTGAGTTAATAGTGCAGCAAAATTACCATGTCGGCATCTATCTAGAAATAAATATATTCATTGGCCAAGATGCTAATGGATCTGAAACAAATTTTCAGAATTGCATACCTGAGAAGCATGTTATTTATTCCTGAGGACATGGAAAGGTGCTCGTTACCGAACAGTGATGGAGGAAATTATTACTAGTATGAAATCCATCGAGAGACCACATTTTGATGCAATTGCTTACAAGCCTCTTGTTAAATCACTCAGATTTCTGGTGTTGTATAGAAAACAGTCTCTTGGGTTGTTCTTTCCTCCTTGCTTTTTGATTACAGTATGGCTCCTGAATGGTTAACCTTCCCTGGGGAAAGTCTCTCATTATATACCCAACTTGAATCTTATGAAGATGGGCATGAAAAAGTTGATGGAAAAAGCATAGGCGGCTACACCCTTGGGTGTGATTCATCAAATAACACCAAAGCCATTACTAAGTTCATGGGATCTTTTGAGGCTATGTATCATTTGGATGGTCACTCTTGCCAAAGACCAAGGATATAGAAAATAGAACTCTTCGCAGACAGTATAGCTTGCTGAGATCAGAGGCGTGTATTCTGCAAAGCCCCCATTAGCAGCAGTTCTAGAGATTTCTGCGGTTGTTAGTTGAAATGGGGATGCTAAAAGCTAGCAAAAATTCAGTTCATGCCAACTCTGTACTTGAAGCCTAAACTCTGAGCAACCGAAGTCAGCACATTGTGGACAGCTGTCATGGAAAGCCCAGCTATGAGGAAGAAGCCATAGGAGCATCGACCCGAATGATGAGGCGGATCTTTTTCTTTCATTGATTCATTCATTTATCCGATTTGATGGATTCTGTTTCAGATGTGCTAGGTTTGCGTTTTCTCTAGCACATTCGAAGGGAGATGACAAGTAGCTATAAAAACAGCTACTACCCTTCGGTGGGGGCATGTCCAATGGCGCAACGGGGCCCGGGCTTCTTGAGAGTTTATTCTAGGCTAAGCCATGTTATTCTCATTTCTCGAAAAAGAGGCAGAAACTTAGAGAGATCAAATAGTGTGCCCCAAATCACCCAATTAGGAAGATAGCAAAGCCGGGTATTTTTTTAAAAAGGCTTTTTGTAACATTTTATTATAGAAAGTTCCAAACATACACAAACGGAGAAAAATAACCCATTGAGCCCTAATATGTAGAGTCATGCAGCTTCAACAATTGTCAGGTTCTCTCGTTTTATCTACACCTGCCATTGGATTATTTTGGTAGCAAATATCACTTCATACGTAAATATTTCAATGTGTCTCTAAAAGATAAGGGCTTCAAAAGCCCCTCCAATCCTATCTCCCCACATTAACAGTAATTCCTTATCTGCAAATGTCTAGCGTATAGATTCCCCATTGTCTCATACTTTACACTTTTGTTTAAATCAGGCTCTAATAGGGTCACATATTGCAAAAGTTCATACGTCACTTGTCTATTTTAATCCATGGTTTTCTCTTTTTTTATGAATTGTTTGTTGAAGAAACACATAGAAGTTCGCTTGTCTATTTCCTTTTTTTTTCCTTCCCACAGGGAACCACTTTCAAATATCATCTAGTCTCTAAGATCTTTTAATGCCTTACAGACATACACACATATACAAAATATGTGTATTTAATGCGTATATGTGTCTGACTCAGTGATCTCTGTGTGTTGGGGGATATAGACTCATCTAATCCTTCTAGTTGCTGTATGCTAATTGCATGGGATGGGTTCCTATAGTACAGTGTATCCCAGTGAGGCACATTTAGATTCTTTTTTTTTTTTTTTTTTTTTTTATCTCTG
Organism: Ursus maritimus; assembly: GCF_017311325.1. NCBI lineage: Eukaryota > Metazoa > Chordata > Mammalia > Carnivora > Ursidae > Ursus > Ursus maritimus. Next base: position 11,226,877 of record NW_024426885.1, on the reverse strand, counting down.
ACTCTGACTGTGGAGCGTAATGGGAAAGGCAGGCTCAAAATCTTTCTGTTCTGTTGTCAAGGAAGTGATAGAAATAATAACCATTAGTATTTGTAGAGTGCTTGGTTTCCTTACTAAATATTTTCATACCCCTTTTCTCGTAGAACTTTGTAACTTCATTAAAAAGATTTCTCTTACTCATTGGAAAGGAGGCTTGGTATAGAAATGAAAATTCTATTTTGGAATTTTTATTACTCCAACCTATTTTTAAGCATTTGTCTACCCAGCTTCCAGTGGCAATATTACCCATAGTTCTGTTGGTGGGGACCTCTTGTGCGAAAGCTGTGTTGTCACCCAAGGGCATGGAGGGCCGTGAGCAGCTCAGGCAGTGAGGGGTATGAGCAAGAATCAAGGGGGCAGAGGCAAAGGCTGCTCATGTTTGGTAAGAGTCAGGGAAGGAGATGGTTTGCTCTTGGGGGTTATAAAGACACAGGAAGCCTAATCAGTTCAGAAGCTCAAACTGGGAAACCGAGGCTGACTCTGCCTCTCTTCTACTCTTACTGTAGGATTGCACCTCCACCCCCATCCCCTTGACTCAGGGTATCAGATGCTGTTAACCAAGATCCTGGCAGTACCTGCCACGGGCAAGGAAGAGCAAAAGAAGTCAGTCTAAATTACTGAAAACTGTGACTGGTATCCTACTAATATGGTGATGTAGTAGATTACACCAGATGAGGTTGGCTGTATATCTATTTTTGACCTACAGAAATGCCATGTTTGTTATATACATATAACGGAATGTCATTCAGTCTTAAAGGAGACAAATCCTATCACCTGTTACACCATGGGTGTACCTTGAGGCCATTATGCTCAGTGAAATAGCCACTTGTAAATACTCTGATTTCAAATACAGGAGATATGTACTCAAAGTCAGAGACTGGAAGTAGAATGGTGGTTGCCATGAGAGAGGGGAGTGGGGAGTTACTGTTTAACGGGTACAGAGTTTTGGAAGGAGTCTGGAGATGGATGGTTGCAATGGCTGCACAAATTTATGAATGCATTTAGCAACCACTGAACGGTACGCTTAAAAATGGATAAGATGGCAAAGTTATATGTATTTTTCCATATTAAAGAATGGAGAAAAAGTGCCGAATTTCATATTTGATATATTTCTAAGTACAGGAAACAACTTAAACTCGGATAGCCATTTTTCCTAGGAATAAATAACCAGCTGTTCTGCCTGGTAAGCAGACCGTGAAGGAGTAGGAAAGACTATGTGGCCACAATTATTTTCTACAGTTAAATAGTAGTTTTGAAGTTCTAGAGATGCATACAAATGATTGGTCCTTGGGTAGTTTGTTCTTTCTGTAATCATGACCTCTCTAAAGGGTGACCTGCTCCATCATCATCTGTCACATGGGAGTGCTGGCACCTGCCTTGTATAGGACTATCTGCTCAGAGTGATGGCAGTTATATCACTAATGGAAACAGTTTAAATCTGAATTGCCCAGGGGCACTTGGGTGGCTCAGTCGGTTAGGCTTCCAACTCTATTTTTTTTTAAGATTTTATTTATTTATTTGAGAGAGAGAGAGAGCACAAGTGGGGATGAGAGGGAGAAGCAGGCTCCCCACTGAGCAAGGAGCCTGATGCAGGACTCGATCCCAGCACACCAGGATCATGACCTGAGCTGAAGAGAGATACTTAACTGACTGAGTCACCCAAGTGCCCCTAAGCTTCCAACTTTGATCTTAGCTCAGGTCTTGATCTCACGGTCATGAGTTCAAGCCCTGCATTGGACTCTGTCCTTGGCATCAAGCCTACTTAAAAAAAAAAAAATCTGGGGCGCCTGGGTGGCACAGCGGTTAAGGCGTCTGCCTTCGGCTCAGGGCGTGATCCTGGCGTTGCGGGATCGAGCCCCACATCAGGCTCCTCCGGTGAGCCTGTTTCTTCCTCTCCCACTCCACCTGCTTGTGTTCCCTCTCTCGCTGGCTGTCTCTATCTCTGTCAAATAAATAAATAAAATCTTTAAAAAAAAAAATTTATAAAAAAAAAAAATCTGTATTTCCCATTAAAGAAACTACCATAGAATCATTATATTGTATACCTAAAGCTAATAAAAACACTGCATATTAACTATATTGGAATTAATAAGATTAAAAAAAAAAAGAAACTGCCATAGACAAAAATCATTTAAATCAAACTCCCTCAACAGGGGGTGGTAATATAAGAGAATCTAAAAAAAAACTTTTTGAATAGACAGAATTCTTGAAAATGATGGTAGTATGCTAAGTGTAGTATTATTCAGACTTTTCTAGAGACATGATTAAAAAGCCTTCAGATGATGATAATGTTGAGGCCTGAAATTGCACAAGAGGTGAGAGGTGGTTGAGGTGGAAATGGGACTGACTTGTGTATCAGAACACATTTATGTCTTAATGAAGTCTCGCAGGTAGTATGAGAAAATCTACCAGGCTATTGTACTTTTTTTTTTTCCTTTCATGCTCTGGGTTTCAAAGAGCTGTTTTTCTCCTCGCTAGACCCTTTCAGTCTGCCTTATGTATATGGAGTAGCATTATTTCCCTGCCTTCGTCT
>NW_024426885.1:11057315-11224299 GCF_017311325.1 Ursus maritimus | reverse complement strand
CTTTCGACCTATTGTCTCTGCTACAGTCGGAATGACTTTACATAATACAATTCTGATCACATTACTCCCTGGTAATGAGGCTCATCACTACACACAATAAGGCCTAACGCCTCACTCTCGGAATCCAGGCCTTTCATCCTGGCAGTGGAGGGGTGTGCAAGAGCCTGGTCCCCGGAGCCCGACGGCCTGTGACCCCCACGTGAAGAGCTGAGAACAGCGCCACGCGTGAGGGAGATTTGGCCGTGAGGACGATCTGGCTCTGGTATATATTCCATCTCCTTTCCATGCACAACCCCTCCAGAGCTTCCATCTTTGTTAACACTCTCAAGGCACTGCGTGTTTATTCCTTACCCCGCATGACAATCCACAGAGCTGGGTTTTAAAAATTCACTCCTCAGGGGCGCCTGGGTGGCACAGTGGTTAAGCGTCTGCCTTCGGCTCAGGGCGTGATCCCGGCGTTATGGGATCGAGCCCCACATCAGGCTCCTCTGCTATGAGCCTGCTTTTTCCTCTCCCACTCCCCCTGCTTGTGTTCCCTCTCTCTCTGGCTGTCTCTAATACATAAATAAAATCTTTAAAAAAATTCACTCCTTTTTACAGTGAGCTCTGGGGCTCGCACCGTATTGCAATCCGTTAGGATGCTTTTGAAAATACTGATGCCTGATCCCACACCTAGAGATTCCGATGTAATTGGTTTGGGAAGGGACCCAGGAGTTGGTTTTTACTTTTTAAGCCTCTGGTTGATGCTAATATACAGGTCGAGAGGAAGAGTTCTGAGTTTGGCGATTTGCTCAAAGTTCTCCCAGACCACAAGCCGGTGGGCCACGAGCTGCTCTCCTCACCCTGCTGGGCTACCGGTTGTTCCGCCCTCTGTTCCTATTTCTGGCCCTGGTGTCTTTGCTGGCACTACTCCTTCCTCTCCATGGAAATCCCTTTCCCTCACTTCTTCACCGAGTGAACTTTTCCCCGCTTTCAAATCCTAGCTCATGAGTTGCGTCCTTCGTCGCTTGAAGCAGTCATCACCCCCAACTTTGGGCTGCCTCTGTCTGCTCAGGGGCACACATCACCTTGAACACGTGTTCACGAGTCTGGCTCTCCTCTTGGACTGAGCTCTTGGCAGACAGGCCTGTCTCCTGCCTTTCGGGGCCCCGCACATTGACTGGCAGAGAGTGGATGTCAAGAAGTGTTTAGTGAATGAACACACGAACGGTTGGATGACTGAGTGCTTTTAAGTCAGCTTCTTCCCGTAGAACTGGACACCTGTTCAGAGTCCCTAAGATTTTCCTTTAGGTGATTAATTCCCCCACCCCCGTCCCCTTTCCTTTAAGTAACTGGCCAAATTCTTATCCCCGCTGTTGGACTTCCGGAAAGAAGAGTTCTGAAGTCCTGTTCTAAACATCACCTGGGTTCTCCTCCACTTGATATTTTGTGGGTCAAATCCTTCATGTAAGAAACGAGTCTGAATCTTCACTTTTACTCTGGGCTTTTGGAAGGAGGGTGGGTAACAAAAGTGCACTTTCTTACCATGTCATTCCAGAAAAAGTCTGGCTATCTTTCTTTCCTGAGGATTCCAGAGTCTCCCAGAAAGACAATTGAGCCTGCAAAAAGCAACAGTTCAGGAGGAGGAGAGACTAGACTTTTCCCTTGAGAACAGAAGACTGTGTGGGCGCTCTACTCTGGAGTTACTCTCAGTCTCCAGCCACAGGAGAGCCGATGGTGTCCTGTGGTTCTGAGCCGTGGGGGGTTGCTGACAGAAGAGCCTTGTGATGAATGGGGGAGGAGTCCTTGCAAAGTTCAGTTGCCAGTTCTGCTTGGAAAACCCAGTGAAAATACTCTCTTTGTCCAAAATAAGATTCCCCCAAGTCAACAAAGTGTTTTTCTTTCAACTGTAAGAATCATTATTTTATAAAAAGAGTTGAACCAGGGACACACACCAATGATTATTTACTGTATCTGAAAGAGAAATTACATTGTTTTCAAGTTTTCATCAAGAGAAGTTGATTCTCTTTTTGTGTGTGAAACCATTAGGGATTATAGTTTTGACATGGTAAAGAATATTTTCTTACTGTGTTGACTATTCATGTTACAAATTACCATAAACTATGAATAAACATTAATAGGAATGTTAGAATGGTTATTCTCTCAAATCCTCAGGGTGTGTTTGTGGAAAGCTGATTATTCTGACCACCGTAATAAGTTCTAATTCTTCTCATAAAACAAGGGTGTTGAGAAAGAGAAGCTCGAGACAAGTTTTAAATAAATGAATCAGCTTTCTGTGAAGGTTTTAAAGAATAGCTTTGTGGGGTTCAAATTTTAATAGTGCTCCAGTGCCTTTATGGATTTCTTTTCCCTCATTAAGACACTTTGATTTCATAAAGCATATTGGAGAGGTTTGTAGAGCAGAGAGACAAGCTCGTATTGGTGTGTCTACACAGGTAAAGGCATTAAAAGTCTCTACCAGGTGTAGAAATAGCTGAATTTGGGGTGCCTAGTCACCCGCATTTCCAGCTGTGAGATTTAGGCCTGGGTGGACACATTTGGTCAGAAAGGTTCTCCATGACCTATTTTTTTTTTTAATATTCCATGCTCATGGATCAGAAGAATTAACATAGTTAAAATGTCCATGCTACCCAGAGCAATCTACACTTTCAATGCTATCCCGATCAAATACCGAGGACATTTTTCAAAGAACTGGAACAAATAGTCCTTAAATTTGTATGGAATCAGAAAAGGCCCCGAATCGCCAAGGAACTGTTGAAAAGGAAAAACAAAGCTGGGGGCATCACAATGCCGGATTTCGAGCTGTACTACAAAGCTGTGATCACAAAGACAGCATGGTACTGGCACAAAAACAGACACATAGACCAATGGAACAGAACAGAGAACCCAGAAATGGACCCTCGGCTCTTTGGGCAACTAATCTTTGATAAAGCAGGAAGAAACATCTGGTGGAAAAAAGACAGTCTCTTCAATCAATGGTGCTGGGAAAATTGGACAGCTACATGCAAAAGAATGAAACTTGACTACTCTCTCACACCATACACAAAGATAAACTCCAAATGGATGAAAGACCTCGATGTGAGACAGGAATCCTTCAAAATTCTAGAGAACATAGGCAGCAACCTCTACGACATCGGCCAAAGCAACCTTTTTCATGACACATCTCCAAAGGCAAGAGAAACAAAAGAAAAAATGAACTTGTGGGACTTCATCAAGATAAAAAGCTTCTGCACAGCCAAGGAAACAGTCAAAAAAAACTAAGAGGCAGCCCACAGAATGGGAGAATATATTTGCAAATGATGCTACAGATAAAAGACTGGTATCCATGACCTATTTTGTAGTGGTTTTTTTTCTTTGTCTTTTTTAGCGGAGTTGACGATATTCCTAGGTGGGTAGCAATCACCTTCAGACATACTATATGCCTCTTGAATTTCAGTGAGTTAGTGTCTTACCCCAGCAGACTGGGGTTAATTTTATTTCAGCTTAATGGCTAAAGCAGAGTGGTTACCCAAATCCCCTGAAAGACGTAAGAGACTCAAGGAAGAACAGTTTGGCACATATATTCTCCACATGCCATAAACAGTGATCCAAAAAGTATATCTCAGTCCAAAAAGTGTATGCTCCTTCCTGCCCAGCGACTAATGTTCTTGCTAGAGAAGATTGTCTCAGAATGGGTCTCTATCATAAATTGTCGTAGTTCTCGGTAAGCTTTCTCATGCCAGGTTTCCTCCCCCCCTTTTTTTTAAGGGCAAACACGTAATTGAGGCCCTTTTCCACATTAATGACCTTAAGATGATAGTTGCAATAACATCTAGAATTTCCTTCTAGAATTTTCCAATCTTTAACCAATAGGGTAGAAATGTTTAATGATTTTTTCAATAGAAAACGTGGCTCCTGATTGTTAGCTTTTTGAGAGTAGGGATAATGCCCTCTTTATCTTTGGTTTCTCTATGCTTCACAGAGTTTCTGGGGTCCTTTAGGCACCCCGGTGTTTGTTAAATGAACAATCTTTTTGCATGGCTGATGTCGCAGAAAAAAAATAACTTAAAAAATGAAAATAGAAGTGGACTAGAAATGTTACATATATAGGGATTTTCTTCTATCTGCAGCATGATAGAATCTGGAGTAGAAAATGCGAGGCACGCTCTATTCGGTTTCTTGCCCCTTCTTCCCACACCCTGTTCTTTCAAAGGCATGCCCTTTAAATTCTTTGGTAAAGACGGGGATTGTAACCATTAGTTAGAAGTTGACCTATTCATCCCCACATGGGGTAAGGGTCTTCCTGTGAAATGTGGGCATATGACTAGTTGTCATTGGTTCAGATGTAGCACGTGTCAGATTACGCTCCCTAGACAGAAAGAGCGCAAGAATGTGGCAGTTGCCCAGGGTGTGTTTGGTCCTGTGTGAGGTACTCTCCTCTGTAACTGGGGATCGTGGGAACAACAGGGAGGAGAAGGGAGGTTACTCTCTGCTTTTCAATGGCAAATTTTTAGACCTCTACTTTTTAGAACAAGCGAAATTCCTTACAAGGACTATCTTAGCTGTTTTAACTCTGGAACTTTGCACTTGTTGTCTAACCTACCTGAATTTAAACTTCTTAATTTCTATGAGAGACATAAGTGTATATGGTTACATTAGGTCTGGTCAAAATTAATGTTTAAGTAGCTTAGAAATATGAATTTATTTTTGTAAAAATGGTATGAACTCATTACATTTAAAAATCAGACTATACAGAAGAATATAAAGATGCGAGGTGACAAATCAAAAATCTCCCCACCCAGAGATACCCAACTTTTATTAATATTTGAACATATGTACATACAGAGTGGCAGGTGGACAAAGCTGGCTTGGGAAAAATTGGATAATAGTACATTTGCTTTTTATTAACAAAACTATTACGGTACAGTTGCTTGAATTTAACTGAAAAAAATAAGTGAAATAAAATGAAAGGATTGCTGGATTTCAGAAAAATGTCTCTGTGCCACTGCTGATGAAATTCTGATTATTCCCCGTAGTACCCTGCAGTACGTTGTCTAAAGCAGTGACCTTACAGATGTTTGTTGAATGAGTGTGTGAATATGTTTCTGTGTTTGTTTTTGAGAATTGATTTTTCTCAAGCAGATAATAATTCAGCCTTGCGTGGCTTTGAACTCAAGATCGATTTTGTGTTTGTTCATGGATTATTAATTCTTTTGTAAACATTTATTGAGACGTTATTTCTCAGGCACCATGCTAAGGTCTGGAATGCATGTTAACATGTCCCCTCCATCCCCCTGTGACTTGCTCTAGATCCCCAAACCCCTTCTAGACCTGCCTTTGCCCCTCTTGAGCTTCAACTGTCGTTGCCCAGCCCCTCGCTCTGGGACTCCAGCCTCACTGGCTTCCAGTCTTCTCCTTAAATGCTCCTTCCTTGTGGCTTTCAAGCAGGTTACTCTTCCCTTGGAATGCTATTCCCTATGCTCTTGCCTGGTGCGATGGTTAACTATTTGTATCAACATGACTGGGTGCCTAACTATTTGGTTAGACATTATTCTGGGTGTGTCTGTGAGGGTGTTTCTGGATGAGATTAGCACTTAAATCAGTAGACAGAGTAAAGCAGGACTGCCTTCCCCAATGTGGGTGTATGTCCTCCAATTCATTGAGGGGCTAAATAGAACAAAAGGCCAAATAAGGTAGAATTCACTCTCTCTGACTGTCTTCTTGCTGAGACCTTGATCTTTTTTTGCCTTTGGATTGGACTTGAACTTATGCCATTGGTTCTCCCAGGCCCCTAGCTTGTCAACTGGAGATCTTGGGGCTTCTCAGCCTCCATAACTACATGAGCCAATTCCTTATAATAAATTTCTCTATCTATGTCTATATAGATAGATACACAAATTTAGATATAGATATATAGATTACGTGTGTATTTTCCAGTTGGTTCTGTTTCTCTGGAGAACCCAAATATACCCAGCTTCTCTTAATATCCTTTAACTCAAACATTTTTTTTTCCCCCCTGAGGGAAGGCTTCTAGACCAAACGAGATCCCTTTGTGGTATACTTTGTACGTTTTGTGTATAAGATTTTTGCAATATATAATTGCTCACTTGTTTGCGTGGTCGTTCCATTGTCTTTCTCCCCAACTACATGCCACGTGGGCAGGATGCCAGGGTCCTCACATTGTATCCCTATTGCCCAGCAAGGCTTGGCCATGTAGTAGCTACTTAAATATTTCATTTCCCAAATAACACATGAAAGTTAAATAAGACGTGGTCCTTATCCTCAAAGAGCTTATCCTCTACTGAAGATAAATGAATTAATTATTGTAGCAGATGTGAAAAGTGCTAGAAGAAATGTGTATTCGTAGATATTTGTAGGTAGAAGATATTTGTAGGTAGAAGAGATGGGTATTTGTAGATATTTGGATATTTGAAGGATAGGTAGGGAGATGCTGGATAATGACGTGTTTGTGTGGAGTTAGAAGTGGTAGTGGTGGGAGACATGGGATGAGGTGGCACAGAACCAAAGTACTCTGGCCAGAGCCACTATGGGTAAATGCTCAAAAGCATTAAACAGTTGTATGTTCGAGGGTCTGCAGGCCATTCAGTATGGCCGCAGCCAAAGTCAGGGAGTGGAAAGGGATGAAGGTGAAGAGGATCATGGGGCAGAATATGATAGACTTTAAATGCTCCTAAAAACTTATGCTGCATAATAAAAGTGTTTTCAAAATGGAAAAGAACCCTTGCATTTAGGGGAAAAAAAAATAACATAGCGTAAGCAATTTATTTACAGGTTATAACAGGTCACTTCATTTGTCTCACTAAAAATTAAATTCATTTCTTATAATGTCAGGTTTTATTCTGGTATTTATATGAAGCCATGGAAGTAAAGCTAGAAGATAAAACTATAATGAAACCTGCGGCTGATGGATTTAAAACTTAAAGGTAGGGACCTCACCAGAGAGCTACCCTGGATGCCTAAAGACGAAAGGAGAGGGTAAAGATCTCTAATTTTTTCATGTAGGACTTTTAAGAAGAAAGCTTCCTTTTCGTGCCAAGTGGACTCTTGCTGGTGATAATTTAGAGGATTCTGGTGTTCTTGGGAAATGGAGCAGTTGGGTTAGAGACTCGTAAGCAGAAACCCTCTCTAAGGAAGGATATCACCTAAGAAAGTGACGACACGTAGTGTATGCTTGCTGCCGATTACTTCTAACAAGTGGACTGTTAAGCTATACTTTGCTCTTCTGTTTATGGAGAGAGAAAGTTTCTTGAAAGTGTTAAATTGCTCCCCTGTTAGTGTTTCTGACATTAACGTTCTCTTAGGAAATACAGATTCTCATCCTGTCTTTGCCAATAACTAGGGTAGCAAAACCAGGGAACGTGATAGATTCCTGGGCCCCACATTCAGACTTTGGGTTCAGAAGGTCTAGAATGGAGCTCAGGAATCAATTAAAAAAGTATTTGTTTATTAGAGAGAGAGAGAGAGAAAGAGAGCACGCAGCGTGGAGTGGGGAGAGGGAAAAGCAGAAGGAGAGACTCCCCAGCAGACTCCCCACTGAGTGTGGAGTCTCGATCCCATGACCCTAAGACCATGACCTGAGCTGAAATCAAGAGTCAGACACTCAACCGACTGAGCCACCCAGGTGCCCCCAGGAATCAATTTTTTTTAAAGATTTTATTTATTTATTTGACAGAGAGAGAGAGACAGCCAGCGAGAGAGGGAACACAGAACAGGCTCCTAGTGGAGAAGCCTGATGTGGGGCTCGACCCCAGAACACCGGGATCGTGCCCTGAGCCGAAGGCAGACGCTTAATGACTGAGCCACCCAGGCATCCCCCCAGGAATCAATTTTTTAAAAGCTCATGACTGGGGGCTTGATGTCTTCATACGAACTAGAGGATAGGAGACAAAGTCTCAGTGCCATGCAGGACAGCAGTCTGTGCAATGCTGGGAGCCATGAAATAAGATTTGAGAAATTCCATTCACCTGCCTGGGGAAGGAACAAGAAAGCAGGGCCTCTGTGTGGAGTGATAGAAGGAAAAAGAACCTTCTGTGAGAACATGGACACTGCCCAGAGCGTTAGGACCCCCATGGAAAATGATGTCACTTAAAGATGAGCTCCCCATGTAAAAAATTAAAAGCTCACATGAGAAAACACCATGAAGCAGAATTATCACCCTGGAGAATTTATCATAAGAACTAGAGATAGAAGCACAATAAGATATCCAAAAAGATAAAAGAAGAGCTTGAAAACATTAGGCAAGAACAGGATAGCATGATAAATGAATAGACGAATTTGAAGAGGAACCAAATAGAAATGATAGAAAATAAAGTATAGCCATTACAGGTAGAAAAAAATCCCTCAAAGGAGGAGTCTAAGTACAGATTAGACACACCTACAAGAGATTGACTTACCTGGGAGAAAGATCTGAGAAAATTATCTAAGATGTAGCACAGAGAGAAAGGGAAAATATGAAAGAGCAATTAGACATAAAGTAGAGACAGAAGGAGTATATGGAGTCTCCAGCAGGCAGAGAAAATGCACATATGGACGTCACACACAGGGAAATGGCAGAATGTGAATATCCAACAGAAATCCTAGACGCTGCCAGGGATAATGTACGGATTATCTACACGGAGTGACCGTACGCTGTGCTGGTAGGGTTCTCACCAGAAATAGAACGACAGCTTCCTAATGCTGAAAAGGAAACTTAACCTAGATTTTATACCCAAACCATTCAGGAGAGATGATGAAAAAAAGACACACACGAATATACAAAGCTTGAGAGAGTCTGTCTCTTGCCGACCCTGTGGAAAGTGATGCCTGACAGATGTTTCCCTCTTGCTGAAGCACAACACAGAAAGAAAGAGACGGTGCAAGAAACCCTTGATGGGGGAATTGATAAGAATGTTGGCAACTCTAATACAAGTTAGTGTAGAAAAGACCAATTTATGGGGGTTTTAAATCCAAGTGAATCCAAGTACAGCCTGTGGTAACAAATACAGAAAAAAAAAAAGAGGCTTGGAAGTTAGGAATTAAAGTATTCCAACCTTGTATTAATGTGAGCAGGGTTCAGATACTTAACTTTAGGTCTGTCTAAATATTTATGGAAAATAGAAGAGTAACTACAAAGAGAATAAAAATGGGAAGCATGACTTCTAAACCAGTATATTAAGAGATAAAACTCCGTAGAAGACCGAGAAAAGTAGCAAAGAAAAACCAAGGTAAATAAACACAAAATAAGATTGTAGAAATAAGTTAGGGTAGCATTCACCACAAATGTACACTAAAATTCTTGATTCAAAGACAGCCTCAGGGGCGCCTGGGTGGCTCAGTCGTTATGCGTCTGCCTTCGGCTCAGGGCGTGAGGGATCGAGACCCGCATCGGGCTCCCTGCTCCGCTGGGAGCCTGCTGCTTCCTCTCCCACTCCTCCTGCTTGTGTTCCCTCTCTCGCTGGCTGTCTCTGTCTCTGTCAAATAAATAAATAAAATCTTAAAAAAAACAAAAAAAACAAACAAAAAAAACCCAAAAAACAAAGACAGCCTCAACACCACGATGATTAAAAATAATACACCTCAAAAGAGATACATCAAAAATACAGTGACTCCTTCAATGAAAATAAATGAAATGCATCTTCGTCTATCATGGATAAATTTAGAAAAAAATGTTCAGTGAAAAATCCCAGTTATAGAGTATGTACAGTACTATATTTATGTATATTTTAAAACCGAAAACAATATAGTATGTTGTTTAGGGACACACGTTTATACTAAAAATGTAAAAATACGTATGGAAAGGGAACATACCATCTCCAAGATAATAGCTGTCTTGGGAGAGAAACAGAAACTGTGCAGGGATACAAAGCATACTTGAAATGTATCTGTACTGATTTTTCATGTAAAAAAAAAAATCCAGAGAAAATCTGGAAAAAAATGACAAAATGCTAAGTGATCTGTGCTGGGCAGTGGTCTGACTTAATATCCTGCATTTCTGAATGTTTGAAAGGTCCAGGGATATTTCAAAGCTCTAGAGCGAATCTTTGGTGCTATTAGTTTGGGAACGATTAGGGCCGATGACCCCGTGTCCCTTCCTAGTTTGCACCTTGTTCAGGTCCACAGGTTATTTGAAAAGTGCCTTGTGGTGCTTCTGTAGACCCAAGTCTCTCTGTTTCTGGAGACGCTAATAAGGATTGGGCCACAAAACTGCCGAAACCTTGAAGGGAGCAATTTAATGGTGGGCTGTCACATTGAATTGGTGGCTTCTCCTTGAGCCATCTGTTCCAGTCATAGTGCGTTACATCCCATCCTACATGCTTGGCAGGGTCTCCTTCCCATCATTATCCTTCAAAGAGCTCTAGATTGGAATTTTTAAAAATTTCAAATTGGATGTGAGGGAGAAATCGGTGGGTGAAAGGCTCTAGATGACATGTTTTCACCCCTGGCATTTTTCGTGGGGGAGGCAAGGGCGGTGTGGAAAAGTATAATTAGATGACACTTCCAAGTGTTGTCCAATAGAGCTCTCTGGGCAGTTTGTTCCCCCCAAGCAGAATTATCTCCATTTCTTGCCAATATGTTCTTCTCAGTGACTCTTAATATCCCATCCAGAATTAGAAATGGAGAAAATAATTGGGTCAGCTCATTTTTGCTTTGCCAACGCAGGTGTTTTCCAACAACATGTTTTTCATGGTGGTGCCCAGTTCTTAATAACAAGGCTGTGCACTGTGCAATTATTGTGATAGATGATAAAACAGTGCCTCTTTTGTGCAGCGAGGGTGCTTTCATCACAGCTGTTGTACACAGCATCTTTGGGGAACTGATGGATTTCCACATCTGCATTGAAGACCCTTGATAAACTCTGCTGCATATCAGGAGTGAGAAGGATCTGGATGTTTTAGGGGATAAGCAGAGCTACAGGTTGCCTTATTTTTGAAGTCTTGGCTCTAGCCAGGTATGGCATAGCCCCAGGAAGTAGTATAACCCTTATTTCAAGACAGCCTTGATTTGACAGGGTCTGTCCTATGGTTCTCCTAGTACTCAACAGATGATGGTCATTGTAAGTATAATTCTTTCCAAAATGGAGCCAACCCCCTTCAGTGATAGACCTATCACTGTGCCTCTTACCTGTATTTGTTGTGGCGTATATCATTTTGTGTTGTGATGACCTATCTGCCTCTGCCACTATATTGAGAACAGAGATCGTGTCTTGTTTGTCCTTATTTTCCCAGGACCCTAGCACAGTACTTGGTACGTAATTGGTATTAGGTAGATATTTTTGGATGAATGAATTAAGCCTAAATCTTAGGCCCTTCTGAAAGGGAGGTGATTATGATTCCCTAATCTATTAGGCGGTACTGTGGTTACGTGGCATAATTAGTGCTGGAAAATAACTTCAGAAAACACACAAATTTTACTAATCACAGTAAGAATTTTGAGTGATTTTGAGCTAGTAAGATATGGTTGTAGAGGCCACGGAAGGTACAGAAGAGAAGACCTCTTCCCTGTCCCACAGGGAAGATGAGACAAATAAAAACAAGAGTAATGAAATGATGCTGATTGGGAATGTTGACAAGAACGCTTCAACAGGATTGAAGGTGACAGGAGTTTGGGGCTGGTTCAAAATAAGTTGATATTATCTCTTTAGGTACCGTACGTTGGAGTTTTAGGGAGACAATGAGTGGCATCCCTTCCCCCCCCCATTTACATTGTAAAAATATTCTAATGAGAATAAGAACACTTTTTTATATGACCACAATATAATGAATATCTCCAAAAATTCAAGATACATACAAAAATATTATCTAATATAACATCCATGTATCTAGTTGCCCAATAATGTCCTTTACAGCTGATTCCTGCCCCCATATATTGTATTTATTTATTATGTCTCCATAGTTTCATTCAATCTAGAACATTCCCCTTGTGTTCATGACTTGGATACTTGGGAAGTTCTGACGCGGGTGTCTTGTAGAATGTTCCGTAATCTGGATTGGTCTATGTGTTTCCTTATGATCAAACAGAATTAGAAGTTTTTCCTAAGAACTCCACGCAGGTGATGTTGTGTCCTCTCTGTTGCATCACGTCAAGAAGCACAAGCCAGGAGTTTGTCCCGTTGGTAGTGATGGTAAATCCCATACTTAGTTCTAGTATGCCTCTCCAGATTGCTGCGTCGTAAAAATTCCCTGGTGAGTTCATAATCTGTGGGGTGGTGCTTTGTGACTGTGTGACTATCCTGACCTCAATAAGCTTTACCCAATGAATTTCACTCAAGGATTTTAGCATTCATAGATGATCCTTGCCTAAATCACGTATTTCATCAGTGGTGGAAAAACAGTGATTTTCTAATTCTATTCCTTTACATTTCTTAGCTGACATTTTTAAAAAAGGTTTTATTTATTTGTTTGATAGAGAGAGAGCACAAGCAGGAGGGAGAGGGAGAAGCAGGCTCCCTGCTGAGCAGGGGCTTGATTCCAGGACCCTGGGATCATGACCTGAGCTGAAGGCAGACGCTTAACCGACTGAGCCACCCAGGCGCCCCTTAGTTGACATTTTTTTTTTAAAGATTTTATTTATTTATTTGACAGAGATAGAGACAGCCAGCGAGAGAGGGAACACAAGCAGGGGGAGTGGGAGAGGAAGAAGCAGGCTCATAGTGGAGGAGCCTGACGTGGGGCTCGATCCCGTAACGCCGGGATCACACCCTGAGCCGAAGGCAGACGCTTAACCGCTGTGCCACCCAGGCGCCCCTTAGTTGACATTTTTTTAAAAAGATTTTATTTATCCATTTGACAGAGAAAGAGAGAGGCCACAAGTAGGAGGAATAGCAGAGGGAGAGGGAGAAGCAGGCTCCCCGCTGAGCAGGGAACCTGACTCGGGGTTCCCATGATCCCAGGATCATTACCTGAGCTGAAGGCAGATGCTTAATCGACTGAGCTACCCAGGTGCCCCCTTAGTTGACGTTTTTCTATTAAGATCTCCCTCACTCATTTTTAAGTAGTAGTTTGTATTAATGGGTTTATTTTTATTTTTTAAAAAGATTTTATTTATTTATTTTATGGAGAGAGAGACAGCCAGCAAGAGAGGGAACATAAGCAGGGGGAGTGGGAGAGGAAGAAGCAGGCTCCCAGCAGAGGAGGGAGCCCGATGCGGTGCTCCATCCCAGGACCCTGGGATCATGCCCTGAACCGAAGGCAGATGCTTAATGACTGAGCCACCCAGGTGCCCGTAATGGGTTTATTTTTAAATTAACATGTCCTCATTCTTTTTACTCAATTTATTTCAGATTTGGCCAGTGGAGCCCTTAGAGCTGACTCCAGTGTTCTTTTGATACGTCCCTTCATTCTTTGAGCATTTCCTTGTTATTTTTGCCCAACAAGATGGTCCAGGCTCATCTTATATTCTCCCTGCCCCAGATATGGAATCCACTATTTCTTCAAGGAGCCCTGGTTCCTTTTACTGGAGAACAATATTTAGAACAAGAACTGGACACTAGGTATGCTTATCGCTACTAAGGTGTCTTTGATTCTAGACCCTTTCAGTGGACAGAGCTAGGGAAAAATGTATATTTTAACTCATGAGCTTGTATTGATGCCTCTGCTTCAAATAGAGTATGTAAGAGTCTTTCTCACTATCTGTCACTCAATATTTGTATCTCCTTTGTCCTTTTCAATAACTGGTCTTACTGCAAATCACTATAGTTATGAATTTGTTCTATCTTTAAATACACACAAAGTAGTTCCAGGATTTTTTTTTTTTTTTTAAGATTGTATTTGAGAGAGAGAGAGTGGACACACACGAGCTTAGGAGGAGGGGGAGGGGTAGAGGGAGAAGGAGAAGCAGGCTCCCCGCTGAGCACGGAGCCAGATGCAGGGCTCCATTCCAGGACCCTGAGATCATGACCTGAGCGCAGGGCAGCTGCCCCACTGATGAGCCACCCACGTGCCCGCAGTTTCAAGATGATGTGCTAATATCGCTGCCTATGACAAACCACCAAGTAAAGTTCAAGGCCTTTGGGCAGTTCTTTTTGTTCTTAGAATTTATCCTAAGTGTGTGCAGTCGAAGGACTATGCTATAAAAAAATTGAATTAATTCCTTATGTTTTCTATGTGGCATTGTTATCAACTTGATACACAGTTATATTAATGCATGTCTGTTTGTGTTCAGTTTTATAATTTGTTTTTCATTCTGTTGGTTTAATATTAATCTTGAAAAAGAAAAACAGGTACATGATTCAAAAGTCAAAACTGCACGAAAGAAGTCTCCTTGCCATCTTTATTCTTTCTAGAACTCTATTCCTGCTCTCCCCCGAGATAATTTTTATTAGATTTTGGGCAATCCTTATGTTTGTGAAAAATGAAGTAAAATACTTACAAGTGTGTATGTATGTGTGTATTCTTTCCTTTTACTCTTATGTAAAAGTTATGCTAAATAATTCCTTTGAACCTCACTTTTTTCATTTAATAATACATCCTGGAAGTTATTCCATATCCCTTTATAGAGATCTTTCTCATTTTTTTTAATGACTTTAATCACTGTTATGTGTAGGTACCCTGAGTTTATGCAACCAGTGTTCTGTGAATAGGCATTTGAACTGTTTCCAATATTTTGCTATTTCAAATAACACAGTAGTGAATAAGTTGTGCGTATGCTGTTTCTTACTTGTAGAGGTGACTTCTCTGGGTAAATTCTAGAAGTGAGATTTCTGGGCAAAAAGTTAATTACTTGAATTCTGAGTCAATTTGAAATAGAGAAATCGGGCAGATTCAGAGGAAAATGTCAGCTCTGTGACTCTCAGAGCAGTTGAAAAACCATGGCTTTGGTGCTTCCTATTGCAAATCCCCAAGTTGACAGACTTAAGCATCTAGTCCAGGCCATTCTGGAAAACTGTGGGTTGGTCCGTGTGGGCAGAGTTTCTATCGCTAAGCTTTCAACTTTACCCAGGGGAGACCAAGGTACTTACACACTGCAGGCAGGCAGGTGCCAAGAGAAAGCAAAGAAGCAAAGCCACACTCAAGTCTTTATCCCAACCCCACCCATCAGTGAAGACCCTCCTCCTCCCATAGGGAGGGAAAGTGAAGGTCAGAGAGAGGCTGGGAGTGTTACTCTGAGGTCTTTCTATGTGGAAACCTAGAGAGAGAGGAAAGTCTTCCCTCTTTCCCAATACCCTCTAGCATCGGAGTCCTTTTGGTGGACTCTGGTAGAGTGGGTGAATGCTGGGAACATCTGAAAAATAGATAAAAATGAAAAAGCAGAAACAAGTAAAACCTAGGAAGCTTAGAGACTACTATTCACATACTCAGTTGAATGGCCTAAAGAAACTCTGTGCCAATTTCCCTCTGTTGGTCCATGTGGTATAATTTAAAATGTAAAATTCTGGCACATTTTTGCCATGATGGCACCTGTAGAGTGGGGATAGGATGTCTTCGTGGACACCGCCGTGCTGGAGGTGGTGTTCTTTGCTTACATGTCATGTGCTACCCTGATCTCAGGGAGGATTCATCACGTTACACATGGGCTCTACTGAAAATTTCCTGGCTGGGTGGGAGATGGGAGGGGGGCACGTATTCCTTCTTGTCTATAAAGTGTTGCTGAGGCATTTAGGACACTGGTGTGGGGCAGGTGGTGGTGGTGGTGGTATTTGGGGTTTAAATTCTCCAGAGGCTGTTTGGCAAATAGCTATGCTTTTAAATATTTTGTATAAAGGAGGGCCGTGCTTTGACTTGTCATGCTAGTACGTTGAAGTATATGACTCCTAAAGAGTTTAAAGAAAACATTTCCATGTTTTCCTTTAGATGATTAAAAATTAAACATTTTCAATAATGTTTCATTGCAGATATGAAAAATTCATATCCAGTGCCTGATGATAAGATTTTGTGCTTCCTTGAAGTTTTATTTTGAAATACAGGAATTTTTTCTTACTCGTATGGTAAATACTGAAACCCTAGAGAAATGTATAAAGGAGAAAGTGGGAATTCTCCATAGTTCTGTACTGTGGAGATCATCTTTTTTATAGTTTGGTTAGAGCCCTCCAGCTTTTTGTCTATTTTCTTGTTCGTTATTCTTTTCGTACAGTTGGGTTGTTCAGTCACCTTCCTTTTTCTTGGATTATAGGAGCCAATAACTTCCTTTTCTCTCCTAACCTCATTTGAATTCTGATACATATTTCTTTGCTAATAAAATTTCTATGCTATGTCCATCTGTCTTCCTGGGTAGAGTTTCTTAATCTATAAACTCATAATTTAAAAATCTATGATTTGTATTTTGAAGTTTTGACTTTAGACAATGAAGCAATAAGTGGTTTTATATATTTACACAATTGTTGAATAACACTCAAGAGAAAAAGTTAGTAGAAAAGTGAAAAGGTTCGGACATTTTTGGGATAGATTATATCAAATTACCATAGAAGAAAATGGCACGAATTTATATTCCCATCAATAAGGCAGACAGTCCCCATGTCCTCCCAACTAGACAGTAGCTCAAATTTTTGAAAATAGGAGACAAATGTTTTATGGTTTTTACTTGTATTTTAAAATTCTGTGGAAGAACACCTCCTAACATACTTATTAATATATAGTGAGACAAAGACAAAAATGATAGCGGATTTCTTATTGAAATTGATATAAACCAGGAGAGCGTGGAACAATATCTCAAAAGTACTGAGAGAAGAACCCACAACCTAGAATTCTATATCCATTGAAATGCGACTGGGCTTTTTTTGTTGTTGTATAAATCAGTAGGCTGATTCAATGCAATTCCAATGAAAATGTTAATAGGCTTTTTTTGTTTTGTTTTATAAAGAAACCGAGAAGTGGATCTCAAATTCATATGGCAATGCGAAGTGTCTGGGATAAT
Organism: Ursus maritimus; assembly: GCF_017311325.1. Taxonomy (NCBI): domain Eukaryota; kingdom Metazoa; phylum Chordata; class Mammalia; order Carnivora; family Ursidae; genus Ursus; species Ursus maritimus. The sequence goes on along the minus strand of NW_024426885.1, from coordinate 11,207,472 downwards.
TAAAGCGACTTTGTTAAAGAACTAAGTTGGAGGAGTTATACTACCTGATTTCAAGGCTTATTTGAAAGGCTTAGCAGTTAGGGCAGTGGGGTATTGGCATCAGGACAGACAAGAAGTGAATGGATCAGAACAGGGTCCAGTAATAACTCATGTGTAGATGGTCAGTTTGTTTTTGATAAAGCTACAAAGGCAGTTTAACGAAGGATAATTTTTTTCAACAGATGATGTTAGGACAATTAGACATCCCTATTTAAAAAAATTCACATGGATTCCTGTCTCACACCCAATACAAAATTAACTCAATGGATCATTGACCTAAATGTGAACATAAACCTACAAACCTTCTGGGAAAAAATATTTGCGACTTTGTATCAGGCAAAGATTTCTTTAAAATGGCATTGAAAGCACAATCCATAAAAGAAAAATTAGACCTTGTCAGTAAGAACTGCTCCTCTTTGATAGACATTTGTAAGAGTGAAAATACAAGCTATGGAGAGAAAACATTTGCAAATCATTCTGACATAGTATTTATGTCCAGAGTATAATTTTAAAACTAAAACTCAGTAACAACAAACAACCCAATAAAAACTGTGTAAAAATTTGGACACTTCACTAAAGAAAATATATGGATGGCAAATAAATGTATGAAAGATACTCAACATTATCATCATTGAGGTAAATGCAATTTATTTATTTAAAAGATTTTGTTTATTTACTTGACAGAGAGAGAGAGAGAGACAGAGCACAAGCAGGGGGAGCAGCAGGCAGAAGGAGAGGGAGAAGCAGGCTCCCCGGAGCAAGGAGCCTGATGTGGGGCTCGATCCCAGGACCCTGGGATCATGACCTGAGCTGAAGGCAGCCGCCTAACCAGTTGAGCCACCCAGGTGCCCCGAGGTAAATGCAATTTAAAACCAACAGAGTCCATCACACCTTTTAGAATGTTCAAAATTAAAAATGACCATCATAGCAACCGTTGGCAAAGATGTAGAGTAACTGGAATTCTCTGATATGCTGCTGGAAGGAATATGAAATAATGACAGGACTTCGGAAAATAGTTTGGTAGCTTCTTTAAAAGTGAAGCATACATTTATCATCCAGCCACTTCCCCTCTAGTCATTTACCCATGAGAAATGAAAACATACACCCACATAAATACTTGTGCACAAATATGTTTAGCAACTTTATTTGTAACAACCAAATCTGGAAACAGCCCAATGCCCATCAGTGGGTAAATGGAGAAACAAATTTTGGTATATCTATGTAATGAAATAGGACTCAGTAATACACATAATGAATTATTGATACTTGCAACAATATGGATGCATCTCAAAATACTTAGGCCTAGAGATAGAAACCAGACCACAAAAATAGTACGATTCCATTTAAACAGAATTCTAGAAAATGCAACCTAGAGCAACAGCAGCAACAGGTTGTGGAGAGTGGCAGATAGATCAGAATATGAGGGAGGATTATAAAGGGGTTGAAGGAAACTTTAGTGATGTATAATGGATGCATTCATTATTTTGATTGTGTTGTTGGTTTTATGAGAGTATATATGCCAAAGATTATAATGTATTCCTTATGGGTGTATACTTTATGATATGTCTATTATATATATTATATACCTCAATAAAGAGTTTTTTGTTTTATTTATTTTTTAAACAGCTTTTATTTATTTATTTGAGAGAGAGAGAGCATGGGGTGCGGGCAGAAGGAAAAGCATAGTCCCAGCTGAGCAGGGAGCCAATGAAGGGCTCAGTCCCAGGACCCCGAGATCATGACTTGAACCAAAGGCAGACACTTAACCGACTGAGCCCCCCAGGCACCCCAAGAGTTTTTTGTTTTAAAGCTGGCACCAAAGAAACTGATGTTAACTACAGGTGCATCGATCTAGAACATAGGCTTGGAGGCTGCTACACTGGGCTGACAGACTCAACTCTACACCTTGGACAAATTTCTTCCTGTAAATCTCCGCTTCTTCATTATAGATGATAATGGTGAATTAAAAATGTATTCTGCACCCAGAATAGGGATAATGCTTCAACATACTTATGACAAGGATCACATGTACTAGTGTATATAAATTATATGCAATTATAGAAGAGGGAGCCTTTGTAAACTGTTGGTGGGAATATAGATTGCTTTATCACTATGGAAAACAGTGTGGAGATAACTCAGAAAATTAAACATAGAACTGCCATATGATCTAGCAATTCTATTGAGTATATATCCAAAGGAAATGAAGATAGGATATCAAAGATACCTGTGTTCCCATGTTTATTGCAGCATTATTCACAAAAGTCAAGATAGGGAGACAACCCAAGCGTTCATCGACAGATAAATGGATAAAGACGATGTGGTATATTTTTATACATGGAATAGTCAGTCACGAGAAAAAAGAAAATCCTGCCATTTGCTACAACAGGGATGGACCTTGAGGACCTTATGTGCAGGAGGTAATTCAGACAGAAAAAGACAAAACACTATATGAAATCACTGTATATGAAGACTGTATGAAATTATTTATTGGTGGAATCTGAAAAAGCCAATCTTGTAAAAAGCAGACTGGTATTTCCCAGGAGCTCATAATAAAAGGGGACTAGGAGAAATGTTGTTGAAGGGTATAGACATGCAACTGGCAGATAAAGAGGTCCTGGAGATTTAATGTACAGGATAGTGATTATAGACAACAATACTGTATTAGAAACATTCAACTTGTTAAGAGACTGGATCTTAATTACTCCTTTCACAAAACAGTGAAAATTAGGTGATAGGTCGGCTAATGCTCTAGGGTGATCATCTTGCATTATTAAATGTATTGACTCCACATGTTGTACACCTGAAATGTACACAACGATTGATCCATTACATTTCTTTCCATTGACTCCACATGTTGTACACCTGAAATGTACACAACGATCGATCCATTACATTTCTTTCCTTTTTTTTTAAGATTTATTTATTTATTTATTTTAGAAAGAGAGAGAGAGAGAGAGAGGGACTCTCTGCTGAGTGTACCAGATGTGGGGCTCGATCTCACAACCCATGAGATCATGACCTGAGCTGAAATCAAGAGCCAGATGCTTAACTGACTGAGCCACCCAGGCGCCCCGGTCCACTGCGTTTCAATAAGAAATTGCCTGCACGGTAATAACTACTCAATAATTAGCCCTTGTATTATTAGACATTGGGAAACAGAGGGATGATTCTTAGGAAATATGCTTTGGGGGTCAGTGGGAGACGGGGGCCGTGCAGTAAACACATATGAAAGTGTGCCTGAAGTTGGTTTCTTTCTTTGCCACCTCCTGAAATTCAGCCGCCTCACTGCGGCAAACACGCCTCGAAGCTTCGCAGAAAATACAAGTTGCTCTTGTACCAGGAACCATCCCTTCGGAATCTACATTGCTGGATTGATCCTCAGAGTTGTGTGAAATCAGTTAGCAACAAACTCTTTGCATGGTGAATGCTGATCAGCTGAAAATGAGGCCAGCTTCTAGAGCCCGGTTTAGAGATCGTGGTTCTTTGGCTGCACGAATCCTACCTATTCCAAAACATACATCCTCTAGGGATAGATTTGAGGGTTAAAGGAAGTGGCTTTTAATACAGATGACAGAAAGGGAGATGCCAGTCCGTTTAAGCCTGACCCCCAGGGACCTCAGGAAGGTCGTCTGTGCTGTCCATTTTAGAAATGGCAGGACTCGAGGCCATGCCTTGGATAGCGTACCGTTTGTGCTGGATTTGTGGAAATGATGACAATATATTATTTGTGAATATTTAACTAAAGGTGCCCTGTGATCAAATTTTCATCCTGGTACCAAGGAACAGTGATTGCTATAAGGGAGAAGGTAAACTTAAAAAAAAAAAAAAAGACTGAATAGACTATTTAAAGTTGTTTATAATCATTCCATAATGCCTTCAGTGGGAGTGTTTTTAGGCCAGTCAGCCTTAAAGACCATAATGCCTCCATCATCTTGTTACTCTTGTGTTTTTTTCCACAGTAATTGAGCCGACAGCATATATCCTGCTCAACCCACATCGAGAGAGCACTGATTTGAGCATGTCCGTTACGTGGAGACTCCTTGCTTTCTGAGGAGATGGCACTGAGCGCTCTGTGAGAGTAAGAACCCAGCTGGACTGGTTATGGTCATAACCATAGCAACAGGCCCAGAGCCTGCCTTCTCCTAGGTGCTAAATCAATCCTTGTTGAGTGGCTGATTGATCTCTGAAGCCTGCTACTTTCTCAATGACTTATTTTTAAAAATCTATTTATTCATCCTCTATCCATCCATTCATCTACTATAGTCCTTCTTCTGTTAAAAGGTGCTTTTCATGTATTCACGCATACAATTCTCACAACAGCCCTCGAGGCGGGTACTGTAATTACATACACATTTTACAGATAAGAAAACTGAGACACCGGAGGTTAAGCAATTTGCCTGAGGTCACACAGCTTTGTGACTTGTGGAGCTTGCATAAATAACCTTGTGGTGTTTTCCACACCCTGACCTCATTCTTTCATCTGTTCGTTCATTCATTCATTCATTCATTCATTCATTCATTCATTCATTTTTACAAAGTCTCTCTCCAAGGCCAGGTGCTTGGGATGTAGGAAGAACTGGAGTAGGATAGATTTTTCTCTCTTAAAAGATTTATTTATTTATTTATTTTAGAGAGAGTGTGCACACAAGCAGGGTGGGGGGGCAGAGGGAGAGGGAGAGAATCTCAAGCAACTCCCTGCTGAGCTTGGAGCCTGATGCGGGGCTCCATCCCATGACCCTGAGACCATGACCTGAGCCGAAATCAAGAGTCGGAGGCTCAACTGACTGAGCCACCCAGGCGCCCTGAGATTTTCTCTTTTTTACGCTTATCCTAACCTATGATTCTAATCTAAGCTAAAGGTAGAAAAAGTGAAGGCCCAAAGAAATTCAGCTGTGTGTATGTATATGCACAGGAGTGCTTGAGTCCATAATGCAAGCCCTGTTTGGGGGTGGGGGGCATGATGGGAGAGGTATAGAGACCCAGTTAGAGTAACCTTAGGATTCCAGTGAGAACTTGGCAATGACTTTTTGGTAACATTAGAATAAGGCTTTTCTGACATTAAAAATTTTTGTTCACATGTCTTGGGTGATGGCATTCCCCTTGAAGAAAGATTAACAACATAACATAGCTGAAAATTCTCTTGAAGCTAAGAAAAGTAACACTTAATAACAAATTTTGACCCTTGAGCATTAAAGTATGTATCAGTAACAATATATATAATCAATTAGTTTTGGCTTTTCTGTAGCATTAACCATGGTGATGTTTGGATTTTAAAGAAAAAAAAACAACTAGGCTAAAAGCAGGAGGAGTGACTGTAGTCCATATTCCACTATCTAAAACTTCTGTGGGTAAACACACAGAGATGGTTTGGTTTTTGCTGATGGCATAATTTCAATAATGAATAATTCAAAGAAGCACGCAGCAAATGTTAGCTGAAGACAGGAAAACATATCTTTGAATTCCTGTTCCTTTTATGGGCCTTCGGAAACCACGGCCTATCTATATAGAGCCTCTCTCTAAGGGAGAAATGGGCACCATTCTTAGGCTAATGGGAAATAATGGTGTGATCTGTGAAGTGCTTTTCTTGGAAGCCTAAGACAGAGATAAACAGCCTGAATCTCTCCACATCCCTGCTGGAGCTTTTGGCATATTAGCAAATGAGGGCTGTCCACATGGCAGGCTTTTTCCAGGGGAAGCCAGCAATCCCCCTGAAGCCGTGCGGGCCTCTGGTGTACAGGTCTGGGAGGAAGACCACAGTGGAAACAGACAAGGCATCATTTCACCCAGCAGATTGTGCAAGTGCAAATTCCAGCTTGCTCTGCTGTTTTCCAGTTTTTCTATGCCCAGAATGAAAATCCTTTGCTTGCTGGATTCTGAGACTGTTAGGCAGCCATGCTCCCCGCAGGGGAGCCCATGGGATCGCATGCTGTCAATCAGGGAGGCTCATGGCCTCCTCCAGTCATTAGGGGACACGAAGCTGCTCCCATCTCAGCTGACCCCCTCCTGTAAGCAATCTCGTACTTTGTTGAGCGCATACATAGAAGCAGACGTCTATGCAGAGGCAAATGTGTTTAAGTGAACCTCAGATGGATGATGAATGTCTTTCCATGTACCCACTGTTCCTACCTTTGCTGCCAAGCCCCAGTTTCTTTCTTCTGGATTTTTTTTTTTAATTTTATTTATTTATTTGACAGAGAGAAACAGCCAGCGAGAGAGGGAACACAAGCAGGGGGAGTGGGAGAGGAAGAAGCAGGCTCATAGTGGAGGAGCCTGATGTGGGGCTCGATCCCAGAGCATCGGGATCACGCCCTGAGCCGAAGGCAGATGCTTAACCGCTGTGCCACCCAGGCGCCCGTCTTCTGGATATTTTAAGAGCATTTTAATCTGAAGAATTGGCGTGAACTGAGAGGAAAAGGCAGGGGTGATGGAAGCTTGAGGGGTTGGGAGCAGGGAAGAAAGGTTTGCCTGTCCCCAGAGCAGTTTGTGTTTAATGGGCGGCATGCTCCCGCTCCTGCAGTGAGCATTTGAAAACGTGTGGGTGTTTCTGGTTGTCACCTGACTGTGGGGCACTACCAGAACCTTCTGGGCAGGACCCATGGACATGATAGGTCCTGTAATGTGGAGACAATTGTCTAAAACAAAGACATGCTCTTGTTCGTTTCTTATGGCTGCGGTAACAAATGGCCACAAACTTACTGGCTTAAAAGAACATAAATTTACTGTAATTCTCAGTTCAGCCTGGGTCTCCTTGGGCTAAGGTCAAGGTATCAACAGAGCTGGCTCCTTTCTGAAGGCTCTAGGGGAGAATCTGTTCCACTGTCTTTTCAAGCTTCTAGAAGCTGCCGGCATTTATTTCTGGCTCTTGGCCCCTTCCACCATCTTCAAAGCAGGCACCATAGCATCTTCAAATCTCCTTGAATTCTGCCTTCCATTGTCATACATCCTTTCCATGCTCCCGTCTCCCTCTTTCCATTACAAGGACCCTGGGATGACACTGCCCCCCCCCCCCGATAGTCCAGTATAATCTCTCCATTTTGAGATTTTTCAACTTAATCACATTTAAGTCCTCCTCAGAAGTCCCAAAAATCAGAACAGAGACATCTTTGGCAGAGGGCGTTATTCTGCCTACCACATATGCCCTGCCCCAGTGCCAAAAGTCAGGTTGGACTTGCTTGGCCAAGAGCTGGGTGATGTTCTTTTCTTTCTGGTGATGGCAGGAGTCTTGTTTCCTTCTGATTAGGTAGACCCGAAGATTGGCAGGGGCTTTTGACCACGGCATGAGTAATAAGTAGGCTATTCCAGGCCAAACAAACTTTCCAGCCTCCTAGGACTAGTGTTGGGCAGTATCAATCATCAGTACCCATTTACCCCACCTTTCTCTCTGAACCATCAGTATGAGGTCCCAGATATTTTTCAAGTCTCAACAACATGTCTTTGACTGGAGTTTCCATGGTATGGCCAACTGAATCACTCTTTCCTCCCAGAAGCAACCGTCATGCCTTCCCTTCATCGCCTGGCCCAGCCCAGCCAGCCAGTTTCCTTCATTTCCATCCCTGCTCAGCCACTTCCTCCACATCTATTTAAATTTGCCTGCCTAAATCATTGGTGGGTTTTGTGTGCTCCTCTATGCTCCGTGTTACATCCAGGTTTTTTCCATAAGTACTTTAATCATTAGAAACTCCTTTAACAAACTCCCTGAATAATCACCCTCAGGGGCATCCTCCCCGTCTTCTGGGACTTTCCAGTATGAGCTGTGCTTTTTCTCAGGGTTCTGCTGGCTCTCACATTCCACCTCTACTGTCACATCCACTCATTCATCCATTTGCAGCAATTCCTGGAGTACCTGCTATGAGCTGGACCTGGCGTTGTCACAGTGCAGAACGTATGTAGTTGACGCTTCTGTCTCCCCTTGAAGTCTGGGTTCCACGTGAAGTGTACATTTATGCAGGCAGAATCTCTCAAAGCTATGCTGATACACAGATCTCCAGTTGACTGCCGTGCAGGAGGAAACGCATTTTCTAGGAGGAAGACAAAGTTCTCCAGCTGCTCCGCGTTGGCATGCTGTTTTGCTGTATAACAGCTTGACTATGTCGTTGCGTCGTGGCTGGTATGAAGTGTTGGGCTTGGGAGATCTCCATCTTGAGATCTCCATTTTGGTTTCCTGGCCTAGATATTTTCATATCCTTTTCTGAGGTGAGAGTGGCCAAGTGACACTGAGCCCCTGGTCAAAGGCCAGCTGATGGGACCTTGACGTAGCTCTGCTGGTGGAAGGCAAGCTTATAAATTCAGTCAGAGGTCTACCCAGGCTTGACTCCAGCCCTGCCCTCCCCTGGGACGGCCCTCCTGCTGGAACGGACAATGTGTAGAAAGGGGGGGGGGCGTCCAACAACTCACACAAGGGGAAACAGGAGCCCTCTTGGCCACTTGGACCGTTTGGAACTTAGACATGTCACTAGAGCTCAACCCAGGGTGGCTGGCTAAGGTCTTAAGACTCCCAGTCTGTGACAACTGTTGTCTCCCTGGCTTTGTCCTTTCGTTATTCCACATGCGTCACCCTCTCCAGATCTACTAATTGAGTTCTTGATCTGTCTGTGGCCTCTCATCACCCAGCATACTGCTTGTCTTTTTGTCCCTTCCCTGTGTCCCTGCCTTTTCTCATCTCACCTCTCTTCCTCTTCCTCAAACATGTAATGAGAAACTACTCCTGGGTCAGGCAGGCAATTTGCTAGGTGGAGAGTGGCCCAGTAACTAACTGATTGATTCATCTCTTTACCAAATACGGGTATTGAGGAGCTGCCGTGGGCAGACATCGGGACTGGCATGTCCAGACGGTGGGAGTGAGAGATGACGACAAAACTGAGGAACTACAGGGGTCCAGCCTGACTAAGCACCAAGCAGGAAGAGGGGGGCAGTCTGGGAAATGATGCAGGAGGGGGAGGCAGCAGCCAGGACATGGCGGGTCTCGAGAGCCATTTTGGACGCTGGCCTAAGAGCAGTGGGAAGCCACGGCAGCGTCTGAGCTGAGGAGCAACACGGTCAGACGTGCATTTTAGAAAGCTTGCTTTGCCTGGAGCCTGGGCCACGGATGGTGGAAGGGCACGAGTAGAATCTGGGAGACCATCGGAATAGCTGCTGCTGTGGACAGCTGAGCTAAGGGGTGGCCTCAAGTACAGCGGGGCAGTGAATAGAAGGGAATGCAAAGATTCATGACACGGGCAGATATTCAGGAGTGCAGCCCACCACCCTTGGGGGCCGATCAAATGGGGGGACCGTGGGAGTGGGGGAGGGTGCCTACCCTGGAGGAACTTGTGGTCTAACATAAGTGACCCCCAGGCTCTGGAGCAGAGTAAGATGCAGATGTCAGGAGGGCCGGTACGAACCTCTGGGGAGGGGTATGTGGTTTAAAAATGCTTTCAAATGTGTATTTTAAATACAAACCGTAGAAAGTGAAGTTTTACAAAACTTCTCCATGGAGAAGCATGCAGGAGTCATGGGTTATAAAATGTATCAAAATCCTGGCACAGTAGGAAGCAGAACATTAGAACATTACAAAATGGTGGGACCCAGGTGCGGTCAGGACCAGGGGAAATGCTATTTTCAAAACCTCAGATGTGTCTTTATTCCATGATGGTAATAAAGCCATGTTTGGGGAAGACAGCCCTTTGATTTGGGAGACCCGTTTGGTGAGCCCCTTTCACAAGTTGAAGGTCAAGGACCTCCCTGGTGCTATTGGGGGCACCTCACTTACTGGTATTGTACTTGGGATTCTTGTAACCTTGAGAGGAAGATGTTCAATGTTTTCACATTCCTTATGTAGCCAGAGGTGGAGGCTTGATTTTTCTTAGGGCTCAGGGCTCCCCACTTTGGGGGAAATACTATTTGATGCATCCGGCTGTGGAGAAGATGAAACTAAAGCTGAGCCTGGAATGGGCAGTGAGGCATCTTTGGCATAAGGACGGTGACTCTGTGGAGGGTACAAGTGACTGCGGAGATTTTATCACATGGCAAAGGACATGAACTTGGAGGTCATTTTTGGGGGTTGTGAGTGAATCCAGCAACCTGGCAGCTGGGGCTGGGGGCAAGGGTCATGGAGCAGCCCCATGAAATATTTGGTCCATGGGGCTGTGACATAATTCCACACCCTCCCCCCCATCTTGAATTCTGTTGTGTGCCGTTTAAACTTTGGTAACAGGTCTGTGTGGTTTCTGAGGCTGTGTTCACGACTAGGGCTTGGGTAGATCTCAGAGAGCCGGGGTTGGCGAAGCAGGTGGGAGGCAGCTGGGTGTGCCAGGTGAGTGGAGTGATGGGCCTGGCATGACCTTCTGGAATGATCTTGGGAACACTGATAAAGGGGCCCTTTGTGGTGGTGTGGGAGGGAGCTGAGGTTATTATTACTTAGTTATTAAAGGAAAAGTGGTCTGTGGAGGGCTTTAAACTCAGCTCTCACATGGTGTCACAGAGGGCTGACTCCCAGGTAACAAGAAGGAGTCACCAACTCTGCCTTAGGACACATGTAGAAGAAGCAACATTTTGGTTCCCAGAATATTTACGAGTTTTCTGGCTGTGCCCACCTGATTGTTTTTCACCAGAATACAGCCCCCCAGGACTGACTCAGTCTTCCAGCCTATGAGGGCTGTCAGTCAAAGGAGTCAGAATCTCATTCAGAAGCATTAAGAAGCGATAATAAAATACAGAGAACTTACAGGCGTTGAGTGCTTCCGTGCCAGGCATTGTGCTGTGGGTTTTCACAAATTTTCTGCAGGGTTGGTGCTGTGAGCCTCCGACCCAGGTGGCAAATGGAGGCTCAGGAGAGGTGACGGCTGCCTGGCTGCCAAGCAGGGGCTGTCTCACTTGGATCCTGAAATCAGGTTTAGGTCGGGTGGGTTGACTGTGATTAAATGCTCAGCATTTGGAGAAGTGAACCTAGGCTAGGAGGGCTCTGGCCCCAAACCTGGGGCCAACTCATCCCTCTGTGAGAACTGAATTCCAGCCCAGGGCCCTCTCCCGGGACCCCTGCGATCCCCATCTTCTGTCTCCACCACTGACCAGTGGTCTGTCTGCCCAGGGGAGACCCCGGTCAAGACCAAGGTGTTCCTCGGGTGGGCTTCCTGCCTGCTGTCCAGGAACCCCAACGTGCTCATCTCGCTTGATTCTGCCTCCAGGCTCTGTGCTTGGCCCAGCCCAGGTGAATGTTGCTCCTGCAGAGAAGATGCTCCACAGGGAGCTTTCCAGCTTCCGCATGAAAACGACAAATCACAGCCCTCCTTACGGATGTTATCGATTACATACCTTTGGCGCCTCTGTGAAATAGACCAGTTGGCAAATCATGCCATACAGGAGCTGATCTGCACTTAGAATGCTTACTGCAGAATTAATGGACCTAGTTAAGAGATCTCCATAAAATAGGGATGACCCAAGTCCCAGGGGTGGAGATGGAAAGTGATCACCGTGGCCGCAGTGGGGAATTTATCGGAGGCTGTGAGTTCACAAGACGCAGAATGTGTAAAGAGCCGAGGCTCCTGGCCTCAAGGACTGCAGGCCTCACTAAGACTGATGGCGTTGAGGATCGAAGTTCAAATACACTGACAACCTTGAGAGATCGTTACCAGAAATACTTCAGGCAGAAAGGCTAAAGACAGCTGTTGGCTTTGAGGAAGTGTTTAAAGGAGATTAAGAATGATGAGCTCCGAAGAAAGGCAAAATGTTAACTTAGAGTAAAAAGGAAACGTCTGTATGTCTTGAATGCCTCAGAGACAAGGAGCTATATTAAATGTCAAATTAAAAGCCAAGTAATCAATGATAACAAATGCCAGCATCTTTAAAATGCAGCGGAAGTCTGCCATGAGCTCAGTGAGGCATGGATCATTTCTGTTCTACTGATCAAATTACCTTGGTTATATCTTCTCTGGGGGCAAAAGCCTCCACATTTGGAAAGACTGTGGTGAGACATTGAGGTGAACGTCCTGCCATGAGGTAAGAATTTGAGACCTGGGAAGGAGAGTGCTTAACACACACACCCTCATACAGAACACACACACACACACACACACACACACACACACACACAACTGAGTTGCTTTGCTAAGTCTGATAAATTATAAAATGCCCCTCTGCCCCTCTTCACTTTCACATCATCTCCCTTCTAGAAGTTTTGACAAATTAGCACTCGATCACGCATCAGATCTGATAGATATGACACATCTCTAAATAATGTTGCAAAACCTCTGAATATATTAGTTGTGCTTACCGCTACCCCCTGAAATCCAGATTTCTGTTTTGAAAGCTGCAATTTTCTAACAAATGCATATTCCAAAACATAGGCTGGACTGATAGCTCATGACCTCACTCCAGCTGAGCTCTCCAGTATGTGGGAAGAAGGAAAAAAAGAAAAGCTTCACTTAGTGCTCATTAGCTTAGGGAAAATGCACACTATGTTTTCTGTGCACAGGGTTTTATGCATTACCCATATCCTGCCATGTTGAACTTTGTGCTTCCCAATGAGTCCGTGGAATTGAAATCATATGTTTCCAAAGCTCTGTGTGGAAGGAAAATATGCCGGCAAGCAGTACCTTTGCTATGTCCTCCCCTCTGGTGTGCGCTCTGTCCTGGCTCTGACATTTGGAGGGGCAGTGCTGGGTTTCCCCCCGACAGTCCTGAAGGCTGTTCAGACACCATTCAAGACTCCTGTTGCTGGGAGGCTAACTGGCTGCTGTGTGTCGGTCTATCCTCCCTCCTCTCTCTCTCTTCTCAATTCTTTCCCCTATTTCCCTCTTTTTTCAAATATCACAGTTTGAAGGGCAGGTTGGATGGCTTCAGGAAGTGGTTGTGGCTTAGAGACTCCCCTTAATTGGCCTTGGCCCCAGTGTGCCCCCCTCCCTTGATTTCCAGAGGGCACAGGAGCACAATGGCAGAGAATACCCTGTGTGATGGTTGATTTTATGTGTCCCCTTGACTGGGCTAAGGGGTGCAGTGGCCAGAGAGCAGGTAAAATAGTTCTGGGTGTGTCTGTGAGGGTGTTTCTGGAAAAGATTAGCACTGGAATTGGTAAGCTGAGTAAATGCGATTGCCCTCTCTAGTGTGGGTGGCCCATCAGAACCCTGGAGGGCCCAAATAGAACAAAAAGGTGAAGGAAGGTTGGATTCACTCTCTGCTTGAACTGACCTCCCATTTTCTTCTGCCCTTGGACACTGGTGCTCCTGGTTCACGGGTCTTCGGACTCCAACTGAATGATACCACCAGCTTTCCAGGCTCTGACAGATGGTGGGACATCTCTGTCTCCAGAGTTGTGTGAACTAATTCCTACAATACATCTCCTCTTATATATCCTTGTACATACTCTCTAGGTTCTATCAAGCCCTGACTAGTATACCCTGCTGACACTTGATTGTTCATTGGGCTTCGGACCTGAGACCCTGCACAGATCTCCCTGGTAAGGTAGGTTTGACCTTGCAGAGGACCTTTGTTTCCTAAACCTGAGCAGCTTCCGAGGAAAGCCACCCAACATTGCCACCAACTCCCTGGGCCTCATACACAGAAGCAAATAGCAGGAGAGTGCCCTGTGTGGTCCCCACACCCAAGGTGGGCATGGCCTGGCTGCTGTGTGGGCAGAGCACACTGGCCCTTAAGCTTAGAAGACGGAGGAGTCCTTTTACCCCAGTAGCACTCATCAGTAAGTGTGGCTCAGCTTTGCCCTGGAGGCCAAGCAGTTGGCCCTAACAGAGCCTCCTCTCCACCACAGGCAGATGGGGATAGAGTGTGATGGACAACCCTTGGGCTTATTTCCCTAGAGGCTGCTGAAAATCACCGGTCTCTATTCTTTTTCTACAACATAACATCTGCCTTTTTCTGAGGATCTCTATTATAATTTCCACCATGTAGAATGGTGCCAAAGTAAGGATTTACACAAACCTGAAAAACAAAATTAAATACTGTGTATTTTAGATACTGTTACAACATCTAATTAGCTATTGAAGCCAAAATATTTCTAACAAAATACGGAGTTTGTAAAATATTAAATGCTAGCTTCCATTTTTCCTTTTGTACATTAAAAACAATTTTACTAGCCCCATAAGGTCGTTTTGAGACATTATCTGAAGATGAGATTGCTTGTCAAGATTGTTCTAAATCGTCAAAAGCACATAGCTTCATTTCCTAAAAGCTGCGAATCAGATCTGTTTTTACAATCAATAATGAGGGCGCTGACCTTATTTCTTTTGAATTTGCACCAATGTAGTGTTTGTGAGACTTCCCTGCGTGGATTAATGGTTAGAAACAAGGTGTTTGTTTTCCTCTCTCTCTTCTCCCTGCTTCTCCCAGCCAGCCGGGCAGTGGCGGTGCCCACCCGACCCTGAGACCCGGGCCAGCGCAGGTCCTGCAAAGCCCACCCGGGTGCCTGCGCAGGGAGCCCGACCCCTCCGCGCCGGCTGATGTGAATTTCCCGCCTGCGGCCACCAGTGACCACAGCTGAGCGGCCTAAAACAGCACGCAACGCACGTGTAGGAGCTCCCAGTTCTGGAGGTCGGAGGTCTCCGCGCGGCTCCCTGGGCTAAGGTCGAGAGGTCAGCAGGGCTGCCTTCCTCTCTGAGGCTCTAGGGGGAATCTACTTCCTTGCCTTTCCACGTCCGGAGGTTGCCTGCATTTCCCTTCTGCCAACTTCAAAGCCAGCGGCAGTAGGTCGAGGCCTGGCCCCAGGAAAACTCCGGGACCCTGTCTTCTGCCTCCTCTCCTTTCCTCTTTGAAGGACTCAGGCAATGAGATGGATCCCGCCCGGGAAACCCAGGATAACCTCCCATCTGCAGGTCAGCTGGCAACCTTCATTCTGGTATCTGAGCCCTCAATCCCTTTGCCATGTCACATTCGCAGGTTCCAAGGGCAGGATGTGGGCGTCTCTGGGAGGCACTATTTTGCCTGCCACACCGCCCCCAGGCCCGTGTTTCTGTGCCCTCCACGCTGCTCTAACTGCGCGGGCCTCCCAGCTACTTTGCTTTCCGCACGGAGGTCAACTTCTCTACCCGGAGCCCGAGTAGCTGCGGCCTGGGGAAGCTCGGAGCCTTTACGCGGAAGGTGGGAAGACCTGCGGAAGGTGTGGGCCTGCCTGGACTGGGAGGTAACCCGAGGCCATGGCGGAGGGAGTGGGGGTCCGGGCCCGTGCACACCACCTGGGTAATCTGCAATGCCAAAAGCCCGCTGCCGAGGAATGAGGCTCTTGCTGTGCTGGCCTGGGCTCAGCCATGCCAGGCTACCCATCTGTTCCCGCAGACCCATGCCGCGGTGTATGCAAATCATCGCAAAGACACAGCAAACACTGGGGTTCTGAAGGGCGGCCTGACAGCAGCTTAACTCCGGAGAATAATTTACTTAACTGCGGATGACTAGGGGCTGGGTCTCCCCTTTCCCACTTACGGGAAAATCTATTCTTGGCTGAAATTGATGTTTGATTTTTGCTTCTATACTCTTACATTCCGGAAGGTGACAAATAGTCTTCTGGCAAACACCGAATGTCTCTGCAATCCTGCTGACGGTGGCCTAATTTTCTTCTTCTTGCGCATTGATGAGACTCCCCACAGCAGACATCGCTCCAGCTTGTTTACAGTGGGGTTAAGCAATTGATTTTAATTAAATCCTCTTTTTTAGAAATCAGCAGAATGTGTCCATTTTGGCCTCCCCCCCTTCTCAGAACATTAATCAACTTGTTAAATAATTTCTTCTAATTTATGATCCCCAATTAGCCTTTCTCTGGAGACCGGGAGAACTGAGACACACCGTTCATTTCCAATAACCTTGAGTCATTAATTTTGAATCCTCACACCCAGAGTTCAGGGAAATTATTCAATAAGACTTTAGACCATTTTCCAGTTCTTTCATTTTGCATTTCGCGTGTCAATGATCGGTTTACAGTGAGTGGGTAAAAGTGCTGGGGACTAGAATCCCTTTGTTGAAAGGGGCCCTGCTTCTGGCTTCCCTGTCTCTCCACTGCTGCAATTCTCTCTGGTGGTTTCTCTGTCAGGGAGCCTCAAACCTAAATGTACCTGAGAACCACATGGGAATCTTGTTAAAACATAGCATTACAGGTCCTTGATTTGAGGCTCGAGTGGGTGGAGGTGAGACTTCAGAATTTGCATTTCTTTGTTATTATTTTTTAAAATAACAATTATATATATTTAAGATGTACAGTGTGATTGGATACAGTGAGATGATTACTACAACCCAGCTTGTTAACAGGTCCATCTCGAAGTTAACTACCCTTTCTGTTTTTGTGATGGAAAGTATCTGAAATCCACTCAGCAAATTTTCAGTGTCCAGCGCAGTATTAACTATAGTCCTTGTGCCCGGACATTAGATAGCTAGGCTTATTCCTCTTACATAACTGCAACCTTGTCTCCTTTGATGTCTCCCCACCTCCCCACCCCTGGTAACCACTGTTCAGTTTTCTGGTTCTGCGAATTCAACTTTTTTAGATTCCACATATAAGTGAGATCATACAGTCAAAAAAAATTTTTTTAATGATTTATTTATTTGAGAGAGAGAGAGAGAGACAACATGAGCAAGTTGGGGGGGGGGCAGAGAGAAAGGGACAAGTAGACGCCATGCTGAGCACAGAGCTGAACACAGGGCTTAATCTCAGGACCGTGA
Source organism: Ursus maritimus (assembly GCF_017311325.1). NCBI lineage: Eukaryota > Metazoa > Chordata > Mammalia > Carnivora > Ursidae > Ursus > Ursus maritimus. Next base: position 11,190,801 of record NW_024426885.1, on the reverse strand, counting down.
GATCGTGACCTGAGCTGAAACCAAGAGTTGGACGCTCAACTGACTGAACCATCCAGGTGCCCCCCATTTTTTAAAAAATTTCTGTCTGGCTTATTTCGCTTAGCATGATGTCCTCCAGGTTTATCCATGCTCTTGGAAATGACAGGATCTCCTTTTTTAAAGGCTGAATGATCCATTATGTATATGCCACAATTTCTTTGTACATTCGTCCCCTCGGGTTATTCCCATATGCCGGCTCTCACGGATAAAGGCAGGGGACGTGGAGTGCAGATTCCTCTTTGAGGGACTGATTTCAGTACCTTGAGAATTTGCATCCTTAACCAGCTTCTGGGTGATGCCGTGCTGCTGGTCCGCAGACCGCACTGCCAGCGATGCTGCTCTAGCTGGGCGGAATGTTTCTGGAGAGCTGTGTAAGGAGGAACTTCGATGGGCTATGGGGAAGGAGGGTGAGGTGATTCTGTGTCATCAGACATTTTATTTACTTTATTTTTTTAAATGATTTTATATTATGTTAGTCACCATACAGTACATCCCTGGTTTCTGATGTAAAGTTCGATGATTCATTAGTTGTGTATAACACCCAGTGCACCATGCAATACGTGCCCTCCTTACTACCCATCACCAGCCTATCCCATTCCCCCACCCCCCTCCCCTCTGAAGCCCTCAGTTTGTTTCTCATCGTCCATAGTCTCTCATGCTTCATTCCCCCTTCTGATTACCTCCCCTTTCTTTATCCCTTTCTTCCCCTACCGATCTTCCTAGTTCTTATGTTCCATAGATGAGAGAAATCATATGATAGTTGTCTTTCTCTGCTTGACTTATTTCACTTAGCATTATCTACTCCAGTGCCATCCATGTTGCAGCAAATGTTGAGAATTCGTTCTTTCTGATAGCTGAGTAATATTCCATTGTATATATGGACCACATCTTCTTAATCCAGTCATCTGTTGAAGGGCATCTCGGTTCCTTCCACAATTTAGCTATTGTGGACAATGCTGCTATGAACATTGGTGTGCATATGGCCCTTCTCTTCACTATGTCTGTATCTTTGGGGTAAATATCCAGTAGTGCAATGGCTGGGTCATAGGGTAGCTCATTTTTAACTTTTTAAGGGACCTCCACACTGTTTTCCAGAGTGGCTGTACCAACTTGCATTCCCACCAACAATGTAGGAGGGATCCCCTTTCTCCACATCCTCTCCAGCAATTGTTGTTTCTTGCCTTGTCTATTTTTGCCATTCTAACTGGCGTAAGGTGGTATCTCAGTGTGGTTTTGATTTGAATTTCCCTGATGGCTAATGATTTTGAACATTTTTTCATGTGTCTGTTAGCCATTTGTATGTCATCATTGGAAAAGTGTCTGCTCATATCTTCTGCCCATGTTATGATTTGTTTATTTGTTTCTCGCATATTGAATTTGAGAAGTTCTTTGTAGATCTTGGATACCAGTCTTTTATCTGTAGCATCATTTGCAAATATATTCTCCCATTCCGTGGGCTGCCTCTTAGTTTTTTTGACTGTTTCCTTGGCTGTGCAGAAACTTTTAATCTTGATGAAGTCCCATAAATTCATTTTATCTTTTGTTTCTCTTGCCTTTGGAGATGTATCATGAAAAATGTTGCTTTGGCCAGTGTTGTAGAGGTTGCTGCCTATGTTCTCCTCTATGATTTTGATGGATTCCTGTCTCACATGGAGGTCTTTCATCCATTTGGAGTTTATCTTTGTGTATGGTGTGAGATAGTGGTCAAGTTTCATTCTCTTGCATGTAGCTGTCCAATTTTCCCAGCACCATTTATTGAAGAGACTGTCTTTTTCCCACCGGATGTTTTTTCCTGCTTTATCAAATATTAGTTGCCCAAAGAGCCGAGGGTCCATTTCTGGGTTCTCTATTCTGTTCCATTGGTCTATGTGTCTGTTTTTGTGCCAGTACCATGCTGTCTTTGTGATCACAGCTTTGTAGTACAGCTCGAAATCCGGCATTGTGATGCCCCCAGCTTTGTTTTTCCTTTTCAACAGTTCCTTGGAGATTCGGGGCCTTTTCTGTTTCCATACAAATTTAAGGACTGTTTGTTCCAGTTCTTTGAAAAATGTCCTTGGTATTTTGATCGGGATAGCATTGAAAGTGTAGATTGCTCTGGGTAGCATGGACATTTTAACTATGTTAATTCTTCCGATTCATGAGCATGGAATATCTTTCCATCTTTTTATGTCTTCCTCAATGTCTTTCAAGAGTGATTTATAGTTTCTAGAATATAGGTCCTTTACGTCTCTGGTTAAGTTAATTCCAAGGTAACGTATGGTTTTTGGTGCTATTGTAAATGGGATGGATTCCCTAATTTCTCTTTCTTCGGTCTCGTTATTCGTGTATAGAAATGCAACTGATTTCTGAGCATTTATTTTGTATCCTGCCACGTTACTGAATTGCTCTATAACTTCTAATAGTTTGGGAGTGGCTTCTTTTGGGTTTTCCATATAGAGTATCATGTCATCTGCAAAGAGAGACATTTTGACTTCTTCTTTGCCAATTTGAATACCTTTGATCCCTTTTTGTCGTCTGATTGCTGTTGCAAGGACTTCTAGTACTATGTTGAATAATAGTGGCGAGAGTGGGCATCCTTGTCGTGTTCCTGATCTTAAGGGAAAGGCTTCCAGCTTTTCCCCATTGAGAATAATATTTGCAGTAGGCTTTTCATAGATGGCTTTTATGAGATTGAGAAATGTACCTTCTATTCCTACACTCTGAAGGGTTTTAATCAGGAAAGGATGCTGTATTTTGTCAAATGCTTTTTCGGCATCGATTGAGAGGATCATATGGTTCCTGAGTCTTTTCTTGTTGATATGATGTATCACGCTGATTGATTTGCGAATATTGAACCACGCTTGCATCCCAGGTATGAATCCCACTTGATCGTGATGGATAATCCTTTTAATGTACTGTTGGATTCTATTAGCAAGTATCTTGTTGAGGATTTTGGCGTCCATATTCATTAGGGAAATCGGTCTGTAATTCTCCTTTTTGAGGGGGTCTTTGCCTGGTTTGGGGATCAAGGTAATATTGGCCTCATAGAATGAGTTTGGTAGCTTTCCTTCTGTTTCTATTTTTTGAAATAGCTTTAGGAGAATAGGTATTATTTCTTCTTTGAATGTTTGGTAGAATTCCCCAGGAAAACCGTCCGGGCCTGGAGTTTTGTTATTTGGAAGGTTGTTTATCACTGACTCAATTTCTTCATAATTAATTGGCCTGTTTAAGGAATCAATTTCTTCCGGTTTCAATCTTGGTAGTTTATAGGTTTCCAGGAAGGATTCCATCTCTTCCAGATTGCTTAGTTTATTGGCATATAGCTGTTGATAAAAATTTCTAATAATCCTTCCAATTTCAATGGTGTTCGTCGTGACCTCTCCTTTTTCATTCATAATTTTAATAATCTGGGTCCTTTCTCTTTTCTTTTGGATAAGTCTTGCCAGTGGTCTGTCAATTTTATTGATTCTCTCAAAGAACCAGCTTCTAGTCCTGTTGATCTGCTCTACTGTACTTCTGGTTTCTGCTTGATTGATTTCAGCTCTAATTTTGGTCAACTGCTTCCTCGTGCGTGGATTAGGCCTGTCCCTCTGTTGCTGTTCCAGCTTCTTGAGGTGAGAATATAAAAACTGCATTTTAGATTTTTCTATTCTTTTGAGTGAGGCTTGGATGGCTATGTATTTCCCCCTTAGGACTGCCTTTGCAGTATCCCATAGGTTTTGGACTGTTGTATTTTCATTCTCATTGGTCTCCATAAATTGTTTAATTTGATTTTTGATTTCCTGGTTTATCGAGTCATTCCTGAGCAGGATGGTTCTTAGTCTCCAAGTGTTTGAGTTTCTTCCAAATTTTTCCTTGTGGTTGAGTTCCAATTTCAGAGCGTTGTGGTCTGAGAATATGCAGGGGATAATTTCAATCTTTTGGTATCGGTTGAGACCTGTTTTGTGTCCCAGAACATGGTCTATTCTTGAGAATGTTCCATGGGCATTAGAATAGAATGAGTATTCTTTGGTTCTGGGGTGTAGTGTTCTATATATATCTATGAGGTCCAACTCGTCGAGTATGGCATTCAAAGCCTTTGATTCTTTGCTTAGTTTTTGCCAGGGTGTTCTGTCTATTTCTGAGAGTGGAGTGTTGAGGTCCCCTACTATTAATGTATTTTTATTTATATGTCTCTTTATTCTGGTTAAGAGTTGGCTTGTGTATCTTGCTGCTCCCCTGTTGGGGGCATATATATTTATAATTGTCATATCCACTTGTTGAATACTTCCCTTAAGAATAATATAGTGCCCTTCTGCATCTCTAACTATAGTCTGTAGTTTAAAATCCAATTTATCTGATATGAGAATTGCTACCCCAGCTTTCTTTTGAGGTCCATTTGCGTGAAAGATGGTACTCCATCCCCTTACTCTCAGTCTGAATGCATCTTTGGGTTCGAAATGAGTCTCTTGTAGACAGCAAATGGATGGGTCATTTCTTTTTATCCAATCTGCAACCCTGTGGCGTTTTATGGGATGGTTCAAACCATTTACATTAAGACTGATTACTGAGAGATATGATTTTAATGTTGCCATGTTGCCAGTAAAGTCTTTGTTTGTATTGGCTGTGACTTTCTGTTCTGTATCACTCTTGGGGCCTTTTTACTTTTATAGAACCCCCCGTAATATCTCCTGTAGGGCTGGTTTCGTGGTTACAAAATTGGTTAGTGACTGGCGATTCTGAAATGTCTTTATTTCTCCATCAATTCTGAATGACAGCCTTGCTGGATAAAGGATCCTTGGCTGCATGTTTTTCTCTGAAAGAGCTTTAAATATGCTCCCCCAACCCTTTCTCTCATTCCAGGTCTGTGTAGACAGGTCTGACGTAATTCTGATGCTTTTGCCTTGGTACGTGAGAAATTTCTTTGCCCTGGCCGCTTTCAATACTGTATCCTTGCATCTAATATTTGCGAATTGCACTATGACGTGACGTGGCGTAGGTTTGTCGTGGTTGAGCTTGGGAGGGGTCCTCTCTGCCTCTTGGACACGAATGTTTGTTTCCCTTGCTAGATTAGGGAAGTTTTCAGCTACAATTTGTTCAAATATCTCTTCTAGACCGCTGTTTTTCTCCACCCCCTCGGGGATGCCGATGATTCTAACATTGGATCGTTTCATTGAGTCAGTAATCTCCCGTAACCTACATTCGTGGGCGTGGATTTTTTTAAGACCATCTTCTATTTTCATTTTTTCCTCTATTAACCCATCCTCCAATTCACTAACCCGTTCCTCTGCTTCTGCGACCCTGGCCGTCAGAGCCTCTAGTTTTGCCTGCATTTGGCTCATAGAATTTTTAATTTCTGTCAGATTCGCTCTCATTTCTGTCCTTAGGGATTCTATATTCTCAGTAACCTTTTCGTTAATAGTTTTTTCAATTCTACTCATCATTTTGACCATCGTTACTCTGAATTCCATTTCTGATAATTTGGTTACATCCATATCCATTATTTCTGTGGCAGAGGCCACAGAATCACTGTCTTTTCTTTGCTGGGGGGGGCTTCTCCTTCTTGTCATTCTGATGAAGAGAGGTTGCGGGGTTTCCAGAGCCCAAATTATTGACTGGTCAGAGCAGCAGTGGCCAAATCTCAGCCTCTGTCTCAGAACAGAGGGATCGCAGACCGCTCTCCACTGATATTCTGGCCACTTTAACTCCATTACTGTTGGTGCTGCTCAACCCTGCAGCGTCTGGGGATGTGCGCCCCACACCCGGCATCCCAGCCCTCACTTCCAGGGCCGTCGCGTCTCTATCCTTTGTGTTTCTAACACTGCCAGCCGCCAGCCGCCCCCGCGTGCTCCCGGAGCTCCCGGTCTCAGTCTGGATCCAGTGAGCACACCGGAGCTCCGTTTCAGTCTGGTGGCGCGCGTTCCCCGCTCATGGTCACAGTCTGCTCTCTCGCGGGTGCCGTCCGCGAGTCCGCCCGCTCCCCCGTGCAGGTGGCTACCGCTTCCCGGTGCCCGAATGCAGTGACTCCCTCCCCCTTCCGTTTATCTTCCGATATCTGTGCGCGGTTTCACGGCTCCCCGCTTCGTACCTTAATACTCAACGCTGGAGATGTTCATTTGTAGAGATCCAGATGTATCTTCCTGCGTCTCAGGCTGATTCCATGGTTGTTCAGGCTGGTCTGGTACCTATCCAGCTCGACTCAGGGGACCGGCTGAAAAAGGGGTCCCCTACTCCTCTGCAATCTTAACTCCCCTCTGTCATCAGACATTTTAATGCCACAGATGGTTTGCCTAGAGGGCTACTTCTGGGGGACTCTAGGCAGAAACAAGACATTGGGTCTCCAAAAAGGTAGAAAAGGAATAATGGAGGCGAGTTAAAAAGCAAATTCTGAACTTTGGTAGGCCAGTTTTCTCTCTCTGTGATAGTATACATGACGAGTTCCTGTGTTTTATCCCTGGTTACTTCTTAAAGTTTCTTTTAAGTAACAGTTACCATGTATATTGCAACTTCACCTTTGCTCAGAGCTTTCCTGGTAATCCAGATTCATTGTATGCATTGCCTTTTTTTTTTTTCCTCTAGACTTTTTCTGTGAGCAAACTTTGGGGAAGAAATGGAACTTCATCTGAGAATATAAATATCTTACAAAATCGTGTCTAAGGTAGGTAAAAATTTAATTGGCTCAATTTTCAGAGGTGCCTGAAAAAACTCACTCTATCACCAGTTGATGTCAGCGAATCAGGAAACCCTCCTGAGTTTGAGATTTCCAGCCTACACTTCCCATTTCCTGTAAAAATGTGGAAGCTGATGTTTTGCTGTGTTTGTGAAGGAGCAATGATTTTGATGGAATGGAATTCTTTATAAGGCTTTATATTAATGATAATTATCAGTGACTGTATATAATGGGCATGTGCAAACCTTAAAGCAGTTATCTAGGGTAGTATCCTGATATTTTTTAGTACACTTAACATATGACCTATAAAATGGATTTGTAAGGGTGCAGATATTTATAGGACATTGTTTAGTGTGTAAACTATTTTAGTTAAGGGTTTTCCTTGAGCAGAAGGATGTCCATCTATAATGTAGGGTCTTGATTTACTTTTCAAAAATTGAATACCAATATTTTTGGAACAAAATCATTGTGAAGCACGAGGTAAGGGTGTGCCAGGCAATCTGAGAGAGGGGGTAAGACAGATGACATTCCTAATGACAAGTTCCTAATGGTGATCAAAGGTTTCACGTTCTTCAGTTAATCTTGGCCGCAACTAAACACTATTCTTTCTTCTGGAAACGAGAGGAGTTTGAAGGAAGAGATAAAACTTAAAGAGAGGCCCTGGGCAACTCAGTGGTAAGTGCTGGGAAAATTTGCAGATGATCTGGGGCCATGATGAGGAAGGAACGAGAACAGTCAGAGGGGAGCCGCGTGTGGAAGATGGCTTGAGCCTGGTGCACGGCCGCAAGTGAGTGATCCGCACTGTGAATGAAGGGGCTGGTCTCTTGCATTTGCACCCAGTTGTAGCTTCCTTTCCATATGTCCTGTTAATAGTCAGAGTTGGTTATTTTTAAGCATAATTCCAGATTCTCCAAGCCACCTCTACAAGACTGTGTGTAAACGTCAGGAGAGCCGGGCTGAGGAGGGGAACCAAGCAGGAGTCTTCAGTTCTCGCAGTGACTTCCTCAACCCCTCCTGGCTCACTTCCAGGTTTCTTTAGTTTTCTTTAAGAAAATATATATATATATATTTTAAACAGCCATATCAGGAGCAGGAAGCTGCTTCTGGGCTCCAAACACAGAGTGACTGAGACAATTCCTGTTAGAATATTAAGTGCTCACGGACCCCTTTCTTCCGGACTCTCGAAGAATAAATTATGACTGCCCCATGTTCTGGGACGGTGTGCGTTTTGGCTTGCAGCTGGATGGTAGGAAAGCTGTTATCCACGCTCCGTTCATTTCACGAGCCGCAAGGCCTCAGGTCCCTCACCCCCGATTGCTAATTCAAACCACACCGTGGAGGCGGAGACCAGGGGTCGGCCTTGCTTATTAAGGAGAACTGGAGCGTTCCTAACACGAGCCCGGGGCAGTGGCTTCAGACACTCTTAGAAAGCAAGGGAAGCTGGCCCTGGTGCTCTCAGACTCCCCTTCCTTTCCTCAGGTTTATCTTAAACACACTTCCCCTCTTCCTTCCCTCAGTAATGACCTTCTACCATGCTTTGAGGCTCATGTCAAAGCTGGTTTCTCTGAGAAGACTCGGCAGTCCACGCAAGCACAGCTTAGTCCTGTCCGTCTGGGTCACCCTCGCGTTTTCACACCCATCTCTAGGGCGGCAGGGGCCTCATTGTCTTAGGTTGTTTGCTCTTCTGTGCTTACAGCTCCTAGCATAGTGCCAGGCATGTAGCATTTATAGGACAGGTGACCGAATGTGCTCCTTTGTCCGTGTTCAACACACATAACATGGATCTCAACACACCCTTCAACCTGACCAAGGCTGATGTCCAATGGCACAAGTACTCACACTGAAACCTTTCACCCAACTGTGTTTGGCCCTCTCTAGAAGGAGTCCAAGTCTCTTTCTTTTTAAGGGCCAGTGTAAATAGAAGGACAGAGGTGTCCGGGGTTAGACCCAGATTCAAGGCCCGACTCCCCTTAGCCACGGGAGCTTGGACAAGCATCTCCCCCTTGTCTGTGGCTGGTTCTTCATCTGTGGAATGGGACAGAAATAGCAGCCATCATGAGCTTAATGCGAGGATTACATGAGCTAATGCATGTCATGTGCTTGGTCTAGTGACTAGGATTTCTTAGCAGTTAACGGTGACTATTCTTAACCCGGGGGCCACGGCACTTCGATGTTTCCCCATCTTAAAAGCTCTCCACAGAACACACAGAAATACACAGAGGCACGCTGGGTTTTTTTGTTTTTCATTTTTTAGTAATATGTAGCTTAATCTACTTGCTTTTCTACCCTGATCACTGTAGGACTGCTTTTAGCCCCGTCCTAAATATGGTTGTCGAGGACATGACCTTTCATTTTACGCAGTCTGCAAAGTTTACTCTGGTCTTAAGAATGCTTTTCCAGTAGTATTCCTCTGTGAAATGAATCTGTCTCCCCCATGTAGGAAGGGTTTGGGGCGACAGGTTCCCACTGGGATCATGCCCTCTTGGTTCTGTCCTGCAGCACAGATGGACTTATGATTTTAGCCATCTGGTGGCCTTAAGGGAAAATGACAGAACAACGGTGGATCCAGATGACTGTATCACTGAGACTGAAGAAAATATGACAATAAAAATCAGCTAGAGCCACGGCAATGGCAACAGCCTCATTTTGCATTAAGGGTAGAACTTCCTGAGGGAGGCTAAAGACTGTTCCTCTTCATGTGAGAAAGTCTAGTGTCCTAGAATGCCAGATTTAGAACTAGAAAGAAAAATCTGTTGTCCTGCAGACCACCCCACCCCCACCACTTCTTCCATTTTACAGACACTAAGACTGAGGCCTAGAGAAGAAAGGAAATGGGCCACCCAGCAAGTTAGTGGGAAAAACAGGAAAATAAGACCCAGGTCTCGTGACTCCCCTGAACGTCATTTTTTCCACGGAATTTAAGGCTCTTTGGCCAAAGTTAAACATGTTTTGAGATCCCCCATAGACCTGGATGTCTATGGATACCAAAAATGAAGAGGAAGGAAATCAGGCTTAGATGACATTTTTCTTCCTTTACTAAACTCTTGTTCACTGGATCTTTCCATCTCTTAGATACTCCATCTGCCTTGGGTTCTGGTTTCTAATAGGGAACCCCCCACATCCCCCTCTGGATGCTTCCATCTCTCCTTGTAGACTCAACATGCTCAGTAGGTCCTAGTTTATGCCCCATAGCCACTTGCCCATACGGTGCTCTGAGCAAATATTAGCTAAAGGCATGGAAGAACATGTGAGTGTACATTTCTCTTACCTTGTTTTTATAACATCTCATCTGATTACTTGAGCATTGCTCTCCTATCCTATACGGGCTGAACATAAATACTTTTATATCATAGTGCTTTTGAAACTAGGATTGGGATCTTATGCTCTTCTGGGTTATGGTACCCCTAATTTAGTGTAAGTGTGTAAATGAAGATGTTTACGATTACAAATATTCTTTAAAATGTTCCCTTCAAAACCAAATTCGTGGATTCTGTGCTTTCCATTTGTGAATAATTTAGGATATTTGAATCTTGCTTGAAGTTAAGGATATTACAGCTTAGTGGTTAAGGGAAAGGACAGGGGGTCAGATTGACTTTGTTTGGGTGCCTGCCCAGCCTCTTACAGTCTGTATGGGCGTGGAAACCTATGTAACCTCTCCCTAAGCTCTAATCTCATTTGTAAAATGGAGATGTAGTAGGACCTACCCCATAGGATGATTGTGAAAATTAAGTGAACTAAAGATGCAAAGTATTTGGCTAATATCTGTCATCTTGTAAATGTGTGATAAAGATGAGCTGTGATGATGATAATAGCCAAACGTACTAATTGCAGTCAAATGTGTATGAATGTCAAAGAAAAAAAAGCGACATTGAGTAGGAAACTTATTCCTGGACAGCTGTTCCTGGAGATGCCCAGCAATCTGAGAAATGATTTCCATCCTCGTGTTGGCTTTATATCGTGTCACCGGAGGTGGAACTGTGTTTCCCAGAATTCCTTGCCACATCTGATTCTAGATTGGGGTTGGCCGTCAAAGGATTTTGCACGAGATTTAGTAGCAGAAGAAGCCCTCTGAAGGTCAGTGTTGAGTGCCCCTGGTGGTCCCTCGCCTTGTTGCTGGTTCACTTTATTGGTGCCGGGGAGCTCACAGCTCCTCCAGCTTTCACTGGACCTCTTCCACCAGGTTCTCCAGGTCCTGGGGCAGGTGCTTGTGCAACTCTGGGGCAAAAGGGCTGCCAGCTTCTGCCAGGTACCACGTCACCAGGGTTAGTGTGGTGAGACAGATACATGTTCCAATTTGTGTGTAGGTTCTAGTTCGTCAGCAAGTGTTCTAGATGGTCTTGGCGGTTCCCAGTGTATCCTTATCTCTCCCTTCACTTTTCTTCCTGACTTCCATCCCTGTCACCTTACAGTGACTTCAGACCCATCACAGATGTGAAGCTAGCAACCTTCCATAGATTTCTTTATCTGCCCCCATAGTTTTAGAGGTAACCAAGTAGTTGCTGCCATGGAATATTTTAGTGAAAATAAGTAGCATAGTGGGTTTGGTTGGTTGTTTCTAAGTGCACTGGATAACTTGAGGCAAGTGTTTCTTGGTTTGTGTGTGTGTATTTATCACAGATATCTACAGGTGCTACTGGGCAACCCCAGATACTTAACCACAGTCCTTTAAGTGACCATGTGACCTGAGCCACCTACCATAAATTGCATGTTGCCCACCCACCAAGCCATAAGGTTGGGTGTGCATTCCATCGTCCAATGTAAGCAGTATATATGAGATTAGGCTAGAGCAGATAAAGTGCCAGTAGACACATGCTCATGGAATTTACCAGTTTGACCATATCCACATTGTCCTGAAGCAGCTAACCTGGTAGACCCTGAATTGCCTTTTAGAATATCCATTCACAGTGCTAGTTGGGCAAAAACACCTTGGATCATAAGCTCTAAATCAGGAGCTGTTTTCCCCGTAACCTAATATGGTGCCGATTTCCCCATAACCTCCTTGGGACTGGGAATCAAGGAGAGAATATCAGAGTGGCTCTTCTTCTTATTATCCGTAGTGACCCAAAAGTGAATTTCACTTTCCATGTCTGAGACATGGTCTGCTTGTTTAGAGGTCTTAGTTCCCAAGGGATGATTGCTTCTACCCGGAGACACAGCAGTGGTTCCATTAAATGGGAAGTTGAGGCCGCCAGCTGCCCACTTTGGGCTCCTCATCACAGTGAATGAACAGGCAAAGAAGAGTTTCTGTACAGGCTGGGCTGTGTGATCCTGACTATCAAGGGTTGTAGAAATATCGTTGTAGAGATAAGTACCTCTTGGTACCTCTTAGAATACCCACGCCCTGTAATTAAAGTCAACAGCAAACCACACTGATAAAATTCAGCCAGGACTTCTATTAACCCTAGACCTTTTAGAATCAAAGGTTTGGATCACCTTGCCAGGCAAGGAATCATGACTAGCTGACGTGCTTACTGGAGGCAAAATGCATATGGAGTAAATAGTGAAAGAAGGAAGTTATACCGTCTATTGCAGAAATAAGTTACAGAAGCTAGAATAGTTATGGCATTTCTTCTTTATGTTGACATGTCCATGCTTACACATGTATGGTTTCGTTCTCCTTTTTCCCCTCCCCATTCTACATAAGATGTGTTAATAGTAGTTAACTTTATATTTCAGTCTTTAAGTTACAGGAGATCAAAAGGAAAGTGTGACTCAGAAGAGGAATGAAAATGACCCAAAGATGGATAAACAGACTGTATCCTCTTTTTGGGAGTCTGTTTTCAGTTGTTCAAGGAATAGTTTATGAAGGCAGGTGGAAACATGATTTTGCTACTGTCTTTATTTGGAAGTTAAGGATGGTCAGAAGAGGTACATATGGATGTTGTATGGACAAGGGGAGGACTGTGGTGGTTTATACTCTGTCAGCTGACCTAAGCTAAAACTGTCAGTGAGCTTTCAGGAAGTGAGATGAAATCATTACACATTAAGCCGCTATAGATAGTTTTTGGAAGGAGATGGAGTTTAAATGACTAAAATAAAACCAAGAAGAACATCACAAGTTATTTTGCTGGAGTCTCCCAAACATTAGGAAATGGAGAAAACTGTAATTCTGATTCATAAGTGATGTGGAAATGTTGGGGTTTGGAGCAAATGGTCAAGAAAAAATTCTTGAGACATCTTGGGGTGCGAAAAGGTGGTTTTTATTAAAGCACGGCGACAGGACCTGTGGACAGAAAGAGCTGCACTGGGGTCATGAGGAGCGGCTGATTATATATTTTCAAGTTGGGAGGGGCTGACGGATAGCGCAAACCTCCAAAGTATTTTGGAAACAAGACTTCCAGGACCCTCAGTGGGGCTAGCTGTTGTTAGGAAAATTCCTTTATTACTGTTTAGTAAAAACTCAGTCACGAGACCCTTCAGATGTATCTCAGTGAGCCATGTGCTTGCAGGATGACTGCCAACATATATCTTGGGGGGTCAAGACAAAGGAAGTTTCCAAAGGAATTTCTGTTTAAAGTAGACTCATAGGATCCTGGAGGGTTGGGCTGAGTTGCCTTTTACCCTTAGTGAAGTGTCAGTATTGAGGCAGCTGAGCTCCCAGAGGAATGTCACTCTGCCTGTTTCAAGGACTTATCAATGGGTTGTAAATAGTAAGGAGATTTAATTTTTCCTTTTGTCTTTGTTTCCCACATCGATAAGCACTCAGGAGATGAAATGAAACCTGGTGAGTTAAGTTTTGGCAAAAGAAATTGGCTTCACTGGGTTGTGTATTGAATATAGGATTGTTTCAGAAGTCTCGAGAAACAGACGAAGCAAAGCTGACTCCCCACGGTCAGAAGGCCAAGCTGAAAATGTTGACTATCCAGTGAGCGGAAGCAAAGTCGGGGCTGTGTCTGCAAGTGCTCGGTGAGCAACGACCGTGAGGCAGGCTCACGTGAGGGAGGTGTGAATTAAACTCCTCTCTTCCTTGGCTGGTTGGGGGCATCTTGAGCCTGTAAGGAGGGCATCAGCAGCCCTACTGATCCTCTCTCGTGATGTGAAAGTCGAAAGAAGGTGAAAGAATCTCTTCAACAGATTGTGCTGGGAAAACGGAATTTCCTAACGCCAAAGAATGAGGTTGGACCTTTGTCGTGTACCACTTACAAAAATTAACTCAAAATGCATTAAGGACCTAGATGTAAGACATTAAACTTATGCAAGAAAACAGGGAAAATCTTCACAGCATCGGACCTGGCAATGTTTTTTAGATATAACCCCAAAAGCACAAGCCAACAAAAGCAAATAGAAGATTGGGACTATATCCAGCTTAAAATCTTTTGTACATCAAAGGACACAATCTACAGAGTGAAAAGGCAACCTATGAAGTAGGAGAAAATCTTTGCAAAGCCCTTATCTGATAAGGGGTTAATATCCAGAATGTATAAAGCACTCCTGTGAGTTGACAACAAAAAAATCAAATAACCCAATTAAAATATGATTTTAAAACTGAATAGACATTTCTCCAAAGATTATATACAAATGGCTAATAAGCATATGAAAGGATGTTCAACATCACGAATCATCAGAGAAATGCAAATCAAAACCACAACGGGATATCACTTCACACTCATTAGGATGGTGACTACCCCCTCCCTCGCCCCCGGCTGAAAATAACTGGGGTGACAAGGATGTGGAGACATCAGAACCCTGGTGCACTGTTGGTGGGAATGTAAAATGGTGAAAATAGTATGAAGTTTCCTTAGAAAGTTAAAAATACGATCCAGGGGCGCCTGGGTGGCTCAGTTGGTAAAGCGTCTGCCTTCAGCTCAGGTCATGATCTCAGGGTCCTGGGATCTAGTCCTGCACTGGGCTCCCTGCTCAGTGGGGAGTCTTGCTTCTCCCTCTCCCTCTGCCCCTCCTCCCACGGCTCAGGCTGTCTCTCTTAAAAAAAAAAAAAGAAAAAGAAAAAGAAAAAGAAAGTAGAGTGGTGGCTGCCAGGGGCTGGGGAAATGGGGAAATGGGCTAGGAAGAGGAAATATTTTGCGAGGTGTTTACAACAATTTTTTTAAAAAGGGAGAGGTGGTGGTCCCTGGAGTTTTGTCTTCCCAGCAGTACATCCTACAGAGAAAGCTTTACAGAAGTCTTCCTTCTGCTAAGCCTCAGGGACACTCGATCAGAAATGCAGCAATTCATATGCAAAACAACTTGCCTGGGGCATCTCACCTTCCTCCTCCGCCAGCTGTTGCTCGGCTAGTAGGCCCGAGTACAGGTACCATCTGCTAGCTCCCAGAGCCCTGTCGTCAGCCGTGCCCTAATAAGACTTTCACCGCCTCAAAATCAACTAGAAGTCGCCGTTGCTTCTTTGTCCCGAGGCCAGGAGAAGAGCTGGACCCCAGTCGTTCCCAGTGATCAAAGCATTTTGTGATATTTTGATCCATACAAGAGCTGGTGAGCTCACCTCCCATCCAGTTGACTAGATCTGGGTGAGCATGGGTCTAAGTCTTCTGTAATCTAAATGTGAAAAACGACCAAATGGTGAACCCAGAAGGAAGGTGGCGTAAGCCTTGTCTAACTGGTACCCTTGCCGAGACATAATGTCTGGGAGCCGACTGAGTGGATGTACTGAGTGACTGGAAATCCCCCTGCATTCTGTGTCATTTATGCAACAAATTAAAGTAGTACTTACAGAGTATAGGTGGCTCTCTGCTTCGCAAATCCTAATTCATTTCATCTTTACAACAGCCCTTTACAACAGCTATAAATATGATCACATTTTACCGGTGAGAAACCTGAAGTACAGAGAGGTTAAAACACTTGCCCAAGGTCGCCCAGCTACTCAGTGGTGAATCTGAACTCAACCCCGGGCTGTCTAGTTCCAGAATCATGTCTTACAGGGGAAGAAAAACAGAAAATCGCAAGGAAAGCAAGTATCAAGGAAACAGATGTACTTTAAAAGTAAATTTCTGGGGTGCCTGGGTGGCTTAGTCGTTAAGCGTCTGCCTTCGGCTCAGGGCGTGATCCCAGAGTCCTGGGATTGAGCCCCACATCAGGCTCCTCCGCTATGAGCCTGCTTCTTCCTCTCCCACTCCCCCTGCTTGTGTTCCCTCTCTCATTGCCTGTCTCTCTCTCTGTCGGGTAAATAAAATCTTAAAAAAAAAAAAAAAGTAAACGTCTGCTTTGGGATTTGTTTGTTTTCATCTATTCCCTTTACCAGCTATGGTATCCATAATAGTGATTATTAAATCTTATTTTAGCGGATATTGCTTGAAGCCCTACTGTGGGCCAAGCATTGTGCTATTTTTTCCATGCATTTGTTCACATCCTACACTACAGCTGCGGAGTTACTTATCTTCATCCTCCTTTCACAGATTGTAAAACCGAGTCTTAGAGAATCAGTAGCTCAGAGTCACATGGAGGACTATGAAGAATCATGGAGCCAGAGCTGCCTGCCTTTGGACCCCAGCCACTTACATGAATTCTAAGACGTCAAGGAGAAATGGGCAGTCCTCTGCTTTTATACATAATGAATGCGTTCTTGAAAAACTGGGTAAGTGTGAGAGAGGGGCCACTGGTCCCTGCAGGGAACACCAACTAGAGTAGTGGCCCCATGAGAGGAACAGGCTCTGGAGGGGGCTGGGCACGTACAGGGTCTGCAGTCTCCGGGGGAACGCAGCTCTACGGGGTGGGCGCCACCACCCGTGCTGAGCACCAGCTGCCATCTTGGCTGAAATGGTTGGCATTGGTACCAGTGGTACCACCATTCATTCATTCATTCATTCATTCATTCATTTGACGTTTTTGGAGCACTTGCCATGTTCTAGCAAGGGATCTCCCATAGGAGGTATCTGCTTTGTGAGTCTCTTTGGAGGATTAAATGGGAAAATGCAAGCGAAAGGCTTCATAGGATGTTTGACTCCTTCTAAGTGCTCATTGAATCTGATTAAAAGCACCACTCCTCATTCCAAATTCCATATGTTCTAGGTCCACTCAGACAACAGTCGGAACTTCAGGACTGATCGGCAGCAGCTGCTTCAGGAGGGGGTGCTGTGGTCCTCTCCAGTGCACAGGTGAGGAGACTGAGGCACTTAGAGGTTAAGTAACTTGCCCAGGGTTACACAGCTTCATGGAAGATGTACCCCCTAGGTGACTGATCCAGGGGTGGAGATAACTTTCTCTGTCAGGCCAGTCCAGCAGCTCATTTCTTTTCTAGCCAGGGAAGGGAAAGGAGATGGAGGTGAGCTACCCTGAAGTTCTCAGAAGGACCCTGGACACTGGCTGGGCTGCTGCATTTCCTCGAGTACCATCCCCCCCACACCTGCTGCCTTTCCCAAGCCCTGCCTGTTTAGTCCTGCCTTTGATTCTGTAAGCTCCCTACTATCCTTCTAGAAAGCTCTCCCCTTTTGGTTTTCAAGTAGCTGTAATCAGATTCGTGCTTTGTTTGGTTTTTTGTTTTTTAAGTTTGTTTTCCACACCCATCATGGAGCCCAATGCAGGGCTGGAACTCACCACCCTGAGGTCAAGACCTGAGCTGAGATCCAAGAGTCAGAGGCTTAACCAACTGAGCCACCCAGGCACCCCGTCATTAAATTCTTTATTTGCACCCTCAATAATCTTAATATACCTCTGTTGAATTAAAAATGTCAGCCTGGACATTTATTTTTGGAAAAGGCCGCAGGAGTGACCCTGCCCATGGTTAAGAAACACGGCCCAAAATGATTGAGAAACTACTTCATGCATATTTAAAGATTTCTAACTGCACTATGACCTCTCTGCACAAATGGACTCAGACTAATTATTTCCAATGAAAATAGATTGGTTTTGCTTATAAGCACTCCACATCAGGTATGGGTATAATTTCATTTACGCGCCTCTGTCCTTTTTGGGAGGAAATGCCCTTTGAGTCAGTGGAATTTAGTTGGCTGTGTCTACTGTCTACTGCAGTTCATAGTTCAATCACCACCCAGCCAAACAGGCCTTAAGGACACTTATTTTGAGATAAGAATTATTGGCTGCGGTAGGGGCTGCTATAGCAAGGTAATTCTTTGAGGTTAAAAAAAACCAAAACCAAAAACCACCTGGGTTCTAGGAGATGACTGACTAATGTGCCGCACAGGACGTGATTGGGTAACTAGCCATGCAACTAGTCATGGTGCAGTTGGATTTCTGCACCTAATGGAATATAGCGTCACCGGGCCGCGTGAGTGGTGTGGCAGAATTGTTTACTCTTCGATATCCGTTGCATTCCCCCATCCCCACCCCCTGGCAGTTAGGTTTCCTGTTCTGGCCAGTGGGTCACGAGTAGAAATGACAGGTGTCACCTCTCGGCTGGGGCATTTAAGAGATGGCATGTAATTCTCCAGCTCTTACTTCCCCTACCTTAGCAACCCGGTGGTGTCACATAAGGGGAAGGTCTGGATTGCAAAGTCATTACAGAAAGGACAGTCACCAGTCCAACAGCAAGTTGCAAACATTTCATGAGTGTTAAGCCATTGAAACCTTCAGTTCATTTTTTTTCCCACTTTTTTCTTTCCTCCTCCTGCTTTTTTTGTATTACTGCCTGGTGTTACCCTAATATGGCAGATAACTCAGGTTTCTCCAAATCAAGGTTTCTAAACCATGGCGCTGTATTTCAGACCAGATATTTCTTTGTTGTTGGGGGGCTGTCCTGTGTATTGTAGGATGTCCAGCAGCCTCTCTGGTCTCCGCTCTCTAGAGGCCAGGAGCATCCACCCTACCCTTCCCTGTTGTGACAACCAGAAATGTCTCCAGACATCGCCCCATATCCCTTGGAGGGCAAAATTGCCTGGAGTTAAGAACGACTGCCTTGATAATGAACTAGCTTTATATTTATTGTATTAGTCTTATCCCTTTCTCTGTGCTGGGTGAGATATTAATATCACTCTCTCCGACTGCATGGCGCACAGCACAAGGAACACCAGTGATCTTTGTTCTAGACTGAGAGCTTGGGCAGGTTGCAAACGTCTTGTTAGGTTCCTGGTCGTAAGCAACAAAAACTATGATTAACTTGGGGCAGGAAAAACAGATCTATTGGGAGCAGACTGGAAGGGTTACAGAAGAAAGGGGGATGTAGGCAGTCAGGCCACTCCAAGGATCTCAGCCGCAGGCATTGTGGGCTGTCCCTTGGTTCCAATGGCCTTCTGCCTTGAGTTCTCTGCTTGGTTCAAAGCTGTGGGAGACAGAGAGTCTGATTGGCTTTTTATAGTGATGACCATCTCTTAGCTTAGGGGTCTGGGGAAAGCATAGCAGGCAGCAACAGTGCCCTGTGATCACCAGCCTCGTGGAAGCGAAATGTGATGTGCGTGGAAGTTTTTCCTAAGTGAGAGGGAGACACCGGTATCAGAGGAGGGAAGAGAGGCTGGACAAGTAGAGAAAGATGTTTACATAGAGCTTTAGTTTCTTTTTCCTTTTCTTTTTTTTAAAGATTTTATTTATTTAAGAGAGAAGGAGGCAGAGGGAGAAGCCGACTCCCTGCTGAGTGAGGAGACTGAATGCGGGGCTCGATCCCAGGACCCTGAGATCATGACCTGAGCTGAGATCAGAGCCACCCAGGTGCCCCACGAGGCTTAGTTTCTGTATCTCTAAGATGCAGATGATAAAACCTGCCCTGCTTGCTTCACAGCATTTTAAGGATCAAATGAAAGGAATGGGGAGCAGTAAATATCAAAGAGGCAACTTGACATGTCAGAAATGAACATGATCCTGAGATTTGTGTTAACAGAATGTTGCCGTACCATGATAAGGCAGGACTCCGGGACATACTAGAACTTTCTCATTCCAGTGCGTGGGTATAGCCAGAAGCTTTGGTTTCAGGTGAAGTTTTGTGAGATTTTGGGCCTCTTAGGACGTCTCTAGGAGTAATGAGGAATATGAGAAACGTCTATCTGCTTTTTCCCTTTGGTGGGCCCCAACATCGGACTGGGAAACTAGGCTGTGGGGAGGACACGTCAGGCAAAGCAATTCTGTTATACCTTCTGTTTGGAAAAAACACTGTCCTACCCTCTTCTGCGTCCTTCCTTTCTGTGGAACAAGGTACGCACGTGGTGTTAGAACAAAATGAGAGATTTCTGGAAACATACAATCTGATCCCTTGGGGTAAAAAAAGGAAAAAATAAACACAAATGCCAATAGGAGAAAGTTAATTTATATCCAACCCCAAATCCTGAAAGCTATTGGAATCTGATGAATTCACAAGAACCAGGAGAAAGGGCTGGGGAGATTGTAGGATTGGAAGGCCGTGGCCTCTGTAGGCTGACTGGGGGTCAGTGCAGAACAGAGAATGTTTACCCGAGATCTTTTCAGCTCGGGACTTACAGGGAGTTCTATTATTTCTTGACAATGATAAAATTAAATGAATGAAAGTCCCTATTGTTGTCTCCAAGGTAGGAGAGGTGCAAATAAACCTAGCATCAGCTTTTCCCAAATCCTCAATGTATTTACATTCATTTGGAATGACCACGTTGATTCAGTTGTGCTCTGTCCCTCATCCGTAATCCCATCAGCCTAATTTCATGTACAGAAACCTCGAGCTCCAGGGGGGATGTGTATAAAAATCCACTTAGCCACAGACAGACAGGAGACCACGACAATAAAACTGTGTGCGTGGAACGGTGGCAAATACCACAGTATTTGATCAATTTGTTGGGGAGCCAAAGAGCAGTTGTTAAAAGAAATCATGACTAAAATACATCAGGGATTGGGCCCCTCTGAGAACTAGGACTGAAGACGATCCCCCAGCACTTTGATCCCTCAGCTGGGAAGCTTCCTGAGGAAGGGAGAGTGAGCGATGAGAAAGCTAAATATTGTCCATTTTATACTCCGTCCATGTCATTCATATCACCCCCGGGTTACCAGGCTAATTTGGTCACCCATCAAGTAAATGCCTGTTGAGGGCTAACTATGAGCTAGGTGCTGAGGATGCAAAAATGGACCGAGTACCTGTCCTCAAGGAGCTTATAGTCTAGTGGGGATCAGCACTAACCCCCCAAATCATAGAGTGAATGCAATACTGTCATTGTGACAGGGGCTATGGAAGGATAGGCACGTTTTGCTCTTGGAAATCGTAACGGCTCGTTGGCAGCTCAGGCAGGGGTGACCTCCCTGAAAAAGAGAGAATTTAACTGAAATCCAGAGGAAGTGTTGGAATTCACTAGGAGTAGAGATTTGGAGGTGGAAGGGGAGAGAGGCCTGTAAGGCTGGGGTTCAGAGAGTCGTGCTTACGTTGAAAGATTGGGCTTAGAGGCTAGTGCTGTTAGGCCACGTAGACCCCTGTAGGCCAAGTACGGACTTGGCATTTATCTTTATCTTATTGAAGCTAGCAATTATATGAGATTCGTGTTTTGAAAAGGTCACTTTGTGACACGGTGAGCGCCACAGCAGGTTGGGGGGGATGCGGAAGCCAGGGTTAGACTCTGCAGAACCTGAGGTGCCCAGGTAGACAGGAGGGACGCCCGGAAGGAGACGGCAGTCCCGCCCGGCTGGGCAGGTGGGCGCGAGGAGGGAGGCGGCTGTAAGTGACCTACTTCTGAGGCAGTGGTTAGTCTGTCTGGCCACAGACTACTTAAGTACATCTGCCCCGGAAGTAACCACAGGTGAGACTAGGAAAGTAACTTTACCTGGCGGGAAGGGAGATTTAAAAAGGAGTGCTGGTGTTGTCAACCTCTGTTCTAATTTCTGATTCAGGGAAGCCATGGCCTGCCCCTCCTCTGCTTTTCTTCTGACGGACTTTGGGTTCCAATTGTAGACCCAACTCTTCTTGGTTTACCGTAGAAAATGTAGAAAAAACATGGCTTCTTCCTGAATGCCTCAGTTTAGAAAAGAAATTATGTTATTCCTCTAGGGTGCAGACAACTCTTATTGAATGAAATTCGAGGTGATTTTTGAATTGGGAATTGAGAGATGCTTAAATGAAGAGAGTGAGTAGAGCCCATGTCTGACTCCCAAGAAAAGATGGGAAGAGCATGTTTTAAAGAGGGAACAGGCTAAGCAAACACAAAAAGGGAAGGAGCAGGAGCTGTGTTTGAAATGGCCAGTGGTCAGATATGGGATTGAGAGGCGGGAGAGTAGTACCCAAGGGCACAGGCTGTGGACCCAGACGGCCTCAGTGCCAATCTCATCCATAACACTCCTAACCTCTGTGGCCTCAAAGAGATTCCATTACTGCCCTGTGGCTCAGTTTCTTCACCTATAAAATCAGAATAAAACCATTCACTTTATAGAATCATTATGAGCACGAAATCTTCACAGATAAGCACTGCGTAAGTTTTAGCTGTTATCACAGCAGTAGGAGACAATATTATAAATAATAGTTGAGTCTGTATCATAAAGGGGTCAAAGACCAGATTGGAGAGTTTGTAAATAGTAAGGATTTCTCAGATATTCTGTTATTTCTAATTTAATTCCAGTCTGATTAGAAAATATACTTTGAATGACTCAAATCTGTTTAAAATGATTGAGGCTCTTATGACTGAGGATGTTAGAAAATGTTCCATTTTCATTTGAAAACAATGTGTATTCTATGATTGTTGGGTAGAGTGTTCATAAATCTTGATGAGGTCAAGTTGGTTGATAGTGTGGTTCAGACCTATATCTGTATTAATCTTCTGTCTACTTGTTCAATCAGTTGTTGAGAGGGGAATTGAAATCTCCAACTATAATTATGGGCATGTATATTTCTCCTTACATTTCTATCAGTTTTTGCTTTATGTATTTTAAATCTCTACTAATAGGGGCATGAATATCTATAATTGTTGTATTCTCTTGACAAATTGATTCCTTTATCATTGTTAAATGACTTTCTTTATCACTGATAATATTCTTTGCTCTAAAATTTAATGTTAAATATGCCACTCCAGCTTTTTTTTTTTTTCTTAGTGTTAGCATGGTGTATGTTTTTTCATCCTTTTACTCTTTTGGTGTCTGACTATTTAAAGCATGTTTCTTATACACAGCATATAGTTGGGTCTTGCTCTTTTTTAAAATCCAATATGCTAATTTGTACCTTTTGACTGGAGTATTCAGATCATTTACATGTCATGTGATTATTCATATGATTAAGTTTTAAATCATTTTGCTATCTTTTTTCTTTTTTAAGATTTAATTTATTTATTTGACAGAGATAGAGACAGCCAGCGAGAGAGGGAACACAGCGGGGGGAGTGGGAGAGGAAGAAGCAGGCTCCCAGCGGAGGAGCCTGATGTGGGGCTCGATCCCATAACGCCGGGATCACGCCCTGAGCCGAAGGCAGACGCTTAACGACTGCGCCACCCAGGCGCCCCTAAATCATTTTGCTATCTTTTTTTCTATTTGTTTCAACTGTTCACTGTTCTTTTTCCTCTTTTCCTGTCTTCCTTTGGATTAGTTGAATATTTTTTTTTTTACTATTTTATCTTCTCCGTTGGCTTATTAACTATACTTTGTTTTCTTGGTGGTTACTTTAAGGTTTATGGTATGCATTGTAACTTTCATAGTCTATCCATATTTAAGTGGTATTGTGTCATATAAGAACTTGACAAGAGTTTATTTCCATTTCTTTTGTCCTGATGCTTTGACCGTTTTGTCATATGTTTTAGTTTTGCATATGTTATAAACCCCACACTGCATTATTATTTTTGTTTTAATAATCAGCTGTCTTTTGGGAGTTCGTTTGGAGGTTGTAGCAGGGGAGCACAGCTACTCGGTACCTTGACCGAAGAACGGTCCTCCTCTATCGGGGAAGGTCGTCCTCTTCCACCGAGCGCGCAGCTTCGGGAGGGACGCACATGGAGCGGTGAGGGAGGAAGGGGGCACCCGCCCAGCCAGCCAGATCAGCCGAATCAACCCTGGCGATCAGTGGGGCGACAGATGTCGCAGCCAGATTGCCCTCACATCTAGCTATCTTTTAAAGAAATTTAACAATAAGAAAAAAAATCAAGTTTGCCCAGGAAGTTACCATTTCTGGTGCCCTTCATTCTTATATATAGATTCATATTTCAAACTGGTATATTTTTTCTTTTGCCTGAAGGACTTTCTGTAACATTTCTTGTAGTGTGATTTTGCTGGTTATATATTCTTCCTACTTTTGTATGTCTTAAAAAGTATTTCACTTTTGTTTTTAAAAGATATTTTTTTGCTGGTTGACACTGTTTTCTTTCAGTACTTTAAGGATGTTTTTGTACTGTCTAGTTTCCTACAAAAAATCTGTAATCAAAAGGATCTCTGATCCTTTGTATTTAACATGTCTTTTTTTCCTCTGAATGCTTTTAAGATTTTATCTTTATCATTGGCTTTGAGCAATTTGATTATGATGTAGTTTTCTTCATGTTCGTGTGTGTGTGCGTGTGCGCACGCTCGCGCATGTGGGATTTGTTGAGATTCTTGGATCTGTGGGCTCTAGTGTTCATCACATTTGGAAATTTTTAGCCATTATTCTTTTCAAATAGTTTTCAGTCTTCCCTTCTTTCCTCTCTTTAGGAGTCTCCAAATACCGCATATATTGGGCCACTTGAACTTTTCCCACAGTTCACTATGCTCTGTTTTAATTTGGAGAGTTTCTACTGTGATATCTTTAAGTTCACTAATATTTGTTTCTGCCATGTCTAATCTGCTCTTAATCTCATCCAGTGTATTTTTCACCTCAGACATTGCAGCCTCTGGAAGTTTAATTTTGATACTTTTTAATATATTCCATATCTCTATATAGCATTTGAACATATTAATTATCATTATAGCAACTATTTTAATGTCTTTGCTAACTCTAACATTTATGTCAGTTGTGTGTCAATTTTGATTATTTTTTCTCCTCCTTAGGGGTTATATTTTTCTGTTTCTTTGCATACCCAGTGATGTTTGAATGTATGCTAGACATTGCTAATTTTATTTTATTGGGTGAAAGATTTTTGTTTTTGTTTTTGTTTTTGGTATTTCTGTCAATTTTATTGAGCTTTTTTCTTTTTTCTTTTCTTTTTAAAAAACATATTTTATTTATTTATTTGACAGAGAGAGACAGCGAGAGAGGGAACACAAGCAGGGGGAGGGGCAGAGGGAGAAGCAGGCTTCCCGCTGAGCAGGGAGCCCGATGCGGGGCTTGATCCTAGGACCCTGGGGTCATGACCTGAGCCGAAGGCAGATGCTTAATGGCTGAGCCACCCAGGCACCCTGAGCTTTTTTCTGTGATAAATTTAGGTTACTTGGAAGTAGTTTGGCCCTTTGGGTCTTGCTATTGATGTTTTTAGGTGGGACTAGAGCTATACTCAGTCTAGGTCTATTTTTCGGCAGTAAGGTAACCCCTTCTTTGTACTCTACTGAAGGCTTCATGAATCATGGGGTTTTACAGTCTGACAAGGAGAGACAAATTCTCAGTCCCACGTGAGCACTAGGCACTATTACCTCGAATCCTTTCAGGTGGTTCCCTGGCCTCAGGAAGTTCTGTATGCACATGTGCTGACCAGGACTAGCTGATACAGGAGGAGAAGGAACACTGTGTAAATCCAGAGTTCTCTCTCTGTGCAGCTCTTTCCTCCCTGAACTATAGCTTCCTTGGTTTCTTTGGACACTCAGTTCTGTTTCCTCAGTTCAGGGACTCTGCCAGGCTCTGTCTGGTATCCCCGGCCTGTGCTGTAGCCTGGAAACTCTCTACGGTAAAGAGGAACAATGGCAGGCTCACCCTATTTGTTTTCTGTCCCTCACTGTTCTTCATTGGCTGATGTCCAGTGTTTTGGAAACCATTATTTCCTACATCTCCTGTATTCTGTGTATTTTTTTGTTAGTTTGGATGGGAGGGTAAATCCTCCTGTTATTCTGTCTAGGCCAGAAGTGTCGTACGCTCCTCGCTGCAGAGCTCCAATGTCATTCTACAGACGATGTGGAAGCATCAATCTTGGAGAATGATGATGAGTCCTGGGTGTCCAGAAAGTAATTCTAGTAATGTGTGGAGGAGGGACTGGATGAGAAAGTCAGAGGTGGGGAGGCTTTGCAAACCCTAACAACAGGCTGTGAAGACCCAGAGAAGGTATGAATTTGGGAACCCCTAAAAATCCCATATGGGAAACATCTATCCTCAAATAAAGTGCAAAGGTCCAAGCTTGCATAATAGAAGCATTTTGTTAAGAATTTATAACATTTTGTGTGCCCTGACAACACATATTGAAGGTTGGATTAAGGCAGAAATTGTGTTTTCCACAGTGCCTCCCAAACGCTAGGTACTTAAAACCCTTAGAATTGGAGATTGAGGGGACTCATCAGAAGCAGCCCCAAAGGCCCCCACTGATTCTGATGGCTGGAGAATCTGTGGACTTCTGTAACCTCAAGGGACTTCCACGTGGCCCTTCTTGTTTGGACAACATTTTAGGCTATTTCCCGTGAGAAATCATGATGTTTTATTCATGGGCATTTGTAAACTTCGTGAATAGCAGAGAATATTTTCAGATTTTAGAAGGCAAATCTCCACATGTGCTTATCACAAAGACTTTGAGTTTTCAAGTCACATTGGAATGATAATATTTTCCTTCCAAAGCACGGTCTAAATCCAGCTGGGATCTTTACATTTGAACATTGTGTTTTTCCAAGTGACTGGTGTGCTTAATGCTAAAATAATATATTTAAGATAATAAAATGGGAAATAAAAAAGCACAAGCCATAGTTGAATACAATCAGTCTTGAGAAAATGTGCCCGTCCCACTTTGAGAAAGCTGGGCTTACATGGTTCGTCTTTAAACTTGGAGCGGGGAATGCTTGTCCAAGAAACAAGGATATAGAGAACATTAAGAAATTAGTGTTGGAGAAAGACCATTAGTAACATCTCAGCGTTCATTGCTCTGGGGGAGCAGTTCTAGTCCAAAAGGTGCTCTCTCTGTGTCCTCAGGAATGAGGACGGCAAAGAATAGTGGATGCCAGCAGCCTGTTGCTGTGTGCTGGCTTCCTCTCACTGTAGGATCCTGGGGCCAAAGCCACACGTTCCCCTTGAATTCCCATAGCTTTCAGAATGACTCACAGATCATCCCCAAGGTTCTTACTGATGACGCCCTAAGGGGACCTCCAGGAAATACAAACACCCTTACGCACAAACCCTTTACAAAGGGAACGTCAACCTCCAACAAAAATAGTTACCTTTCCGGAAGCTTAAATTTGGGAAAGAGGACCTGCTGTTTCTCAAACATTTATTTTTTAATGTATTTTTATTTTTTTATTTTTTAAAAGATTTTATTTATTTATTTAAGAGTGAGGGCACAAGCAAGGTGAGAGGCAGAGGAGAGGGAGAAGCAGCTCCCCACCGAGCAGGGAGCCCAGCGTGGGGCTCCATCCCAGAACCTGGGATCACGACCTGAGCCGAAGGCAGACGCCTAACCGACTGAGCCACCCAACCGCCCCTCAGCTAAAGTTTATTTTTTAAATTATTTTTATTATTTTTATTTTTTTTGGTATTATGTTCAGTTAGTCAGCATATAGTACATCATAAGTTTTTGTCGTAGTGTTCAATGATTCATTAGTTGCATATAACACCCAGTGCTCATCTCAAACATTTAGATACGGCATAGCCACTAACTCTTTTCATTATCAAGAGGGAAATGGGTGAACAAGGTGTCAGGAGAAAGAAGGAAGAATAGCAGAGAACCTGGATACATTGGTGAACATGGTAGAAAAGAAAATCCCAAAACTTCCTTTGGTGTGGTCACTGGTAATATACATGACCATAAGACAACGAAGACGTTAGCTAATTTACAAGATCGCTACAGCACTGTTATCCTCTGTGTGGTGCTTTTTGATGCTGGTATGGTGGAAATAACCTCCCCCCCTGCACCCCCTGAATGGGAATGCTCTTAACTTCCTTTCCCATCCTTGCTGTTGCCCTCGGAGGCGTCATGCTTGGAGGCTGGCACGATCATGGCACCTACAGTTCCCACCGAAGGCTACAAAGCTGGCAGGATCTAGGAGTCCTGTTGCTGGCTGAATGCAGTTGAGGGGAAGGAGGATGCCACCAGGGAAATGTAAACAGGGGAATCAGAACCTGTTTTTGTCATTTTGTTAAATACCTAATTGAAGCCTGTTTTGTAACAGATGGAGGATTTTCAGGATTAATGGTTTTTTAAAATGGCTTTATAATTGCAGACACTTATTTTTGATACAAATATGATTTCTATCATGTGGGTTAAAACTATCATTCAATTGCTTTCCGGTCCTCCTGTCAAGATGACAAATGACCCATATCAGAAAAGTATCAGCTGGCAGAGGCTGTCAGCTCATAATTTCACCACCACAGAAAGGGCGGTGACAGCGGCTGCTGCTGGCGGGGCTCGGTCCCTCCAGGAATTAGATTTCTCTGTGGAAAATTACCCCCAACATCCAGTGTACATGGGAAGTTGCAACAAGAAGCAATCCTCTTATGTAATTGGTAAGGTTTAATAGAAATTGGCTGCCCTTCCAGTGGTTGGCTGTTCTTCGTGAATTGTGTTAGCTGAGAAGAAAATGGAAATCTACAATTTCTGAGAAGCTGGAATTTAAATCATCCTATAAATGCATGATTGGCCAAACCTATTACTGAGCGAAGCAGTGAGATTGTTTACCGTTGGTTTCAGTTTCGACTTTGTGCAAGGATGCAGTGGTCGTGGCTGGGTTTCTGATACTTGAGGAAAGGAGAACCCTGTTCCATATCATCTGTCAGGCTGATGCAGGATGAAAGACACAGATTCAGTCTCTCTGGAGACCCATCGGAGACCATGAACTTTGCTCTGTCCCTCATGGAATCTTCCTTTTCTTGGTTGGCTGAGAATCTTTTTCTCTCTCTCGCACACGCACATATCCATTGGAAGCACGTTCTTACTGTATGGCAACACGGGATAGAGTCAGAGAATTCGGAAGATGTCGTAGAAAGGAGTTAGTACCAGGGTTGGCTAACTTTTTCTGTAAAAAGCCAGATAGTAAAGAAATGATGTGGCTGTGTTCCAATAAAACTTTATTTATAAAAACAGATGGCAACTGGATTTGGCCCATGGGCCTTCGTTTCCTTATCCCTGGCTAGTCCTCTGCGCTAAATAAGGAAACTGAAAGTCAACATGATCTATTTTGCCGCATTGCTAGTACAAAGTTCATATTTCAGACCCCTGAGGCCCAATCAATTCCATTCCCGCCATCTTATATAGCAATTTTTGTTCTTAAATCCAAGCAGGTGAGTTATCCAGGTCCTCCTCTCTCTGGAGAGCTAAACACAGGTGCAAGGGATGAATGTGCTGCCACCTGAGTACTTATGACTGTTCCCATGTGCGTGCCAGCTGTTGGAGGCTGTATCAGGTCATGGCTTTCAAGGGAGACCCGAGAGCCAGAGGGCAACTCTAACGTCACCCCTTTCTGCTGAGTGGGAACTAAATTAATGCTCCAATACACATCTTCTACCTGCCTATATAGGCCAACTTCAGAAACTGCACAGTTAATTCTGATGATAGTTCTGTAAATTCCTGCAGAGGGATAATTCTACCTTCTAATGGAATTAGCAATATTCAGGACATTTTTCTGAGCCTTCCTGCTCTCTTCTTATCTACTATGCCTCAACACCACCCCAAGAACCTCATCACTCAGCTGTTTATTCCTTTTAGGTAGTCAGACTTGCTTATCTCTACACCTTTACTCTTTATTTAGCTTGGCTGTAGCATTAATTATTTTAATCTTGTCTCATGAATCACACTCCCCTGATTTTGAATCACTAGCCTAACTTTGCCCTGAATAGTCTCTGGTTCACTTCTGTTCCAAAAGTGGAGTCTGAGCTGTAAACAGAAAGTCCAAATCTTCTTTCCACATCCTGGATATTTGTCTTATGAAAGACTGAAGAATATTTTATTAATTTAAGAATTTGAGGATAGAAATGAATGCCAGGATTCACTTGGCAAGTCCATGTCTCTCTCAGCATGAGCTGAAGGAGTTTGGAATGTCATTAAACCTAATTCTGCTAATTTGTTTAGGGATCGTTTGGTCATAAGGAACGGACACACAGCCAAGCTAATTTTTAAGCAAAGGTCAAAATAAGGTTTACTGGAAGAAAATGGCACAGACCACAGCAGACCAGCTGGGTGTCCACAAGGACCCAAATTAGGACCTGGCGTGTCAGGGCCGGGATCACCTTCTACATCTTTCTGGGGCTCTAGCTCTTGTCTCCTAGTATCTCTGCAGTTTACAAAGAAACTGGAAGCAGCCTGGTCTAGAGCTCAGGTCTCTAACTCTCAGCCCCATCCTCTGTTTCTTTACCAGTGTTCTCCACACTGGGCTCTTCAGGAGTGCCACAGGGCCTCTCCAAATAACTCTAGAATATCTAGGCTAGTGAAGATGTGGACCATTTGGAGAGCCCCTTCCTCACTTCCATTAGCTTCCTAGTCTGGGTTCTATGTAAGAGAGGTATTTGAAAAAGGGGTTCTACCATCTATTTTGTGATTCCACGGAATCAGTCCTGGGAAGAATTGGTCAAAACAAACAATAAAACATCAAGAAGTATAATTTATGGGGCAATTTTTTTGGATAATTATACTTTATTCGGTGGCAAGTGAGCTAGTTGTCTTGTTAACCTTTAGAATGTGTTTCCTTTTAGTTTCTTAGAATGACAGTCCATTAGTTTTCTGGCTCTCTAAATGTGAGGCAAAACATGACTAAAGCAGGGGCCAGCATGCTATGGTCCTCGGACTAAATCCAATAGCTGTCTGTCAATAAAGTTTTGTTGGAAGACAGCCATGGCCATTCAATTACATATTGTCTACGTCTACTTTTGGGTGACAAGGGCAAAGCTGAATAGTTGTGACAAAGACCGTCTGGCTCACAAAGTCTAAGATATTCACTACCTGGCCCTTTACAGAAAGTTCACTGATCTCTGGACTAAAGAGAGAAAACAAGAGCAATTTTTTGCTTCAATATATGAGACAGAGATGTCTCAGATGGCTCTGGAGCCAAAAGACAAATGGTGCAAGAGTCTACAGAGAGGAAGCCATGGACCCAACATCCCAACTCCATGGTGAACTCTGGCCGTGGACTCGCTTCAGGAGTTATTAGTAAACCAGGGGCTGCCCAGGTGACGTGTTAGATCAAATGTTTTCAAGTACAGGCTGCAGTTCAAATAGTTTGACAAGAAATCAATAAGCTGCAGGGGAGTGTGAATCATGACCAGATTCTGGGTGTATGTTATTGTTATATCGCAAACTGTGGGTTGAACAGTCTCCTCTCAAGCCTTGCTGGAACTGGCGCGTGTTCTAAGGCAAAATCTGACAGAAAGTCAAAAGAAAATACGTACTTGATGGGTAATGAGAATACAACTTTTAGGTGGCAAACGGGACGATTCAGACAAGAATTTTGATATTTTTACTTCAAGTATTAAGGAACAAACCTTGCTTGAGGCTGGCAGGGAAAGACTGTGTTGGTTTCCATGACAAAGTATAGCCACGGCTGGTCTTCTACATTGTTCTTTGGAGATGCTGGTAGAGCAAGTGGAATCCCCAGTAGCACAGCCAAGGGAAAATGTGTCCTGGGTCCCCTCTTCCTTCTGGCCCCTGGTTAGCACCCCCAGTCTCCTACCTAAGGAGAAGTTTCCTCCTCATCCAGTTTACATCTCTACGCCTTCATTTCAATCTGACAGACTTCCCATGTGATTAAGCATTTCCCAAATGTCTCTTTATCATGTGGTTTACCTTTTTAGCTGTTCTTGTTTTTATTTTAATATTTGAATAAATTAGCTCTTTATGTCCATAGTATCAATGGTAATGATATCAGTTACAGTCTGGTACTCATCTGTCAAGTACCTTTTCATGAGCCAAGCATTCGACATACTTCATCTCATTTGAACCTCATATTGGCCCTTGGGAAGTGAATATAACTATAATTTTTATTTTACAAATGATACTGAGGCTTAGGGAGATTAACTTAATGTATTCATACCTTCCACAAATATATACTTACTGTCTACATGTGCCTGGTGCAGTGCTGGGTGTACTGCAGTGAACAAATATTCATGAAGCAGGAGGTTGGAGTGGAGTAGGGCAGACAGACACTAAAGAAACAAAACAAACACATAATTCCAAAGTAGGCTGAGGGATCAGTGGAAAGGACAGGGTGAAGGGCAGCAAGAGGTCACACAATTAGCATGTGGCTGCCTGACTCCCAAGTTTGTTCAAACTCAAGCCTATCTCTGAGATCTGTATTCTTCTTTGTCTTTTTTTTTTTTTTTAAGATTTATTTATTTGAGAGAGCATGAGCAGGAGAGGGAGGGCAGAGGGAGGGGGAGACAGAGAATGTCAGGCAGGCTGCCTGCTGAGAGTGGAGCCCGATGTGGGGCTCAATCTCATGACCCTGAGATCATGATCTGAGCCGAAATCAGGAGTCAGAAGCTTAACTGACTGAGCCATCCAGGCGCTCCTCTGAGATTTCTATTCTTGCACACCTGCCTGTCCTTCCGCCCTCAGTGGAACATTCTAGCCTAGAGTTGGGATGGGATTTTGGGATCCCCTGGTCCTGCCTAATTATCTTGCAAGGTGAATTTCTCCATTATCTGTTTTTGTCTCTGTCTTTTCTACCATTTTTTTCTTTCTCATTTTTAAACAAATGAGTAAGTTCCTTCCTTCAGTTTACATTATTTTATTTCTACCAGAGAGTGTAAAGTATTTAATTCAACTCAGCAGCTATTAAAGATGCCTGGGACTTCACGGACTGCTCTCCATAAATATTTATTGAATAAGTGAATGTACTAGGCTTAAAACAAATTTAAACCAGATGGGATCCCTGTCCTCAGGGAGCTGACCACTGGCTGAGCAGACTGACCCGTAAACAGCTCCTCACAGTCTAAGGCAGGGGGAAGCAGGCGTTGATGGGGTTCACTTAGGGTGGCTCTCCAAAAATTGTACTCTGCAGAATTCCAAGAGATTGGGTTTGTTTTATGATTCCATGACGAGCTCACTTCAGCGGTCAGCACTGATTTGTAGTTTGTCCCTGCACTGTGTCTAATGATCTTTTGACTCAAAAGGAGGACATTTTTGTGGAACTCAGATAAGGCTGTGCAGGTCATTGTCCAGGATGGATTTGAGAGCACTGTTGCCGGCGGCATAAATTTGTTCGGGTGACATTGCTGTCAGCAGTGAGCAGAGAGGTGATGAAGGGGAAGGGGAGTGTATACACGTGAGGCTCACTCAGCTATGGGCAATCGATTTGGTTGCACAGTCACTGTCCCCAAAGGCAGGGATTTCCGTTGGCATCACCAGCGCTCCAAGGAAGGGGACGGAGAGCTGCGGCTGGGTGTGTAATGCATGGCCACGGAAAGCTCGTTCCATCATTAGAATATGCATTCTGCAGAACTCCGGGCCATTCTCACAGAGCAGGCTCTTCTCTCTCACAACCTTGTTTTGGTTTCCCAGGGCTGCCCGAACAAAGCACTACAAACTGGGTGGCTTGAAACAACAGACATTTACTCTCATACAGTCTGGAGCCAGAGTCTGAAATTAAAGTCAACAGGTCCCTGGTCCTCGGAGGCTCTCGTGGGGAACCCTTCCTCGCCTCCTCCAGCTTCCAGTGGTTGCTGGCAACCCGTGGCCTGCCTTGTCTTGTGGCTGCACCCCTCCAGCCTCCCTCCCTGCACCTCTGTGTTTTCACATCTGACTCCTGGTGAGGACACCGGTCATTGACTTTAGGGCCCATTCTTATCCACTATGATCTCATCTTGGTTGTATCTGCAAAGACTGTATTTGCAAAAACGATCATATTCACAGGTATGGTGGGTTGGCACTTGAATATCTATTTCCGGGTGCTACAATACAGCCCACCCAGCCCTTTCTCCTCTGAAATGTGTCTGTACTCTGAACACTTCTCATCATCTCCAGTGTGACCACCCGGTCCCCACCAGCATCTTCTCTCTGCCAGGCAACTACAAGCCTCCGGCAGGCTTCCCTGCTCTGTCTCCTGCCTCCCACGGTCCACTCTCTGCTCCGCGGCCAGTGCAGCCTGTCGAAAGTACAGATCGTGGGCTGAAAACCAAACCAGAACCATCACCACCAATAACCCTGCAGTGGTTTCCTGCCAATACTGGAGGAACACCGGGTCCTTCCGTGGCCTCCCGTTGCTCATTGCTGCCGGTCACAGTGGCCGCCTCCTGCTCAAATGCCCCACACTGCCTCCTGTCTCCGGTCTTGGCACTTGCCATGGCCTCTGCATGACTTCTGTAAGTCAGGCTCCATCTTCCAGGTCTCATTTCACAAGTCACCTTCAGAGAGATCTAGAACACTGGTCCTGCTCCCGATTCCCACCGGCTCCTCTCATCCTTCCGCGGTTTGCTTTTCCTCCCAGCAGTTCTAACCTCTGCACCATCTTGTATATGATTTAATTAGATGTTGTCATCTAATGTCAATCCCATCAGGCAGGAGCCTGGTCTCTTGGTCCCTTGGGGTCCCCAGTGCCTGGGCAGCGTCTAGCACAAGCAGGTGCTGGAAATTATCTGTTGAGTGACAGAACAGAGGAATGAAGTGTGCCTTTGTTTCACGCACAAAAGAGCTTTTCAAGTAGTTGGTGACATTGCGTTTTCTGGTTTCTTAGATTCCTAGCTGGGAAGATCCAAAGAAGTCCATGAGGGAGCAGGGTGGGGGGTTGGGTGGGGGGGGTGTGGAGCTGTGGGAGGGGAGCAGATGGACCCTGTTGGTGAGGCAGGAATCCAGGAAGGTCAGAAAGCACCACCAGAGCTCACATGGGTAGTGTGATGGGGGGATATGTTATTGTGGGAAGCAGAACTGATCTCCCCAAAGCCCACAAAAACACACGCACAGTGAAGTTGCAGAAGCAGCAAGGACCGTGATGCACATGTCCCCGTCCCTCCCTCGCTCCTGCAGCGACCCCCTCTCATGGCCGGCTAGCCCCCTGCCTTCCCGGCTTCCATTGGAGTTGCTCTGTGGGATTGCCAGTCTCTGTGCTGGGGGGCTGCCTTTCCTCACGGCCCAAACCACTGATCCCTGACTGGCCCTCTGTCCTGGGTCCCAAGTGGAGCTGGAGGGAAAGGCCCTTCCTCCCGCTCTACTGACCACGGCAGACCACGGCGCATGGCTCCTCTGTGCCAGGCACTTGATAAACTCACCACATTGCACCAAGTCGAAGACCCTTTCTTCCCATTCCTCACATTTTTATATCCTGCAGTCTGTGATGTGGTAGAGCCAGTGACATCCAGCCTTCGGTCCTGCTACCAGCCCTGGGAGGGGAGCCATTATTACTGCCTCATTTAGGTAAGGGGCCCGGAGAGCTTATGTAACTTCTCATATGTGGTGGAGCCGCGATCGGGCCTGAGCCCAGAGCCCAGAGCCCAAGCTCTTCATGGTCATGCTTTCTGCCATACCTGGACACCAAGCCACACCGTTATCTGCCCTTCCCTCCCATCCATCATCTTTGCGAGGCAGAAGCCTGTGAGCAAACACCGGCAAACAAGCTCTTTCATCCTTCGTAGTCCAACAAAAGAGCACCTTGCATATCAACTTGGGCCGTTGCTTGGAATGGCCACCGGGTCACCTGTTCCATAAATAGTCTGGCTCTGAACCCCAGTTTAGCCTTTCCTGGAGGCCTTGCCTAGTAGCTAAGCACTTTGAGATGCAAGAAAAGGATCTTCTTTTGCAACTATTGCAGTGACTTCCCAAGAGGATGTTCATTTTTTCACCTATCTGGAAATCCTGGGTCCTGTGCGAGCTTAATTTAGCAGCGTAGTGATGCCTCCAAGCACTCAGGCGTCTGCCATCCTCAGGGGGCTGTTCTGGCTTTCCTTGCTGGGGAGCGCAACTATGTACAGAAGGCAGTCTTTATTTCCTTCTCATCTCTTTTTACTTGGACCCCAAACAAAAAGCCCCCAATTATCCCCACCATTTCCTAATGTGCCCCAGAGTGTTCCATTGGCCAAGTTTGGGTCACATGTTCAGGCTGTAGCTGCAAGGCAGGGAAAAGCTAGTGCCTGGCCGTATCAGCCTAGACAGCCTGGACATTTCAACGAGGCTGAAATTGATTTCCCAAGAAGGTTTAATTGAGCTCATTATTCTCAAGATAAGCAGACACGGAAATAGGCTATATATTTAGGAAAGCATTCAATCCTTTATGCTTAAGCAGTTTTCATCTTTGTCGGTTTTCTGGAAAATTCATTATGTAGAATCCCTCAACCTCTGACAATTCCATATCCATTAGGTATTATTGCAAGTGAATAAGTTGCTCTTCCAGGTGGCCAATCGTACCAAAGAAATCCTGGTAAGCGATTGCTGATTTCTGAGCTCTGACAAATTTATACAGTCTGGTCGATTCTTAAACAGACTTCATGGATTGCTTGTAAGGCCTCTCCATTTTCTCCTTTCTTTTGATTTTTCTAGCAGAGTAGAGAAAAGTGGATAAAAACTGGAATTTAAGTAATACCCAGACATTTTTGCTCTGGATGGAGTTATCGGTGGAATGGAACCCTTGAGACTCATGGTTTCAGAGAGTTTTGGGCTTATTCTCAGGTGGTTGAGTAAAACATGTCCAATTTTCTCATGTTTCTTAGATGCCTATTATCAAATTGATAGAACCATGCATTTTTTTTAGAACCATTGTGTTTTAGATTGAGAATGCACATCACAAGTTCAGAAATAGTTGCATTTTTTTTAGATGAGTGATTAAAAGTACACCAACAATGCTTGCTATTTATATAATCTTGAGTATTTTTTCTTGCTGTTGAGGAAACTGAGGCCCAGATGACTCGTTTGAAGTCACAGGTGGTTGCTGGTAGATCATGAACTTAAAGCACACTGCCACGCCCCTGCCTGGTTGGAACACGTACAGAGCATTGTAGTCTGATGACTTTTTCTTTGCCCTTTCTCTCATTTCCGTTTTGTGTTCTATCTGGAAATTCACCTGAGAAGCAAAAACACTATGAGCCAAATAATATTTAATTATGAATAAGAGTCACAGTGCTGGGGCGCCTGGGTGGCACAGCGGTTAAGCGTCTGCCTTCGGCTCAGGGTGTGATCCTGGCGTTATGGGATCGAGCCCCACATCAAGCTCCTCCGCTATGAGCCTGCTTCTTCCTCTCCCACTCCCCCTGCTTGTGTTCCCTCTCTCACTGGCTGTCTCTATCTCTGTTGAATAAATAAATAAAAGCTTTAAAAAAAATAAAAATAAAAAAAAATAAAAAAAGAGTCACAGTGCCTCCTTATCAGTAAATTTGTTTGCTTCTACCCTTTGTAAATGCACCGCCCAGAATAAACGAAGCTCTGGGCAGCCCTGTACGATCACATTTAGTTACCTTTGTGACCTTATACTGGAAAACCTTATAAACGCATGTTTTCTAAGTATTGTATACAAGGAATGGTGTAGAATATAAGATTTCTGTCAAAAAGCACTAGATCTTTAAACAATTGATGTTCAAATATGAACTGTTTAGGATCATAAATATTTACAAGGCTGACATTTGATTATTTTTTATGAAAGTGGAGAAAGCACTTTAGCTGCCACCTAAGCTTTTGGAGAGAAGTTTGCCTTTGCTTTTTGGAGATAAATGTGTTTATAGTAGCCTTTGTTATTGATTGTCTCATTGGTAACCTTCTTCTGTCCGAAGGCAGACACAAATATTATTAACATCTTGGAAAAATGTGCCAGTAGAAGTCCACCAAGGTCACCTGAATATCTCGTTCATTCTTGTAGACCCCGCAGCACTTAGTGCCTATTTAGTGAGCAAAAATTTGCACTGAGCCCCTTCTAGGGGCCAGGCCCTATGCTATACTCTGGAAATAGGGATGAGGGAAACACGCTCTCAAACTCTCAGACTTCATGGGCCTCAGCATCCAGCATAGTGTTGACCATGTCCCACTGAGTTCCTTATCAAAATCAGTAAAGCAATGAAAGCCATTTTTCCTTTGGTTATAACTTCGTTAGCATATATAGCTTAGATAAGTGAGATGGGGCTTTCATTATCATCAGGTGCATTATCGAGCGCTTATTCCTCACCAAGCACCATCTTACCTTATTTTAGTTTCCACTCAATAACTCTAGGAAGAAAACACTGTCAGTTACATCCCCATTTTGGAGATCACATCGAGGCACAGAGTAGTTATATGCCTGGGCTTAAGTCACAGAGCTAGCAGGTGGAGGAGCTAAATTGAAACGCAGGTGGTCTGACTTCTGACTTATTAGCCACTGTACTATACCGCCTCCCATTTTATCGGCTGTGTTCTCTTTTCACTCATTGGCTTGCTGCTCTTGTCAGTGTTTGGCCGTGTATTTGCAAACCTATGTTTTCTCCTTTGTGTTGTGGTTGGATGCTCAATTGCTGAAGAGGCCTGGAGAAGGTCGGACAGGAGAGATAAAGGAACCACAGATCCCCTCAAAGTCCTGCTGGGGAAGCCTTGATCTAGGGACTTGCCTGTCCCATGAATGGGGCGTGGTGTTGTTAAAGGAGCACCATGATGAAGAATGAGAAGCCAGGGTGGGCTGAGCCGACTGCTACTGGCTGGTACCATCTCCATGTCTAGTGGCTTCCTGTAGTTGAAATTGGCCATAGTAGGAGTACTGACACGATGGAAATTGGTAAACTGTACAGATCAGGCCCTCCCCCCAACCAGAGCCAGTTGTTAAACGTTTACTAGCACACCCTTGGAAAAAACTGAAAGTCCCCCCAAATCAGTTTAGATTTAATTCCTTCCCAACCAGCAGGATGTTCCTCCCGGAGGGCAGACTGCCAGATCCCAGCCACAGTTAACCTCTGGGACCCCTTCTTCATCAGCCCTGCTCTCCTCTGCCTTCTGAAATTCCATTCTGATGGTGCCCCCCTTCCTTCCATCTCCATCCCAATGCTTCAGCCCACTTCGGGGCACCCCTCTAGACAGCAGTAAACAGCTAAACAGCTTCGTGACTTGTGCCTCTGGACCAAGTCTTGCTCTGTCTAGCAACAGTCAATGCCCTGCTTAACCAAGGGAGGGTGGAGAGAGATCTTTCTAGAACACAGCTTCCATCTCTTGACAGTCACCTACTTTAAAAGAAGATCTTAGCTGCTTGTTGAAGACTTTTCAGAATGGGATCCTGCTCTTTCTGTCCCACTTCACCTTGGGCTGCTCCTCTACTCTACCTTACATTTCAGCCTCACCGAACTCTGCTGATGGAAGGGGTCACTCTAAGTCCCCATGGGACTTTGTGCAGACTGAGATAACCACACTCATCCCACTAGGTTGAAATCTATATATTCCTGTATCTTCCTCTGGTCTGTGTGGTCCTTGGGTACCAGGAAGATGTCTTACTCAACTTGGTCACTGTTGTAGATATCTAGAGGTTTGTTTACTCATTACCACTCCTTCACCTTTTTGGGGGAGCTGCTTATCTCACCCCTACTCCGATACCATTTCTGCAGTTATTATGTGGCAGCCTCTTTGTACCTCCAGCCAAGACATTGGCTCAAGATGGACCAAGCAGTGTTGTCTTTGATATCTTACAACTAGCAGAGTATAAAAGCAAGATAGACAGCAAGCTCTCTTTCTTGATGCCTGGGATGTAAGATGTAGCATTCCATGAATTGCTGGCAGCCGTATTCTGAAGTGTGCATCCAGGATAAAGGAGCCCGGTCTTCAGTGGAAGACACAACCTGCTGGTGTAGAGCAAAGCATAGATGAGAGGCTGGGGAAGAGGGATCCCTGGCTGGGTTCTGTTCTTGAGGCTGGGCTGCCCTTAAAATGCTAGGATATCATGGCATCTTTCTAGTAAAGAGGTCTGTTTGCTTAAGCTAATTTGAGTTGGAATTCTCTAGCAACCTTGGTGGGGTAGATGTAATAATGCCTGCCCCAAGATAGCCATATCCTAATCCCTGGAATCTGTGAATATCTTGTATTACATAGCAAAGGGGGGACTATGGCAGCAGATGGAATGGAAACAAAGTTGCTAATCAATTGATTGTAATAAAGGGAAATTATCCTGTATTATGTGCATGAGCCCAGTGTAATCACAGGGGTCCTTCAGAGTGGAAGAGGGAGGCAGCAAAGGAGGTCAGACTGATGGGATGTGAGTAGGATTCTACTGGGTGCTGCTGACTTTGAAGTTGGAAAAAGGGACCACGATGACACAGGTGGCCTCTACAAATTGGAAAAGGCAAGGAAACAGGTTCTCCCCAAGAGCCTCTAGAAGGAACAGCCCTACATTCCTTGATTTTAGCTTTAGAAGACCAATGTTGAACTTGTCACCCACAGAACTGTAAGACAGTAAGTACATTTGTGTTCTTCCAAGCCACTAAGTTTGTTACAGCAACAGTAGAAAACCCATACTCTCTAGCGCCCTTATAACCACTGAGAACATCTCTGCTCTCAATATCTCTAACTTTAAAATTCCTTTCTCTGAACCCTTGTCTCCATTTTTTTGCTATGTGGTCTTAACAAGTTCCTTGACTATTCCTTATGTTCTCCGGTCTCTGCCTCCACACACATACATTTCATGTTCCTTCTGCTTGTGCAAATCCTCTAGCAGCGCTACTGGCACATGGAGAGGTACCCAACAGAGTAGCAATAGTAATAGTGGTTTTACAGTTATTACACCAAAGAGACTTACCTCTACAGAACCTAGAAAAATGCTTCCTTTATAAATAATTCTTTTGGAAACTTTTGTGAAATTGAATTGAAGGTGTGTTGACCAAAAAAAAAAAACCAAACAAACAAACCAAAGCCCATAAAGAAAATTCTTCATAATTTCTGGCAAGTTTTAATTTAAAAAAATGTAAAAATATTAAAACTGGTCAACCCCTCCTTTTTTAGTGTAAATTATAAAACAGTATCACCATAAATGCTTTACATCTCCAGCTAATTTCCTTTTGAGAACTCAAATGTTTGATCTTTATCCTTCTTCTCTGGCTTTTTGTCTTTAAATACAAACTACATTGGTTTCAGTCTCATGATGTTTCAGTGACAAAGTGAAAACTATGTTTCTTAAAGGATGGAGTGAACCCATCAATATATTTATAAATAGTTTAATTAAGAACTGCTCCTAATTTATATTCAGCTGACCAAGTTGTATGTCTTTAAGACCTTCATATTAATTTTAATTTTATTTTCTTCAATATTTTAAATGAGCAAGATACCCCTTGGCTCAAGCGATTTACTAGCCTTTCCTTCTGTAGGGTTTTTATTGCCTCCTGACGCCCATCTCTAAGATCTTTGTCATTAGTGTGGGACCACCATATTAAGAGCTTGTGAGAACTCAGAACATAATTAAATGTTGTAACTAGCAACTAAAGTCTTAATGTAAAATGAGCATTTTATTTAAATTTAATTCAGAGCTCTGCATGAGCATACTATAGATGGGATTAGGTTAATTTGCCTAGGTTTTAATTAATCATTCAATTAATCATTGAAATGAAAGGACATATGGTGAAATTTGTAGCCAGGCTTGGGGGCCTGGGCTCAGATCTCAGTTCGATGTAATTTGTGATTTTAAGCAAATTACTCGACCCTTCAGGTTTATGTTATTATTACTCTAATCTTTTTATTGTGGGATGCTGCAAATATATAGGATAATATAGCAAACTCACTATCCAGCTTTAACAAATCTTATTGGCCATATTTGCTATGAATTTTTTCTGTAAGAAATACAACATTGCAGATCTTTGTAAACCCCCTTTCTCCGCCCCTCCCGCACCCTAGTTCTTTCCTTCTTTCTAGTGAATAACATTTGTCATGAAGCTGGTGTCATTCTTATGCTTTAGATAATCTTACATGTTTTAAAACTTTGCATAAATGGTATCCCACTGTGCATATAATTTTTCAACTTCTTTTATATAGTATTTTGAGGCTTATCCATGTCAATGTAGTTCTTATTTATTCATTTGAAACGCTTTGCCATTTTCTGTTATACAAATATATGACAGTTTGTTTTTCCATTCTCCTTTCAATGGGTTTTGAAATTGCTTCCAGTTTTTCACTTTTAGGAAAAAATGCTGCAGGAAACATTGTTCTGCATGACCTGAGGGAGAGGTTTCCTAGACTAGAAACACAGATATGCAGTTGTTAGGGTTTAGCACACGTACATCTTAAACTTTCCCTGATCTTGTCACGTTGCTCTCTAAAATGATTCACGCACAGCAGCTGTGTGTGAAAGTCCCCTTTTTCCACACTCCCACTGCTCCAGTGGTCCCCAGGATCACCCCTTGGTTCACTGATTTCCTAGAAAGACTCACGGAACTCAGAAAGAGTTTCTACTCATGGCTATGGTTTATTACAGTGAAAGAATACAAAGCAAGATCAATAAAGGAAAAGGGCACAAGGGACCAAGTCTGGGAAGACCTGGCACGAGCTTCCAGAAGTCCTCTCCCCGTGGAGTTATATAGGACAGGCTTATTCCTTTGGCAACTACTGCAGCAATCTGTGTGAAGTGTTGTCTGTCCAGGGAAAGCTTACTTGAGCCTAAGGGTCTGGAGGTTTTAATGAAGTTTGGCCATACAGGCACATACTATTGCCTTTATAACTAGCTACAGTTACTGAAACTCCAGACCTGCAGAAGGAGAGTAGCCTTGCATCAAAATTCACAGTGTTTGCACAAATTACCTAGACGGCTGGTATAGCATGGTTAGAGTATATAAAATGCCCTATCACTTAAAGCATAAAGAAGAGGGGTGCCTGGGTGGCTCAGTTGGTTAAGCATCTGCCTTTGGCTCAGGTCATGATCCCAGGCTCCTGGGATCAAGTCTGGCACTGGGCTCCCTGCTTGGCGGGGAGCCTGCTTCTCTCTCGGCCTCTACCTCTCTCTCTCTCTGTCTGTCTCTCATGAATTAATAAAGAAAATCTTTTAAAAAAAAAGCATAAAGAAGATTCCAATAGCTCCATTCTCAGGAGCCAGCCAAAGGCTAGTCATGTTAAGCAGGCCCTCACAAGAATGTAGAAGATTTGAGCAGTCAAGCCTGCTGAGTTAATTTTTCTGCACACTTTCCAACTTGACATTTTCATTCTAAACTTTTAGCTAATTTGATGAGTGTGAAATAGAATCTCATTAGCATTTTAATTTGCATTTTCTTGATTGCAGGTGAGACTGAGTGGGTTGTCTGTTCTTTGAATTGTTCATTTTTAGTACCCTTTTTTTCCATCAAGATTTTGGTCTTTCCCTTATTGCAATTCTTTCCACATTTTGAGTATTAATCCTATAATGGATATGTGTTGTGAGTATCTTTACCCCATCTGTAAATTGACTTTCCCTTATATTCTTAGTTTTTTGAAAGTTATTTTCTACAAACTCACGTTGAATACTATTGAATGTATTTGTTTCTTGTGGCTGCTGTGACACATTACCACAAACCTGACGACTCAAAGCAACAGAAATCTCCTCCTCCAGCGTTGGTGGCCAGAAATCTGAAAGTGTCAGCAGGTGGGTTCCTTCTGAAGGCTCTAAAGGAGAACCCATTCCATGCCTCTCTCCTGTTTACAGTAGCTGCCAGCATCCTTGATAGCCTGGGCTAGGAGCTGCATCTCTCTGATCACAGAACCTGTTTTCCCATTACCTTCTCCTCTGCTCTGTCTTCTCCTTGGGATGCATCATTGAATTTAGGGGCTGGATAATCCAGGATGATCTCCTCATCTCAAAATCCTGAATTGTGTATGCAAAGACTTTTTCCAAATAAAGTAACATTCACAGGCTTGGGGATTAGGGCAAGGACTTATCTTTTGGGGGACCACCATCCAGCCCACTATGATTGAGAGGATCCTTTCATTTTCTTCTTTAATCTGATAATGTAGTATATTTCTAGATATTCCAACATTGAACCATCCTTGCATTCATAGGGCAAATCCTATTTGGCTCTAATGTTTTCATAGTCTCTCTCTCTCTTTCTCTCTGTGTGTAATAGAGTCAAATTCAATTTTATTATGTTTTATTTGGCTTTTTTTGCCTCTGTGTTCATAAATAAGATTAGACTATAATTTGTTTTCTTGTTGAGTTTTAATTTCATGGTCTTATAAAACAATTCAGGGCACCTTCCCCCCCCTTCCCCCCACCCTTTTTTTCCTCTAGTCTGTAGAATAGTTTGTGTGAGGCAAGGAAACTTGCCTGTCAGAGCCACTTGACCTTACTGAGGCTCAGTTTCCTCATAGGTCAAATGAGGATAATGCTGGTCCCAGCTTTGGGGACAGTTGAAAAGGTTTCATGAGCTGAGTGGTGAAGGGGCTGGCGCCCAGGGAGCGCTCTGTAAGGTTGGCTGTTGGTACTGAGGGTGATCCCTGTTCTGAAGAGAGCCTGACTTGGCAGTTGTTGATGCCTCCTGAAACTGTCCTCTCTGGAGATTTCTCCAATGTTAGCCCAAATTCAAAGTGAGAAGTGGCTGGTAGCGAGGAAAGAACACTAGACCGGAAGTCAGAAAGTCCGGTGTGGCTGTTTACTGCCTGGGCAGCCTGATCAAAACACTTGTCCTGTACCTTTCTGCTTTGCGACAGTTTTCTGTTTTCAACCAGTTTTGTCTCTACTGCTTCCAAGGGGGTCAGCATGAGTAAGTTACAGGGAGATTATCTTTTGCGAAAATACCTCTAAATCCCCCAAAATGTTCTGAAGAGGCTTTGCTGCTGCCTGCATCTTAGTGCATGTCCTCCCTGCCTGAAGAAGCAGCCTTGCAGGTCACTTTGTCCCCG
Source organism: Ursus maritimus (assembly GCF_017311325.1). Taxonomy (NCBI): domain Eukaryota; kingdom Metazoa; phylum Chordata; class Mammalia; order Carnivora; family Ursidae; genus Ursus; species Ursus maritimus. Next base: position 11,146,572 of record NW_024426885.1, on the reverse strand, counting down.
TCCCCTCAATTCTTTCCACTCGAGAAAGACTTACCTATCCCAGCTTTGTTGAAACTTTGTCCATTCGTGGACCAAGCAGATTTGTCTTTCAAAAGTATTCAAATTTGATTAAGAACAATATTTAATGAATAATAAGAGCTACTATTTATTGAGATCCCATTCTGCTCAGTGTACCCTGCTGAGGTCACGAGATTCCACCAGCCCCCGAGTCCTCATTTTATCAATGGGGTCACTAGTACTTGCAGAGATGAAATAACTTGCCCAAGGTCACAGAAAGGCATACATTTATTTAATTCTTACGTGTATTCCCTTAATCTCATCAAGCCACAGACTTGCCCGAAAGTAGCCGATGGAAATCCCGGAAGGTCTCACTCGGAGAAGAAGAGTCCGGGTGCTCCGGGCCTCTCTGAGCAGCCGATGTAGTGAGTGGGGGTCTGACTGGACGGTGGCTGGAACATCATGGAGTCTGCCAGGTGAGCGACCTACTTCCTGATCACTGTTTACTCCACGTGTTCGCCGTGCAGAGTGCTCCCCGGTGCGTTAACTCACCTGATCTGAGCGGCGCTAAAGAAGTGGAGACAATTGAGCTCATCCACACGGATCCAAAATACTCGTTCAGGCTATTGGTCTCAAAGAGTCACTGCTCTACTCAAAAAAATGGGAGGAGGGGCATGAAAGACAGGAGCTTGCTGCTAGTAAAGCAAGCTAGCTCGCTAGCTTCGTTAGAAATCTGACACACCAAATATGACGACGATGGTTCAGCCTGCGCCAAAGGTCAACAGACGCTTCGCCGGTGTCCTCAAAGCTCTGAGGCCCGATTAATATGCCTCATTAGCCAGTGTGATTGGGTGGTACAAAGCCACGGCCTCTGCCACAATGGGAGCCAGAGGCACCCGCTCAGATGTGTGGCTCGACCCTTTATTGATGAGGCTCGCAAAAGTTTGAAGGCATTTTCAAAAATTGCAACCTGACTCCTATGTGGGTTGGTTCAAGGAGAAATGAAAACAAATCAGACTGTCAGATTGGGTAGCTCCTTACAACCGGCAGAAAGGATTCAGAAGGAGTCATTACCCAGTCACAGAAGGCTTTCCTGTTCGATCTCTTCACAATGGTAATGAGGGGAATAGACGCAAAAGGAATGGCTTAGGAAAGACGTACGTCATCCTGAAGTCTCTTTATCACAGAGTGCCAGGATGTCTGAGAGCCGGCAGGGTTGCTTCTGGAAGCCAGTTCTCAAGGAGCCAGCTTGCTTTAAATGCTCTTTGTTTAAAACAGCGCCTTCTACTTAACTAACCTGGTTTCAGGGGCTGTGTCTTCGGCCTTTCAGGGTGACCCACGCAGCACTTCTTTGGGACCATGGCTGTGATATATGCTCTCATCAGAGCTGCTTTCGTTAAGTGTTTATTGAATGACTCTAAGATCCCAGAGGTTGTAGGTAACGTCCGATTTGGTTCTGTATTCCCGCGCGCATGGGGGAAGATTGCTGAGCGTAGATTAAAGTTCTGGATTGCTTTCTGTCTCTGAGACGGGGGCTCGGTACTGTCTGGGATGCAGAGATGTGGAGGACACGGTCCTGCCCTTCAACAAGCGGAGCTTAGGATCAGGATGAGAGACAGGCTCTGTGTCACGTGCCGTTTGGTTGGCTGGCTGGTTGTGGATGCATGGAGAGCTGTGTTGAGAAAATGCTGAGACCCCATCTGGGCCCCGTGGGAAAGACAGTGTGCTCCAATACAACATCTATCATGAGCAACTGGGTGGCCGATGTCACAGTGCCACTTATTTCCCACGCCCGGTTCAAGGAGCATGAATACATCTCGTGCAATGCAGCAGGTGTCAAGGAGCACAGGGTCTATGTATATAATCCTCAGCGGTAGTTCCGTCGAGCGTGGGGATACCTTCCCCCTCGAGGACCAGTGGCCCTCTGGCCCACTCTGGACAGACTGCTTGCCCATCTGGAGGAAGGACGCGAGCTTCCTGCGCAGCTCGGGTATATGTGTCAGCTGCCGGCCTATGGAGATGCCCCCGCAAGCCGGGCAGAGCGGCTCGGTGGTCCCTTGTAACTAGTCACACACCTGCTTCCCACTGCTGACCAGCCCCGATCGCTGCTCTTTGTAACTTTGTAGAATCTGTCACATAGAAGAGCTTGCCTTCTTGAATCTGATGAAGGGGTTTTGTTTCTTACATCCAGAATGCGGCTTTGAGAAGCCCTCTGGGTTTGTTGACGGGGCTGGATTCTTATGGGGACTGTATATACCGAAAAGCTTACCGTGCTGTCCAGCATACGGAATTCAGAACAAGGCTGGCATTAAACCATAAAATATTTTTTTTTGAAATGGCATGAAGCTTGCGTACATGCTGAAATTTAAACGGTTTCTTGCTGAATTTAAACATTGCCTTTCTGCCTCCCTGCTCCGCTGGTGCCCTGGATATGTACTTGTTTGCTCTTTGGATATTTAGTCCTGGCTGTGGTCCCTCTCGGACAGGTTAGGGGGTGACAGGACAAAGAACAGCACGTTCTGTCATTCTTGTGGTCTTGCCCATATTCACCCTGCGCTTGGGCTGTTCTCACTCCAGTCTTTGAAAAATATACTTTGTACGATCTCTTATTGATGCTGTTGCCAGTGGCTTTTTTGCTCTGCCCTCACAGACAGCAAAGGGACCATCAGCAGCGTGGACAGAACAGAATCAGGGACATGCTTGGCACCCAGGTGAACTGTGATTCATCCTGACACCTCTACTTCAGGAGACCCGAGGCTGCCAGAGGGGGGCACCTCTGTGTGGTCCGGTGGCTTCTCCACCTGCCCCCACACGGCATTAAAGCAGTCTGGAGTCCTCATAAGGCCCAAAGCAGTGTGTCTGCTTGGCTGAAACTAGGCATTGGGGAAATTCCTTGGCTCTAAATAATTCCTATTGTAACACTCTGAAAAGACAGATTTCTCCCCTTATGTTTCAACAAATACAAAAAGTTAGTTCCATCTGCCACCGCGTCCTTGAATAGAGAGGTCATTAGTAGCCAGCACTTCTCACGTCTACCCATGGAAGCAGAGAATGTTCATGATGTCTCATGAGTTCCCTTCCAGAGAGCAGAAGCTAGACAACTGGATGGAGACACTCTCCTGGCCTCTGACTTATTTTTTCCCCAAGCAATGTCAAAAAGCTTGTCTCTGCCTTCCTGTTTGTTAATAAAACTCGTGGCTGAGACGCACTCGTGCTGACCATCAGACTCAACACACAGTTCTTGTCCATGGGTCCTGCCTTAGGCTGGATGTTGGGAATCCAGAGACAGCTTCTGTCCTGGGCATCTCTCAGTCCAGTAAGTAGGAGGGATGCAGAAACACGTATCCCCAGTGCAATAAGGAAGGATGGACTCTGAGCCATCCTTTACTTCTTTCTCTGATGTGTCCCCTTTTCACTCGTCAAAATCCAGCGTCCTGCGAGTGGCCAACCAGGCTGCTGTCTCTGAACCCGGAATCTTGCTCACTCTCTCTGCTCTGGCCAAACGCGCCTCCTGCCCTAAGCTTTCTCGCCATCTGTTTCTCAGCTTGGAATGTTCCTCACTGACATGGGTAGCTCCTTCCCCTCCCTTGGCTTTGTGCTCAAATGTCACCTACTCAGCGAGAGCTACCCTGTCTCCCTATTTTAAATTGGAGGCCTCCTTCACACTCCCCAGCTCTGGACCCATCTTTGCCCGCTCTGTTTTCCCCATTGCACGAATCACTGTCCGGCATACTCTGTTGCCTTGATGTGTCGTGTGTTTCGTGTGTTGTTCCCAGCTGAAGTGTCATCTCCACACAGCAGGCACTTCTGTCTGTTGGTTCCTGGGGGTTTTCCAGGGGCCATGGTGGTGCCCAGCACATGGCAGGATCTCGGTGAGTATTTGCCAGAGGAACAAGTGATTGGAACGACTGTATGAGAGCAACGTTGTGTGGGAACAGGGAGCGGCTGTCGCAAGGGACGGGAGGGACGTCTGAAAGGTTTTGGTCGTGAGGACATGACTTCTGAGCTAGGTGCTTTACAGGCAGAGGGGAGGTGAGGACAGGGAGCAGCTGGGTTGCTCTCAGGCAGTGGGAACAGCAGGCAGAAAGGCCTAGGGGCCTGGAAGGGAAAACTTAAGGGAGGCACTTGTTATAGTGAAAATTTTATGACCTGTAAGTAACCTGTCCCCAGACTCTTTATCTTAAATGACTCAACATAGTCTTATAAAGTCTGATGTGTTTTGTAGGCGTAGCTTAATCTGAGTCAAATACTGCTCTGAAAACCAAATTTGCTATCAGAAGATTGAGATTTGAAACTTGAAAATGTGGGGTATTCTCATCCGTTCTGGACAGATTCCTCAGATATCCAAAGGCATAAATCTATACACATAAAGCTGTAGAGATGGAAATCCAGAGACTCAGACTTGTTGGTATTGATTCTCACAGGGAAAGGGAATGAAACTGTCAGTTAAGACAGCTGGCTGGTGGCAGTGGGGGGGGGGGGCGGTCTCCCCACCCTCACCCTGACGCCTCTCAGAGGGGAAGCTGGCTGAGTTTGACAGTGTCCAGGCTGCGTCTCTGAGTAACGGGACGAGGTGCTGTACGAAATGTTGGCTTGGCCTTTCACTCCTCGGGAACTCAAATACTGCTGTTGCAGTGAAACCAAATTCCTTTAGGATTCTAAAGAAAATTAAATAAAATGTCAGGAATTCACTGTATGATATTTAAAAAACAACAAAACTCTGCAAACTTGTCGCGTAGCCCAGGAGACAAAGCGCTAGATTTTGAGGTCTACACCCGGGGTTAAAATCCTGGCTCCATTCCTCGGACTTTTGACCAAATGACTTTTCTGAGTCCAGCTTGTGTCCATCACAAACAAGAGGTCTGGTGTGTGACAAGGCCCAACACAGGCGCTCAAAAATTATTCGTGAAATTGCAACCTGGAAGTTATAATTCAGGCAGACATGCATGAACATTTTGTAAATAAAAAGGCAGCTAAATCTAGAAAATATTAGTCAAAATGATGGAGTGCAAAGATTACAGAAAGAGAGGCCAATGACTGGAGAACAGCGTTTTGTATTCTCTAATGTTATTGATGAAGTTGGTGTTCATTATTACAACACTGATTCACTTGGGATTGAAAAGGGATTCCATAAGCCTTGCTGCAGGAGCGAAGTCATAATTCATTACCGTTAAAATAAAATCATTAGGATGACATATTGCCAACAGAAGGAACACAGTCACAAATCTCCAGAAAAATAAACAATTCATGAGTGAGCTCCCATTGGTGGGAATGCCTGACTGATTACGATCTTGTGGCTCATTCTTTATCCTGAACTCATCACCAGGCACAGGAAGAAGAAAACAAGAAGGGGAAAGGTAATGTTTGGGGAGAAAAGACAGGAGCCCTGTGTCCTTAACTGCCCTGCTGTCTATAACTTCTGTGCTGGACCGTTTGTCCTAATTTTTGGCTGACAAATATCCAAACCCCTTTCTGTGTCTCAAAAATCCCCCACTTTCTGTGGCTTGGGAGGAGGCAGGGTCCCCTGGGAGAGGACGACAGAGCCATGTCCTCCTCTTGAAGATCCCAGTGCCAGAGATCCATCTCTGGTTTCATCTGCTTCCCTGGAGCATGAGATAAAGACCAGCTCATGACTGAACAGGGTTTGGGGAATTTTGGGGGGGTGCTTGCTGTTGGCAAGACACCTGTGTTTACATGGAAGTGTGAGCAGCATGTTGAATTTAGAGAATAAGTACACTGGCTTTGAGTGTCGTTTGCGAGGGAATGAGTGATGGGATTTGGCCATAAAACGAGGTAGGTCATGCAGATGAGAGTGCTTCCCAAACTGTAAAGTACTAGAAACATGCTGGCTCGTTTTCATTTTCTACTTTCCAGGATTATTTACAGACTAAATGAGACAGTATCTACCTAGGGTTGCCTTAATGATGATGTCCAGTGCTGGCAAAAACGTGAGGGCGAATGAATGGGAACCTTTACGAACTTATAGGAGGATGGGAAATTGGGGAGGGTGGGAAATGGATGCTGCTATTTTTGGAGGGCATTTTGTGAGCCTTTGGGGAAACAGAATATGCAGATATTCAAAGACCCAGCAATTCCACTTTGGGGGAATTTCTTCCCTACACCAAGACCCGTGTACAAAGATGTCTACCACAGCATTGCTTGAAATAACAAAGGGTCGGGAATAAGCTAAATAGCCAGCAGTGAAAGGGATTGATACATGTGGCAAATGTGCAAAATCTCCAGTGTATCATAGAGCAGCTAGAAATAATCACCTGTTTACTAATCAAGCCCAACAAAAAGCCCAACAGAGAAAAAAGACTGAAGACTTCAACAGTCACTTCAATGACTGATAAATGTATAAAAAGATTGGCAAGTTCATTGGTTAAAGGAAATTCAACTTAAAACCATATTTTTTTTTAAAAGATTTAATTTATTTGACAGAGATAGAGACAGCCAGCAAGAGAGGGAACACAAGCAGGGGGAGTGGGAGAGGAAGAAGCAGGCTCATAACGGAGGAGCCTGATGTGGGACTCGATCCCAGAACGCCGGGATCACGCCCTGAGCCAAAGGCAGACGCTTAACCGCTGTGCCACCCAGGTGCCCCAACTTAAAACCATATTTTACAGTTAGGACACTGACACAAGTTTAATTCTGACCATATCAAGCCTTTGAGAAGCTTGGAGCCATTGGGACACTCACCCTCTGCTGGGAGGACTGCCAGTTGGGGCAGCCCCTTTGGACGTCAGCATGGCATCCAGTGAAAGTTGGAGACATGTACTCCTAACCCAGCCATTCCGCTCTGTGGCGTGGAGACGCTCCTGCACATCCGTTTAGGCACGTTCCTACGGCTTTGTTTGTAAAACACTGGAAACGGTCCAAATATTGAGGATGAAGAATGGATAAATAACGATGCAGGGTTATGGAAATTAATACACAGCAGTTTTAAGCCTCTGCAGGAAGGAATTGGGCACATGCTATTGAATTTTTAAAAGTTGTGTAAAAATGCACATAATTGCATTTACGTAAAGTTGAAAACCACAAGAAACCGGACAATACATCGTCAGGAGTATATGACGTGTAGCAAAACTAATAAAGGTAAGGAAATGATAAGCAAAAATTTGGGATACAGTTACTCATGGAGGGAGAGAGGTTGGTTGAATTGGGTGGGTCACCCTGGGTTTCTGTGGTACGAGCGATCTAACGGCTGGTGGAGGATGCCACGTGTTCACTTCATTGTCAACCTCAGTACTCCTTATATAGACATACAAAAACCATTGCTAAATCCCCAACACGTAAGATGGAATGCAAAAAGTCAAAAGTCAAATGAGATACCCAGCACAATCCTGTTTGTGGGGAAACAACCCACACAAATAAAATATTGTTAAGGATGCCTTTAGAGTAAATAAGGTCATTCAGGAAAGTTACACGTTCGACCAGAGTGTGTACATCTAGTGGAATGGGAATGGGGTTAGGAGTCAGGTGAAGGGGACCAAAATAAAATTTTGAAATCTGAAGGATAAAAATGGGAATGTTTGTGGACTCTTGCTGCTAATAAACCATAAACTGATGTGAAGTCGTCAGATGAAGCATATCACTCTGCTTCTATGTATCTGAAATCCCAAAGGAAAGAAAGACTGCTTTGCAGCCTGCAATCATCAAAACCAAACTTTAATTCTTAAAATATGTTGTGCTTGTTGGTACGTTAAGGGTCACACCATAGATAAAAAGTAGAAAGTAAAGCTATTTGCTAACTTGTCTTGACTCCTTAGTCACAAATCTGTCATGAACTAAGATGCCTACTTAATTTCGTTCTCCCCTCTTTTTAAGATATCAGGACTGAGTCAAGACAGTTCTTTTCATGGTTTTGTGGTCAATGAAGCCATCAGCATTGGAGCCAGGGCCTCCGTAGGCTTTGTGTCTCTTACCACAATCCAACATTTGTTCACCTAGACTCTCTCAGAGAGGATTCTTCTGTTTCTCAGTTACCACCAGTCATTGTCCCATTACACCCAAACTACTGATGTGGCCTTTGCCGTTTACTGTGATGATAGCTGCTTAGTTCCTAATTCTATCATTTTTCAGCCTGGCCAAAAATTCGACACCACTTTCTTTTTTCTGAAGAACATTAAAATAATTTAATAATCACCAAAGTGGTAAAGCAGGAAAAAAACCCATTATAACAATTAGGAAAAAATAAAAGTGTCCTTATTTCCAGAAGATACGTATTTAGAAAACCCTGGCAAATTAACTGGACAGCTATTAGAACTAATAAGACAGTTCATTCAAAGATGGGGGCAGATAAAAAATAAAGATATCAAAGTCTTCTGTAAATGCCAGCAGTGGGTTAGTTAGGAAGCTTGATGGGGAAAGTGCCATTCTTTTCTTTTCTTTTTTATTTTGACTGCTTTAATAATAGTAGCAATGATATTAATAATAATTGTTAATGTTTACAGAATACAATGTAAATATATGCTAAGCACTTTACTTATATTACTCCACTTAATCCTAACATCAACATCATGTGGTTATTATGCCCGTTTACAGATGAGAAAAACCAAAGCTCAATGAAGTTAAGTTACTTGCCTAAGGCCATATAAGTAATCAGTAGCAAAACCTGCCTACAGGGCCATACTGTCTTACTCAGGATTCTATGTTCTTGTTTGTTTGTTTGTTTTCCTAAATAGTATTTTTTTTTCTTGAATTTTTAAATTTAAATTCAATTTAGTTAACAGATAGTGTATTATTAATTTCAGGGGTGCAGTTTAGTGATTCATCAGTTGCGTATAACGCCCAATGCTCATTCCATCAAGTGCCCTTCTTAAAGCCCATCCCCCAGTTAACCCCTCCCCCACATTCTTAATAACTGCCTTTGCTGATGATGGTGCTTGTCTGAGTCCAGACTGTCACAAGGTCCCTTATGAAAATAATCCTATCTACTTTGGGCTCCTCATCCCCTAACCCTGGGCTGGACCCTTTCCAAAGGGCTCCGGGTGGAGGCAATGCCAGGGCAACACTTCCACCGTCCTTGATACATTTTTTCCTGCACCACCTAAGAGCTGCAGCCCTGTTTCCAGCACAGAAGCCTGGAGCATTCTCCCAGTGCAGTTTCAGGCCCTTGGAGTCACATTTCCAGCCACACTGCCAGAGCAGATGGCTCTGTATTTGCATGCTAAAGGCCTGTTGGGCTGGCTTTCCTAGGGAAATGGACCAGTCTCCTCAAATGGACAATTGAAGTCTCTAAAGTCTCTTCCTCCTGCCATGCAGAAATGGCTTATTTAGAGCTCTCAAATGACAGATAAAAAAAATTTTTTTAGCCTAAATATTTTGAAAAGCAATAGTTCTGGGAAAAATTCTCTAGGATCATAGAAACTCAATAATCTTGGCTTTTGGGGGTGGGGTTGATTGGAAAGGAGCAAGAGAGATTTTCTGGTGTGATAGAAATGTTCTTTTTTTTTTTTTTTTTTTTAAAGATTTTTATTTATTTATTTGACAGAGATAGCCAGCGAGAGAGGGAACACAAGCAGGGGGAGTGGGAGAGGAAGAAGCAGGCTCATAGCGGAGGAGCCCGATGCGGGGCTCAATCCCATAACGCCGGGATCACGCCCTGAGCTGAAGGCAGGCGCTTAACCGCTGTGCCACCCAGGCGCCCCGATAGAAATGGTCTTGTTTAAGGAGGTGGTTTTACAGCTGTGCACAGCTGTCAAAAATTACTGAATAGAACACTTAGAGTCTGTACATTTTGTTGTATGTAAACTATCCCTCGATTACAAAATAGCTATCGCATCAGCATTGGCCAGTGGGCCATGGGTGGGGTGGAGGAAGCTGTGTTTTTTAACGAGCACTTGTAATGGTTCTTCCGCCATTCTCTGGGAAACACCGTCTTAGGCTCTGAGTGTCAGTCGGGTCACCCCAGGTATGGCTCTTGGAATTGACAGGCTCCAGGGCAGTATATAAGCACCAGGTGGGCTGGCTTCATTTCCCCAATGTACCCCTGACCTTGCTGGGCACCCATCCACGCGGAAACATCTATGGGCACATTCTAGTTACACAAGCCTAAAGTCATTGGCCACCTCTACTGCAGGCAGGAGAGAATTCCTCAGAGGAATTGAGTTACCTGCAGGAAAGATCATGTCAATTTGCTCTAAATTTCCAGAAAATAGTGATGTCCCAACAGATGTCCTCACCATTCTTCTGAGTGGGATTTGAGAAGTTTGCCCCGAATCATGTCTTCCTAACTTTTCCTTTATCCACGATGATGCATGGCAGGAAATTTCTACTCTTAAAGTCAGTGCTACAGGATGCAAGACAGTTTCTTTCCAGTAGACCCCTGCTGGAATGCAAATAGAGAAGTGGCAAAGAGCAAGACAAGGCTATGGGCATCCGATGCAGGAAGAGATGTCAGGTCATCTAAGTAGAAAATAATCAGCCCAGGCAAGGAAGAAGTTGGCCACCCAGTGGACCAGAATCAGTAAGAGGCCCAAAGTGTAGGAAGAAAAGAGCCCACTCCTGTTGGGGAATCACACATGTCTTGGGAAGAAGAAAAGGTTGCAAACTAAAACTCAGGTAGCCCCAGAAGCCCAAGCCATCGTACTAGGGGTTTCTATTAGTTATGCATTGCTATAAAAAAAACCATGCCAAAAAAAAATTTTTTTTTTTTTTTTTGGTCTTAAAAACACTCAAACATTATTTCATTATTCCTGTGTGTCAGGAATTATTGAGCAGCTTACTGGATGGTTCTGGCTCCGGGTATCTCATGAGTCTTAAGGCTACAGTTCCAATGTCAGCCAGGGCTGCATTATCTGCAGATGTGGCTGGGCTGGGCTGGAGGATCCACTTCCAAGACGGTATAGGATTTATTGGTAGAAGGTCTTAGTTCTAGGTCGACTTCTCCCCAGGGTGCTTGGGTATTCACAACATGGCAACCGGCCTTCCCCAGAACAAGTGACCCAGGAGAAAACAGCAAGGAGAAAGCAGGGTATCTTTTATGACACAGTATTGGGAGTCACACATCACCGCTTCTAGCATGTTCTATCTGTTAGAGGTGTGTCACTAAGCACAGCCCACAGTCAAGGGGAGGGGATTGGGCTTCACTTTTTTGAAGGGAGGAGTATCAGAGAATTTATGGGTATAATTTACCACTGGCACAGGATCTCTCTCCCTCCTCCGCCCCCCGAAGAAAGCAGGAGAGGAATATAAATGAGGAAGAAGTTGCCTACAGTCTAGAGAGGTAAACATCTGAATTAACCCTGTGTGTTACACTTGTTATGAAAGCATGCATACATTTTCCTCATTGTTAAAGACGTCTTGAGTTGGGTTTTCTGGCCCCACAGCTGGAAAACATGCTAATGATACAGAATGCAGCAAGTTAGGGCTCTTCACGCAAGTGGGCAGTAGGGCAGAGGTCGGCAAGGTGAGACCCTTGCACGCAGGAGAGTTGGCTCCATGCCCAGCCCAAGGAAATGGATCAACAGGGGTGATTCCGTCCCCCTTGTCAGTCCATTAGCTTAGGTCCGTGGTTCTCAAACTGAAGCAACAGAATCAGCCTCATCCTGAGCTGCTGATTCAGTAGGTCCGGGATGGACTGAGAGATTGCATTTCTGAGGTGCTGCTGCGGCCGAGGTCCAAGGACCACACTTTGAGAACCACTGGATTAGGCTAATGAGAGGGTAGAGGGGGCAGTCTTCCAAGGGGCTCTTGGAGAAACTTCCTACGTTTTAGAGAGATTGAAGAAGAGGCAGGGTTTTGTTTGTTTTCTGCTTTTGGATGTCAGTGTGTGAAAATGTGCTGCTGGAGGCATCCTGTGACCCACCGTGGCCGAGTGAGCCAACCAGCTGATGTGGGCGGGACAGGAGGGTGGTGAGGATCCGGGCCTGGGAAGACATCTGGGGTTTCTGACGGGACCAGCCCTGAAGCTTTCTACAACCACACTTGTGTTGCAAGATAATGAGTTTCCTTATTGATCAAGTCATTGGGAATTGTGTTTTCCGATTTCTCAGCTGGAAAAAAAAGATCCCATACTCATGCATATATACAATCTTAAGTTTCTAAAGCACGTTGACACAATGTCTTACAAAAAGCTGTATCCATTTATACTCCCTGCAATGGAGGGTCAGAGTGCTTGCTTCCCTACACCCTTGTCAACTCCTGGATAATAGCATTTAAACAATCTGTGCTCTCAGGGGTGCTGGGTGGCACAGTTGACTAAGTGTCCGACTCTTGGTTCTGGCTCAGGTTGTGATCTCAGGGTTGTGAGATCAAGCCCCTCTTTGGGCTCCACTCCCAGCACAGAGTCTGCTTGAAATTCCCTCTCCCTCATGCTTTCTCTCTCTGAAATAAATAAATAAGTCCTTAAAAAAATTCATACTTTTACAGGTGAAAAATGACATTTCAGTGTTAATTTGCATTTCCATGATTACTAGTGAGATTGAGGGTTTTTTTAAATACCCATTCTTCTTGAAGCAGATGCATTGTAGACAAGAGACTCTAAGCATAATATCTCCATGATAATCACCATTCATTACTTCTGCTTACTCAGGTGGGACTGAAAATATGTGGCTTAGGCTATTAACTCTGATGCAATCTGGGGTCCCCTGTTGCACTTGGCAATAGCTGGGTTTGGGCACAGGCTTCAAATCTGTCTTGATAACAGGCAGAAAGAAGTGTCTCATCCCTGAGTTTCGTCTTCTCCCTTTGGATCTTTTTAGCTTGAGACATGTGCTTCTGTGGATACCATTTCTGTCTTCACCACTGTGGGCAGAAGTATAAACTGTGCCGACAAAGACTTCCTTTCTGGCCATTTAAAAATTCATTCTAAAAGCAAAGAGGAAATCCTAGGACATTTCACTGCTTCATAAATGGCAGCAGATGACTAAGAGCAGACCTGTGTCTGGTTGGAGATCATTACTCACAGCTGGCTACCAGTATCCGACTTTGCCTCTACTATCACATATTAGAGTGATGGAGCTTTAGAAATAACATTTCTGACCAGGATGGGTGGGGGCCTGGAGGTTGAACAGTTTCTGCCAGTTCCCTGAAACAAAGCATTGTCAGGATTCTTGTTTACCGTCTCTTCCTGTTGCTCCCCGACCCCCATGTGTGTTTGCAATTGGAAGCAGCTTGCTGACTAAAGACTAAGAAGTGTTCTTCATTGAAGAAGCCAAGGTGTTGGGTTGAATAAGCCACAATGAGGGCGTAAGTGATATTTTCTTTGTTAACGTGACACATACACACTCTGCCTGGCGTATACGCAGTGCTCAAAACTATACGTAGAGTGAAGGAATGAAAAGTACATGGTCTTATCTTTGGGCATGGCCATTCTCCCATTGATCTGTTGTATGATGAGATTTCTGTTACTGGCACAACTGGTGTGAAGCTCCCCAGCTTGTCAAATGATTGAGTTGTTGAGTTTTCCATGATGGCAGCGGAAAGTTGAGGCACCAGCCTGCCTAAAAGAATGAAAAGGAGGTGGTTTATTGCCCAGGGATGAAGGCTGATTGGTTGGGCTGTTTCCGCAAGGCTCACAGGATGATGACATTTACTGCTTTTGCTGTGATAGAGAAATGGGGCATCAGCTGTGTGAGTGAGAAATTTCTGATGCGTGGAGACTTCTGGTATGACTCTATCTGTCCGGGGTGACTCACAGTCACCAGGCGTACAAAGGCTGATTTATAAAAACAGAAGTCTACTCGTTTACACTGAGGAGTGTTATCGTGAAGGGGGGCTCATGCAATTGAATTGTATGGCCAGAATGTTCTCTCTGTCCATGAAAGCCCAATGGGAAGCCAAATTATCATCTGAAAAGTTGTTCTTCGAGTAAGAAAGTTAAAGAAGAACACATCAGGCAGAGACAGAAACACTTGAAAAACACAAAGCTGTGAGAGAGCCGCTTCTGTTGGAAAAGCTACAGTTATTCAAGCACTGTTGGTGCACGAAGGACCAGCGTGGGTATGACAAGGAATGAAGCTGAGGGAGGGAAGGAGGGGCCGGATCCTGAATGATGTATACAGTGTTCAAGAAGCTGGAGTTCCCAGCAGCCCTTCTCACAGAAAGAAATTCCATTATTTGTATCTATTGTAAAAGCAATGCACGTTCATTACAAAAAATATAAGCAAAAAGGACCAAAAAATTGCCAACCATGCCTTCCAACCAAGGAAGACCAATCTTATGCCTTGGTACTTGTTCTTTTATGACAAATAATAAAATACCTTAAAATACTACTTTCCAATTAGGATTTGCACTTTAACAGTATATCCTGAACATATTTTTCTGTTGATATATTTCTGCCACATTTTGTAAAATGAAACAATATATTCTGTTGTATGTACAGATCAAAAGGAGTGGTGATCATTTCAACCATTACAGCTTTTTCCTAGTGTAAATAATGCTGAAATGAAGCACCGTTTGCATAGGTTTTTGGCATATGATTGCGATTTCCACAGGATAAATTTCCTTGGACAAGACAGGGGTGTGTGAAAAGGCATGAACAGATTTCGGACTTTTTGCCTTATACAGATCTTTTCAGTGTTTTCTCTGAAATACCCTCATAGTCCATTCTGAAAGCTGAGTCCAAAGTGGCCATCCAGATATAACACTGTTTTTAAGTCTTGGGTTTCCACTTAAAGTTTTGTCTAACTTTTGCACATAATTCCATGTAACATACACAATTAGAATGTCTTCCCTCCCAAATCTTTGAGTAAAATTGTAGCTTCTGGAAGACGTTTAGTGTTTGTTCTCTGGCTTCCTATATTCTTGGCATATCTCTTGTACCCATTGGGGAGGGGCACCCCAATATTAGAAGCTTGGTGGGGACACTGAGGAGTCCCCAAAGGATGTCCACCGGACAGTGACATGACCAGATGGTTGGACTGGCCAGCAGAGAGAGGAACAAGAAGGCCCTGGCATGGGAGGCTTGGGCAGACGGTTCCCACAAGAGTGAAGGTGAGCTGTCTGACACCGCGTGGGAGTGGCTGCGTGGGAGTTGAGAAGACAGATGGGAAGAAAGAAGGAGATGCCATTGTCAGGGTTTACCTAACTGGCTGTGAAGAACAAGGGACAGTGAGGAATGTGGGATGACAGGCGTGTTTCCTTCCTTTAATCTGACAAATGATCAAGTGAGAATTGTTCCCATGATGTTTCTAGTCTTGCTTTGACCAACAGAAAGCTCCTAGGTCAGTTCGTGGTCAGTAACAGTGTTAGTGTCGTTTGTTGTGGTGGTTGACGTGGCTGGTTTTAATTTTTGTTTCTGGAAGACATCTCTGGTCCACAGTTGAAACTAGGCAGTGCGCAGTATGTAGGTAAATAATAAAGAAGTACGACCTGGGTCTTAATCTGGGCAAGTCCTTTCCACTCATGACTTGAACCCAAAGGGAGAGGAACAACCAAGCATTAGGATTAAAGCCAGGGGCGGGCGTTGTGATGGAGTAGAGAATCTCAAGCAGGCTCCCCAATGAGTGCGGAGCTGGACTTGGGGCTCGATCTCATGAACCTGCGATCAGGACCTGAGCCCAAACCAAGAGTCGGACACTTAACCGACTGCGGCACCCGGGCGCCACTGGTTTGACTTGTTAAAGCATTTACAGTTTTGAAACTTAATTCAGTCCTGCAGCTCTTTCTTCTTCCCTCCCTGTTTACCAAATAGCCAGTTTTACTAATTTTTGACGCTTCCTTAAAATATATCAGCTAAGCTCTCTGGAAATCTGCCTTTAATCATAATCTTAGCTTATTTTAAGTAGACACTGTGAATTAGTGTTCTGGAAACTTGCAGATTTCCTTTGGTTTGATTTGATTCTCATGGAGGCAGCCCTCTCGTTTACTTGTGTCTTTGTAATCTTCATCTTTTTATTTTCTCTTCTCTTTTCTTCTGTCTGGAGACGGACAGCAGGCTCCAGCTTGACGCCAGGGCACTCGAAGCTTGGGACTTGGGGAAACAGCTGCCTGTCCTGAGGCAGGCATTGGCTCTTCACTCTTCATTTCCTTTCATTAAAAAATGTTGTTCCCCTAACTTAATGTTATCCTGGATTTTATTTTCCAAATAGCAAAAAGTAAATTGGATTTCCTCCCGTGAGCATGCAAAAGATGATTGTGTGCCTTCCTCCCTCCCTCCCCTGCCTCCTTCCCCGATTTCTTATGATGTTTGTTCTGCTTTTCCTTGATATTTCATGTTTGTTCTGAGGAGGAGATGGACCGCCTGATTTTTAAGAGGCTTGTCTTTAACCTTAAAGAAGGGCTGAGCCCAGTTACTGAGGCTCCTGTGAGCTTCCCCTTCCCTAGTTTTGTCTTTTGCTGGGTACCTTTGGGCAAAATTGTACCTGATATTTGCATTCAGTCATGTCTGTTAATTTAACTGTTGAAAATCAGCAGCTTATTAGTTGTAAATAGGATATCTGTGCTTTGTCCCCAAGTACTAAAGAGATTATTCTAGAAAATGTAAGTCCCTGCTCAGATGATCTATATATTGATATACCGATACCTACAAATGAAGAACTTTCTTTTCCTTTTTTTTTTTTAAAGATTTTATTTATTTATTCGACAGAGATAGAGACAGCCAGCGAGAGAGGGAACACAAGCAGGGGGAGTGGGAGAGGAAGAAGCAGGCTCCCAGCAGAGGAGCCTGATGTGGGGCTCGGTCCCATAACACCGGGATCACGCCCTGAGCCGAAGGCAGACGCTTAACCGCTGTGCCACCCAGGCGCCCCTAAATGAAGAACTTTCTATGTCTTTCAAAGATTTCCAGGAGTGTGGACAGCTCATTAGCTACCAAAGTGAAATATTTTAAATGTAGGCTTTGACCAACCTGAGATAGTGTTAACATTTTGTGAGAAAATATTTAGAAATTATGTTATCTTTTGAGTCTCTCATAAAACTTAGTTCCCTGGTATTTTGCTTCTGTTGATTCAGTTATGCCTCTCTCCAGGATGAAGGGACTGAACTTATAATAAATATAACAAATTTTAAAATATAAAGGAAGCAGTTTGTCCCGGTTAGGATGGTATATACTTATTACAAAGGTCTCTGGGGGGCTCTGTTTTTAAATTCACCTTTCAGTTATTTAATTTCTGAAGCCCATGGATAAACACTGCATAAACTGGTTAATCTAAATATTGCCTGGTTACAAAGGCTTTCATTAGGTTCGATTCCAGATCAAGTGGAAATAATTAAATAAACATAACTCCAAATTATTAAAAAAAAAAAAGCCCAAACCTCCCATTATCTGGAGCATTCCCTCACCAAGCAAAAAAGCATTCCAAGTTCATTCTTGAGAGCTGAGGCAGGCAAACTGTTCGGTCTCCTTCAAGGCCAATCACAGGCAAACAGATTTAGGTTGTGTCTACACCAGTGAACGTTGTATGTTGATGAAAAGGATGTCTGGAGATACCAAGTCAAAGGAGAGAAACAGGTTTTGGAAAATCCAAGGAAGTCAGTTTGTTTCTGAGACGGTGCCAGCATGTGGCATACTGGCTGGACCCAAAGAAGGTGTTACTGTCACCAGGTGGGGGGATGAGGGACAATAATCAGTCGGAGGGTGAGGATGGATTTATCTTTGGTTTTACAAGGGTCCAGAGGTGAGAGTTATCACCAGGCATTCCCGATGGCAGGTGTTGGCCAATTTATGCCCTAATGTTGCCATGAATCTCCAGAGGGCTAAGCAAGGCCAAGTGTTATTATTAAAGCTAATTAAATCACTCTGGATTATAGTTTGTCCAGGGTGTTACCTACCAGAATGATCGTTATAATGCCTGGAGAAAACAAACAGATGGGGATTGGTTAGGCAAGGAGTTTTACTGATTTTTTTTTTCACTTTAAAAACAAGCCTTCCCCCAATACCAGAAATTATTATTAAGTCTCTCTGTGCTTTGATTCTTACTAGTATCGCACACTTGCCGACTGACCCGTGTTTATTCTGGGGTGGGGAAGCTGGCATGGATTTTCTTGTCTAGTTTTTTTTTTTTATTTTTGAACCGCAATTGCCAAGGTAATTAAGCAAGAGGTTAATGGCCATCAGATATCCTGCTGCACGATAGTCACAGCTTCGATGTGAAATAGCTTTTCTCTTTTTGCATCTCAATATGGCGATATCATTGGAGGGACAGGCAGAGAGCAGACTGGTTTTCCAGACTCTAAACAATAACTACATAATGGTCTGAAATGAAAATGCAAGTTTAAATATCATCATTTGAACAAAAAAAGGGAGAGGTAATGAACGTAGAGGCATCATCCATAGAAAAAGTAATCTAAAATGTTCACTTAAAATATAGCCAGTTTGGGGAGGAAATGAGCAGAAAAGGCTTATGGAGCAAACACATTTGAAAGTTACATTGTATTAGATTTTATATATGTGTATGTATATATGTATATATATTTATAAATAATGTGTGCATGTATATATATAGATAGATAGATATAATGTGTGTTGTGAAGTGACAAGTATGCTGGCAAAATGAATTAAATGGAGGATATGATTAATCAAATTAATTTTTATGATCTGTGTAGCTTGCCAAATAATCCACTTGGCTGGATTATGGCGTGGGGGAAAGGTTTGAAATGAATTGTTGAGTTCTGCTAAGCCTGTGATGATAGTTAATTTTATGTGTTAACTTGGCTAAGCCATAGCACCCAGTTATTGAATCAAATGGTAGTCTAAGTGTTGCTATGAAGGAATGTTGAGGACATTGCCAACATCTACAATTAATTGACTTTAAGTAAAGATTACCCTTGATAGTGTGGGTGGGCCTCATCCAATCAGTTGAAGGTCTCAAGAGAAAAATCTGAGGTTCCCGAGAGAAGAAATTTAGCCTCAAAAGTTGAGCATCAATTCCTTCCAGAGTTTCCAGCCTGCCAGCCCTATGAATTTCAGACTTGCCAGACCCCACAACCCCTTGAACCAATTCCTTAAAATAAATCTCTGTAAATTCTGTTTTGTGTCTATCCTCCTGGTTCTGTTTCTTTAGAAAACCATGGTTGATACAGTCTCAGGTAGTCTTCTATATGCCAGATAATTTTAATCTTCCTTGTACATTTCCTGATTTGAATCTGAGTTTTCAAAGACCTCACTGGATTCATATTCAAATAATTTTAAATTCATTTAAGCCCAAATATGAAAATATGGGATGGAATTCTGAAAAAGGGTTTTATTAGGAGGGAAAGTAGCCGAGATCACACAATGCAATTCCACATTGTACTTTTTCTTCAGAGACCCGAATTTGGGATTTTTTTTTTCTTTCCCTTGAGGTTTACTTTCTGACGTAGAAATGCAGGGCAGGCATTTTTAAGGTGATGCCATGCAGGCAACTCTTAGACTTTCTGTGTACAACGTTTATGAGAAATACGGTAGGGTCAAATGCATATAGATAGGAAGCCAGGAGTTTGACTTCTGCTAGGGATTTTGAATTCTTTGGTCGGAGGCATTAAATGAAAACTGTTTCTCCACTCACAAAACTTCTACAGCAAATGCGTGGATGTGCCACACAAAGCAGTTCTCCAGATTCTATGGGGACACCAGCTGGGTGTGCTGAAATTTAATTCAATCCTGACATTCGCTTCCCAGAGTCGTGCAGTCCCTACAGGTCAATGGCTCAGTCCCACAAGACTGCCCCTCACTTCAGATGCCAACTGCAAATACGGGGTCCCCAGGTGACCGACACTTCTGTCTGACTTGGCTACAAACTGGACGTTCCTATGACCCCCCCGCCTTCCTCAGTTTCCATAATTTGCTATAACAGCTCACAGAACCCAGGGAAATACTTTATTTACGATTACCAGTCAATTACAGAGAATATGACAAAGGATACAAATGAAAAGCCAAATGAAGAGGTACAGAGGGTGAAGTCCAGAAGGGTCCCAAGCGCAGGAGCTTGTCTCCATGGAGTTTGGGGTGCAGCATCCTCTCAGCTCATGGATGCCTAAAGCAACCCGGAAACTCTCCAAACCCCTTCCAGTAGGGATTCTATGGAGATTCTGTTATGTAGGCGCGGTGGATAAGATCTCAATCTCCCGCTCCTCCAACCCTGGTTAATTTCAGCAGAAAGGGGATTTATGGGCAGGACATCAGGAGGCAAAATGGGAAAATTGGAAAGCTATACTCGGGGTGTGGCCTGGAGCAGGGGGCTTTGGGCAGCCAGAACCAGTGGTCACCCACAATTCCAGCTTGGTTAGCATCCCCTGATGCCCACTGGCCCTGGGGATCCGGATGTGAGCTGTAGTCCCTGGTCCTGGGATGGACTCTATGCTGCCCCCACATTTTCTGTTTCTCTCACTCCTGCTCCTGAATCACAGGTCCGGGCTGAAGCATCCACGTGGCTGAGTTTAAATGACCCGTCTGCTGTCTCAGGGGCAGCGGGAGCAAGTGAGTAGCCTTTGGGGCTTGACTTCATGGCGAGAAGTCCTTGAATCACCCCAATCCTCAAAGAAGAGTGTTAGAAAAAAATCGGTGAAGAAAAATCAACAAACTTTCCCCCACCAGGGCTATATTACTGCATTTAATCTTCATAGCTGCTATTATTATACACATTTTGCGGATGAAGACATTGAACTTCACAAAGGTTATGTGCCTTGCCTATGGCTACACAGCTAAAAAAGTGGATTAAAAAAAAAGTGAATTCAAACCCAGATCTGTCTGAATTCAAACCCCAAGTATTGAACCACTCCAACAATTGCAATCTTAATTTTTGTTCAGTATATTTAGGGAGACCCTTATATGATTAAAACTTCCCTGGTCTCCGTGGTATGTGAAGCAGTCTCAAACCCAGACAACCTGTCTTCTGAATGCTTTCCAACTATTTTTCAACTTGGCAACAGCATCTTCTCACCACCTAGTTTAGAAAATCTCTTAACATTCAGCTGAAGATGTGTATGTATTTTTTGTTTTTGGATTAAAAGTGTTCTGTGTGTCGCTGAGTCACCTCCTCAGTGTTTACCCAATGCTCAGGGCTTGCCAGTGCGGTGAGATGAGATTAGAAATTGTAAATCAAAGTCTAACTATATGCACCTCAGAACACCGAGTCATGCCAAGAAGGCTCCGCCCAAGCCCTAAAGCCACCTTGCTCCTCTGTTCTCCCACTGTGCTTCGACTGGATGTCTGCAAAATCCAGTAGTAAGTTACTCTCTTGAGCACGTCTGGAAATTTGCCAGATGGAGACAGATATGTTTAAAATCCATTCCCCGGAAATAAAAAATAGTGTTAATTAAAAAACAAGAAAAATCCGTTCTGCATTTGCCTCCCATGTGATTTTGCCTCCCTTTCGCTCATCCCTGGGTTTTTGGAATTGAGTGTGAGGCAGGTGAACCCAGTGCAGGAGGCATGCGGGGCACACTGCAGGGTTTATGCTCGGAGGAGGCCCGATGCATCGCCCTGCCCACCTCTGAAATCGGACAGCCTCAGGTCCACACATCGCTGCCTGATCAAATGTTCATATTTCCGACCTGAAGGGCGACTGCCCCGCCCACGTCTCAGCTTGGCTCCAAGCGCAGAGCACAGCAGTGAGCTCGCCGCAGGGCTCCGTCCCCTGTGGGGGTTCCCACGAGTGTCCCCCCGCAGCTGTGCCTCCCGAAACCGATTTCACTGGCCCCTGGCATCGGACTCACTGGGTGTTAAAAATGCAGATGCCCAGGCCGGCGGGTACAGCTTCATCAGAATCCTGCATCAGCGCCAAGTTCCCCGGGTGATTTGATGCCCGGGAAGAGTTTCAGAATGATTGCTACTCATGAGTCAGTAAAGCTCTCGTCGTTCCGCCATCCAGCCAATCTCTCTCAGGCTGAGCTGAAATGTATTATTTTAGGGTAATTTTCCTGGGATATTAACGCTTAAGGATTCCCTTTAAACTTTTTTACCCCTTTGAATCCAATTTCACAGAGCCAACGGAATGATCTGAGTTCATGTATTATCTAGAAGTCAGCCTCCCGCGCTCTTCTTGGAGATGGATGTGGGCGAAACCGTGAGTGGAAAACCCGCTCTCTCCACCTCCAAATGGCTCTCCGGCAGGTGTTAAGAGTCCTGCTCGTGGTGGAGAGCATGCGCTGTTTCGCTCCCATTGTGCGCGGGCTGCGACGTCCCTTCTCTGGGGAAGCTCCTTCCTCTACCTTTTCGCAGCAGTCTGAGCCTCCCTGGCGCCTCAAAGCCCAGTCCTGCCGTTTGTGTGTAATCCTCTTGTTTGTTTAATAGGAGATTCAATTTATTTCAATGTAATAGACACGTGTTATGTCCCTACTATGCACGAGCATCATGCAGGGCTTCGGGGGAAGAGGATGATTGAATAGATATAAAGGTAATAAAAAGAGGCCCCTGCTGCCTGGGAGCTGCCCACGGATGGGGAAAGACATTGTTGCACCACCGAATATAGTGCAAAGAAATAGAGTCAGTGCTAAGCAGAGGTACAGGCAACACTGGAGGGGGGTTTCATTCACAGAGGAGGGAGGGCTGCTCGCGGGCAGTGCCATCACTGTGGGACAGGATGGAAGAAGTTGACCAGAAGTCAAGGGGATTGTTGAGTGCGAGCAGGAGGGATGACCAACGTGGCAAACACTCTGTGCATAAAAGATGTCACTCTGCTTTTTTGGTCCCACGTTGTAGCTTATACATCTGAAGATAGTGGGACAAATGGGCTTTGAAAAGCTCGGTACCTGGAACCCAAGGTTGTTAAGTGAGTACGATTCGGTGTGCACCCGGCTGTGTTCACCAAAGCCCTGGGCCAGCTCGTCTTGGGTCTTTTCTGTCATTGTCATCAGCAGCCAGCCTGCTGCCCACAAATTCCAAGTGC
This sequence comes from Ursus maritimus, assembly GCF_017311325.1. Classification (NCBI taxonomy): domain Eukaryota; kingdom Metazoa; phylum Chordata; class Mammalia; order Carnivora; family Ursidae; genus Ursus; species Ursus maritimus. The sequence continues at coordinate 11,123,824 of NW_024426885.1, read as the reverse complement.
TGACAAATGGGGCAAGTGTAATCGCACCCTGGCTTAACCCTCTCATTTGCCATAAATCAAACTAGTTATCTAGTTTGAAGAAAGAAAGAAAGAAAGAAAGAAAGAAAGAAAGAAAGAAAGAAAGAAAGAAAGAAAGAAAAGAAAAGAAAGAAAAGAAAGATCATATGATCCAGCAATTCTACTTCTGAGTATATACCTAAAAGAATTGAAAGCAGGGTCTAAAAAGGGTAGTTGTACATCCCTGCTCATAGCAGCATTATTCACCGTAGCCAAAAGGTGAAACAACACAAATGTCCATGGATGGACGAATGGAAAACCAAAATGAGGTATATGCAAATAATAGAACGCGATTCAACCTGGAAAGAAAAGGAAGGGAGTTCCCTTCCATGCTGCAGCATGGATGAACCTGGAAGACATGGTGCTCAGTGGACTAGCCAGTTACAAAAAGACAAACCCTTACACGAAGTGCTTGGAGTAGTCAGAAGCATAGACAGAAACAGAATGGTGGCTGCCAGGGACTGTGTGGAGGAGGAGATGGGGAGTTGTGTTATGTGTGCAGTTTCAGTTCTGGAGATGCTGGTGGTAATGGTTGCACAACAATGTGAAGGTACTTAAGGGGAATAGATCTGGGGTTTCAAACGATGGCTTTGGGACTTTGAATCTCCCAGCCCTCCTTTCTCTGTGTCGCTTATTCTCAGGGTGGTTCTTGTCATCCTGGCAGCTAGACTGGCCAGTGGCATCTCTGAGCTTACATGGTCCTCCTATCAACCAGTCTTAAGCATATAAAATATCATGGGAGGACTCCGATTGGTTCTGTGTGGGCCACATGACCGTCTTTGTGACCAATCATGGTGGGCAGGGAAAGTAGACCTGAGTTACCCCTGTCCCTATGGAGCCGGTGAGGCTGTGGAGCACACAACGTCATCAGGTTGCAAGAAAGAAAGGATGTTCTCCTAAAGAAGGGGTGTTGAATAGACAACCCATGACCTCTGTAACATCTGGGTTCTATCTTCCAAAGTTATTTCCACCATTTGAGGCAGGGCATGAGCACTTTGCCTGAGTTATGGAGACTGGCTCTTTTCCAATTCCACCCTCCTTTTTTTCAAGTGACCGCAGCCCTCCAGAGGGTCTCCAGGTTCACGGCACCCCAACCTCTCAGAGGAGAGGGGTTTCTACCCCAAGTCCCTCTACACTGGCTTTGAAATTGGGTGTGGCTCTGAATAGGGCAGGACAGGCACTCTCCTGATGGTCCGATTGATTTTTCAGCTTCAATCCTGTTAACCTAATGCTACCTCTCGGGACATTGAATAATGCCCACCAGAGTCTAACATCTACCCACTTAATTTCCATTTGAGAGATTGACGTGTGAGGTTGGATACATTATTACCCTGGTGTAGACAGTCAGCAGTGTTTGTGAATTAAGATTGATTACCTGGGTAGCCATCTACACGAACTGCTTAAAAGTCGTTAATTTGCGGTTGGCATTAACATGGTTGATGGATGTCATCAGATACAAATCAGAAAGAACTCTCCGCTCATTTCAGGGAGGATGGGGCCCATTGCTCCTAGCATTTCTGCATGATGGATTACCCAGTGAGGAGTTTCCCCAAGGGTGGTCCCCTCTACTACCCACTTTCCAGAAACCCAAAGAACTGGTTTAAAATACAGATTCCTGAGATTTACCCAGATAAACGGAATCAGACTCTCTGGGGATGGAACCCAGGAATCTGTATTTTTATTAAACTTCCCCAGTGAAGTTTGAGGGCCCTCCTCTGCAGTTTCCTTAAACTGTTCTGTGACTATTTCACCAGGTAGCAAAATGCAAGAGGAAGCTCTTTTCATACACGAGAGACCAAGAAATTGTTTTGTGGAGTGCATAGCCAGGCAATTGCAAGATCATGGAATGAGGAAGAGCAGAGAGCTTTCTGGCATTTGCTTTTTCTCAGTTGTCTTTAGCTCAAAAAAAAAAAAAAATCCTTATGCCAAAGTGGCACATTTTGGGGTGGCAGGTTCTCATCTTCTGCAAGGACTCTCTGTCTCTCTCTCTCAGCTTTGTCTCTTGGATTTTCTCTCTCTGAACTCCTTGTGACCAGAGACAACCTGGTGAGCGTCACTGCCCCGTTCCCCGCTTCCTAAGAGACTGTGCTTGAATCGGATTTCTGGAGCGGGTGATATCAAAGTACACGTCGGAGCTCATATTCTGCATGGATTGTAGACATTGGAGAATCTTAGCGATCATCCCCGGGGTAGTGCCTCTGCACCCTTTGACTTTTTTTGTTCATTTCAGACACTGCCAATCAATCTCTGCGCTTTCTCCCACCAGGCTTGGATGCAGCTTCAAATCCTTTTCAATATAATACTGAGTTTTGATTGATTTACAGTGAAGCTTATTTATACCCAAGATCTAACTAAGCTTCAGCTTTCACTTTTGGAGAAGTGTAGGCTCAGGGAGGAAAGGTGACTTGCTCCAGGCCCAGAGCCAGGTCTGGGAATACCAGTGCTCTGGCTGTAAGCAGAGGTGGTTTTGTTTTGTTTTGTTTTGTTTTTTTGCCTTAGTGAACAGTCAGTGTTTAATCATATTTTCCAGAAATGCTGGAATTGGAGCATACGTTTGAACAGCTAAAATATAAATTTGTGTGGAATATAATCTTTTCCCTATAGGAGTGAACATTTCTTAAGTGTTATGGGAATCGTGAAGGACTGAGTATGTAAATAGCCATTGTTAAGTGGCAAGTCTGAGCATCGACAACCTGCTGACTTCCAAGAATAATTAGCAGATTAGTAGATTCCGGAAGCACTACCTATAATTTAGAGTTGTAGCCAGTGGTTCATGAACTTCACAAAGAAAGGGAGCACAAGATAGCTTAATCTGCAAATCCTTAAGTACCTGGCATCTGCGAAGAATAGAGTACATATCACTTTGTTGAGCCCTCATCTGCCACACCATATGCCAACATCCCCTAATGGGTACACTTGCTGTAATTCCCCTTGAATTTACAGTTCTCACTGTGGGGAGCTGAGCCGTTCTAGCCACTAACCAAAAAAGATGCAGTGTCATGTCCAAAGTGGCAAAATGGCTGAGTTCAACAGAGAAATCAGAGGTCTGTAGCAAGACCTCTCATTCCTAATGCAATCAATCCCATGGGCTTCCAGCGCTCATACCGAACGCTGCTGTGTCTACGCTTCATCAGTATCAGACATCAGAAGGACTTTAGAATAAATCAGTGGGGGTGAGTCCTGTCGGAGGGGGCAGGAAGTTACAGTTGAGAATCCTGCCACATGCCCAATATCGGCACCTCTGCTGACATCAGTTCTTCCTCCTCATCTCATCTGTTCCCCCACTCTCCCTCTCTCCGTGGTTATTTCTTTGCCAAGCCCTCAAGCTGGGTTAATTTATAACTTTAATAATGTGGTAAAGAACCTGGAGTTATTTTGCCTGGAGAAGGTGTATAAAGTAGGTTACCTCATTTTCTCTTGTGCTTCCCCCATAAGCAGCCCATCTGCTTACTCATCTTTGCTGTTGGAATTTAGCCTTTGCATTGGAAAGTGCTCAGATTAATCTGAACTTCAGGGATAATTAAGTGTATAAAATGCATGTGTTTCTTGCTTTTTGAGTGGAAGTAGTAAGAAGAAGAGAAAACTGGAAAATGGGGAGAAATGTTCTAGGAAATTAACTCAAAGTAGATCTCTTAAGATTGTGTAGGGATGGGGGCACCTGGTCGGTTGGTAGAGCATGCAACTCTTGATCTTTGGGTCATGAGTTCAAGCCTCACATTGTGCGTAGAGATTACTTTAAAAAAGTATTCAAAAAACCCACAAATTTTGTAGGGATGTTAGGTACAGTTTCCCAAAGCAACTTCTGAATAAGAAAAATAGAACAGATTACATCAATTTCAAAAAAGAATCTTCTTGCCAAAGAAAACATAATTTCTTTTTTTTTTTTAAAGATTTTATTTATTTATTTGACAGAGATAGAGACAGCCAGCAAGAGAGGGAACACAAGCAGGGGGAGTAGGAGAGGAAGAAGCAGACTCATAGCAGAGGAGCCTGATGTGGGGCTCGATCCCATAACGCTGGGATCATGCCCTGAGCCAAAGGCAGACGCTTAACCGCTGTGCCACCCAGGCGCCCCGAAAACATAATTTCTGTCTTTATTTTTATTTATTCTTAGATTTCCAATAAAATGTCATATATATGCCACCCAGGCGCCCCGAAAACATAATTTCTGTCTTTATTTTTATTTATTCTTAGATTTCCAATAAAATGTCATATATATGCACACCTCTCTCTCTCTCTCTCTCTCTCTCTCTATATATATATATATGGCATTTATATTTATACACTGAGAGATATACACATATATGGCATATATATATATATATATATATATATATGGCATTTATATTTATACACTGAGAGACCAACGGGGAAAAATTTGTAGGCTAAGGCAGTTAAGATCTTACAGATAGTCTAAGATTCAAAATTCACACATGGCAGAGATATATTAATAAATGTAAGTGGATTCTTTATTTGGGCTTGAATAAATTGGAAAGAATATAGAATTAAAATGGGAAAACTATGTTTTTTCTTCTCTTTAGATCAAATTCAGACTTGCTCTGAATCGAGCACTGAGTAGTCCCATAATGTACATATTAGTTCATGCCTTGCAAATTGCTTTCCTATCTGCTACAGCCTTGGACGTTTCTGCAATCCTAAATTGTGTGTACTGTTGTGATTATTTAATTTTCTACATGTTCCCGACGAGGAAACAGTGCTCTGGAGAAGTTGATCACTGTAGAACATGAAGCAGCCAGTAACGTGACAAGGCTGGATGAATCCAGATCGTCATCACATTTGTTTGGTAGTGTTGGGTGTGAGCGTAGGCTCTAGGTTGGGCAGCAGGCGGGCACAGGGGCCAAAGGCAGCAGAAACAGTCCCTGGCTCCGCGACCCCACAACAACGGAAGATCAGCGTATACAAACTATGTGAAACTACTGGATTGAGGAAGATTTGTGGGTTGATTCTAAGAGGTGCCAAAGGTCCTGTAATGCCTCCCAGAGAGAGTCCACCTGGGGGTTGATGATAAGCAGGATTGATGGGGTGGGGAGTTCAAGGGCAGAGGGCAGAGATGCACGTGCCCCGTGGGTGGGAAGACACAAGTAATCCAGTGTGGCTCAACCCACAGCTTCGTGCTCTTTGAACACTTCTCTTTCACTGAAAGATGAAATTATTATTGAAATTTGTTTTTATTTTGTTCCAAACCAAATGGAATGGGAATTCCCTAAGAATTGGGATTTCTTAGTGATTTCAGAAAGACTAATTCTCATGGGACCCACCTGGATAGTTAGACGCCTGGCTCTCACGGATGCTGTCAATGAAGAAAACTTGTCTCTTTGCAAAGTTTCAATTCAAGTTATGCACGACTTTCTTTGACATAAAAAGGTAAAAATCCAAGAAGAATATTGGCAAACTCAAATCTGTCCTCTTCACTAACCTATCAGTTTGAATAATAATTCTTTACAGATTGTTTTGTGACAGGACCACAGAAAAAGTTACACATGGTATTCTTAAATTGTAATGAAATTGCCATCAAGTTTTGGGGGTCTAATATTTCCTGAGAAGCAGGCGATAAAATTCAGAAGATCAGTATATGCAGTTTTTCTGGGCTCTGCTGGAATGATGAATAGTTTGGACTTGGTTTGCGTTGGGAAGGAGATACAAGGCGAGATCAGTTACGGGTGACCTTGGACTTCATTACTGCAGGGCAGTCTGTGACGCAGTGCTCTTCTCCGAACACATATGAAGGCAAAGGCTGGGGGCAGAGAGTGAGGAAGGCATGGTCTAGGCCACTGGGCTGCCCGTGCAAACAGTGCTTGCAGGGAGGACGCCTTTTATTTTTTTTTTTTAAGAGAGAGAGCGCGAGCATGCACCTGCAAGCAGGGGTCATGGGGAGGGGCAGAAGGAGAGGGAGAGAGAGAATCTTAAGCAGACTCCATGTTCAGTGTAGAGCCCCACGTGGGGCTCCATCTCTCAACCCTTAGCTCATGACCTGAGCTGAAATCAAGAGTCCAGCGCTTCACTGACTGAGCTGCTCCTGGGTCCCAAAGCGAGGCCGTCTTCTAATTGAACCGATGCCACGAAGCAGATTCCTGGCCTTCTTAGCAGCTTCCCTTATTTGTTTTTCTGGTTACAAAAGTCTGTATCCTCACTGCTAAAAAAATTCACGTATTATGAAATGTCTAATGTGCAAAGTGAGGGTTCTCCGTCATCTCTGAGGAAAACCACCATCAACAGTTGGGTATTCTTCTTGGAATTGTTTTTGGCTCATACTGCGACTTATTTATTTATTAACGGAGAAAGATCAAGGAACGTATTTTGAACTCTGTTGATAATTTAATATCTCTGTGTATTAAAACAACCACCACCCCCCTGGGCCTGGGCCCGCCCTGCTGTCTGGCTGTGTCTCTGGCCTGCAGCTGGCCTGGTTCTTGCATCCATGGTCCCCCGGTCAGGGTTTGTTCAGGTACCAAAATAGCATTGCTCCAGGGGTCGTGTTTTCGTCAACAGAAGCCACGTACGAGCTCTGGGCACCAGGCGAAAGCTCGCTCAGGGGCCGGCTTGTTCTTGCCGTGCGTGCCTTCTGGACTGGAAACTTGTAGGGGTGTTTTAGGGGGTGTTCTTGCTCAAGGAGACTGAAAGTCAAGGTGGGTCAGAATATACCTTCTGGAGTTGGGTGGCATCTATGTTTCTTAACCTCACTAAGCCTCCTTTTCCTTTCTTTGTAAATGGAAGTAATCATGGTACCTACATTATAAAACTGTTTCCGTGGGGATTAAATGAAATCCTTTACATGGAGCACTAGCCTGGTGTCTGGGATGTTGTAAGTGCCTGGAAATGATATGTCCTCTTGCTAGCTGTGCAGGCTCAGGAGGACAGGGACTGGTTGTCTTTTTCCTTCTGTATCTCTAGTGCTCAGTCCATGGAAGATTCTGGTTAAATATTTGTGAAGAAACGAATTCCCACTGTTGCCTCCATTGTCCCCACTGACGAGGCCAGTCCCTCAAGCTAGAAAGAGAATCCAGAAAGGAGAGTTGGAAGGCCAGTCATTAACTAGTCTTCTGGAAGTATGACCTGGGTAGAAAGTTGGAGCTTGCTGCCCAAACTGGGAAGCTGCCACGCAGGTCCCTCTGCTGAAGGGGGTCCGCCGAGGAAGCCGGGGATGAAGTCTGCGGCAGAGGCAGGTCTGGATGTACCATTGGTCAGCAGGCTGGCATTTAGGAAGAAGAGCTGGGTGTATTTTGAGGGGAGAAAAGAACAAGGTGGAACCCCCCCCCCCCACTATAGCATGTTTCCACCTCGCCTCACCATGACGACCTTCCGAAAGCAATGGCTGTTGCTTCACTCTTACCTTGCAGATCTTCAGCAAATGTCCCTCTGGTTAGCTCCCCACATAATCTACAAATGCGGTCCCAGCTCAGCCAAGTGGACTCAGTCAATGAGCCGCTATCTGAAACTGATTCCTTGCGTCTGTCAGAATAACACAGAGCACTCCCGTCATCTGGCTGCTGATGAATCCCATGGCTTTCTGCCAGAGCGTTCCAGCAGCCAGCTATGCCGCGATCTCTTTAGCCCCGTGAAGGGAAGAGCCCACTGCCCAGGATGGATATGCACCGACATCCATTGTGTGGGGCCACTGCTGAGTATAATGGTGCTGAGGCTTATTAGCTGTTATCGTAGGCAAGGTCTTCTGGGATTTCTCTAGCCTGTAATTGGCTTTTACTGTTGTGGGTTCTGTGAGTGTCAGAAATAATGAGATGACATTTGGATCTGACATGGCATCATTAGAGGACTGGTAGTGCAGATTACGAACATGCATTCACATAAGGGAGAAGAATAAATCAAGAGGGAAAATGCTTGAAGAGTCAGGAGGGCTGTGTCCAAATATATACTCTTTCGGTGTATATTAACGCCAGCAATTAATAACCCACAGCCCTCTCCTCCAGGGGCTTGTAGGTTCCTAGCTAAAATGACATTTCTCAGGCCTTCGAGAAACCCCTGGTGAGGGGCTTTGTGAGCAAGTCTGAAGATCATCTGTGCCATGCACAAGTTGGATGGAGTTCGGATTAGTCCAAAAGGAGTGGGCGGCAGGGCATGGGATAGCCCACCTTGCCGAAATGGAAGTATCCTGAGCACTGTTTTATATGCCTCTGCACGATTCCAGTGATATTATGATTTTTGAAAAAAAAAATTATTTAGCAATTTATAACAGTCATTAAATTGCTATGACTTAGGGGTGAGCTGCATTATCCCACCCCCCACCCCAAGAAACACTGCAAGCTCTGTATTTCACCACACTCAGGAACAAACCAGTGCAAGTGTTTGTGTCTGGCTATAGAAATCCCTTCCTCATGCGCTGAGCATTTGTGAGAGTTCGCACAGCTCTGCTCATTATAAATTCAGAAGCCTTGGCGCCATTGCTCCTAGGCAGCAGGTGATCGGAAGGGAAGGGAAGGGAAGGGAAGGGAAGGGAAGGGGAGGGAAGGGAAGGGAAGGGGGCAGTGCTTGTCGGTTACCTGTTATGTGCCATCCTTGCCTACAAACAGTCGGAATGTCAACCCAGGTCTTGTAGTTTCAAACGTCGTATCTTTTACCTCCAAACCCCTATCCCGAGCCAGTGTGTTTGCTACCCCAACGAGGACTACGTACCTCATGCTTTTGGAGAGGGTGGGGTGTCTGTCCGTGCTGTCCCTGCCTGTCCCTGTCTGTCTCCATCTGTCCCAGCGGAGCTTTCTCTGTCTCTGCCCACTTTGAAACTCTCTCCTTACCGTCATTTTTTTTATATTGAAGGGAAATATACATGCAGAAAAGTGCCCAAATCATAAGTGCTCAGTTGAGAGAATTCTCGTAAACTCTAATCAGCATCCTAGGAGCCCCTTTATGCCCGGTTCTAATCGCTGCCTCTCCCCAACGGCGGCCATGCCCCTAATTCCTAACAGCATAGATGCATTTGCCTGTTTTTACAGTTGAAATGAACGGAATCCGTTGGCTTCTTTCACTTGGCATTTTGTTTATGAGGCTTAGCCACATTGTGTGTAGTTGAAAACTCGTTCTCGTCACTGGGCCCTGTTTCATTGTGCGCACATACCATGGTCTATTTATCCATTCTGCCACTGATGGGCATTGGGAAGTTTCCAGTTTGGGGCTGTAATGGGAAGTGCTCCTGGGAACATTCTAGAAGACATCTTCTGTTAAGCATATGCCAATATTTCTGTTGTGCATAATTTAGAATAAGAAATGTTAGCTTCCCTTTACTGTAATTGTAAATTGTACGTGCCCTTCAGCCATCTCAGTCTTCACTGAAGTGAAGAGGGAGACTGAGCGGTGATTAAACCGTGCACGCAGGTGTACAAGAAATATCACTGAAGTTTTAAAAATTTAAACCTAAGTTTTAGCTCCAAGTCTTTGTACTACCAGACTAGGGGAATCCCTTCTCAGTTGTTGTGGGATTTCCCCCGTACCCTGTGGTGCCTGTGACCAGAGCTGGGAAAGGGAAAGGGTCTCCAGCCACTGTCTGTCGCTCTGCTGAACAGCTCATTCTTCAGAATGAGGGGCCATTCTGTGCTGTGCTAGAGGCTGGAGTTGTGGGGAGCCTGGGACCCTCGATGCCTCTGAGCATATCCTTTGGGGTCCTCTGTGGGTCCAGCTCTTGGAGGTGAGGGAAGAGGGGAGGCTAGATCCCTGCTGTTCTCCTCCCCATCTCAGGGAAGTCTCTTCTTCAACAGGAGACCTCCCTGCACCACCCTGCTTCTTGGAGCCCCACTACCTTTTCCGCCAGCTCTGTCTAGTGTTGGGCTCAGGATTTAGAAAACAAAAGCCAAGAAGTTTTAGGCTGGTGGCTTTCTGCCTGGCATATTCCTTCCCTGAAGCAATGAAACATAGAATCTGCTTCAATGGGGAAAGGCGACAAATGCGGAGAAGAATAGAAATCATCTTAAAGTATCACTGTCTTTGCTTGACTAAGATGTTGGGAGCGTGGTGGCCACAGACACATGTGACCTGTGTGGTGACATTGACATGATCTGCTGTCTGTGACCTGAGGGGCCAGAGGGTCCCACTTGGGCATGGTGGTTTCTCTCTTATGGGGACGCTTGTGACCCCTGTTTGTCCTCTTGCAGGAATTGGGGAAATGGGCTTGGGTAGAGAGGAGGGAGGCAGGAGAGACAGAGAGTGGAGAGAGATGCATGGAGAGGTTTTTGGAGAAGTCACATCATCAAAACACAGCAGTTACGGATGCAGGACACATGCTAAAATGGCTGACATACGGACAATCTGACAGAATGAGAGCGTTGTATCCTAAGAGAAGCCAGCAAGCTCGTGTGGTGGGGAATACTCACGTCATATTCATGTCCTAGGACTCTGGGGACAAGGTACCACAAACGGAGTGGCTTAAAATAACAGAAATGTATTCTTACACAGTTCTGGTGTCTAGAAGTCCAAAATCAAGGTGTTGGCATGGCCATGCTTCCTCTGAAGGCAGGAAGGAAGAATCCTTCCTTGCCTTTTCCTGGCTTCTGGTGGTTGCCCACAGTCGTTGCTGTTCCTAGATGCGTTACTCCAACCTCTGCCCCATCCTCACATAGCCTCTTCCCTCTATACATATAGAGTGTTTTCTCTTTTTATAAGACTATCAGTCATTGGATTAAGGTCCACGCTGACACACCTCATCTTACCTGATGACACCTGCAAAGACCCTATTTCCAAATATATATATATGTATGTATATATATGTGTATATGTGTATGTATATATGTATGTATGTGTATGTCCATTTTCTCTCCAGCCCCTCAATGGATTGAATACTGCACACCCACATTGGGGAGGTCTATCTGCTCTACTCAGTCCACCAATTCAAACGCTAATCTCTTCTGAAAACACCCTCATAGACACACCCAAAAATAATGATTAATCAGATATCTGGGTATCCCATGGCCTGATCAAGTTGAGACAGGTTTTGAATATATAATTTAAATTATATATTAATTAAGTTACTGGTTTTTTAATTACACAAGAATCTTTGAGAAATAAGTGCAGAATAAAAAAATTGACCCAAAAGCAAAAGAAAAGCAAGTAAAAATCAATATGTTTACCAATTAGTGTAGAAATGATACAAAAGAGGGTTAAAATTCTCAATGAGGAAAACCCAAAATGTGTCCAATTGTATAAAGCCTCTTCCCTTGCAAGAAACAGGGACAGAGCTGAAGACCCAGTTTGTTTCTGCTGCTGAAAAATGTACAAGATAACTGAGAAAACCCAGCTATTTATAAAAGTGTGGGTAGGTTAAGAAGAAACATGGATGGATGGTGCAGGGCCCTGGGGACGTTCCTACCACCCCTTGGCTGGAGGGGCAATTGCTGGAACCTGGCGGGAATGGCTGAAGCTGGAGGAGACGACCTCCCAGCAGGAGCTGTGGCCTTTGGTAGAGGGACCTGCCCACACTGCAGAGACCAGAAGTGAGCCAGGGGACACACATACCCCAGCGTCACTTTCCTCCCTCCTTCTACTCCCTGGCGGTGTTAGTCATAGAGAATCAAGTGGAAGTGCCGCGGGTCCCCTGAGAGCCTCCAGCACACAGTGCAGAGCGGAGGAGGGCAGAGGGGAGAGTGGGAGGGTCAGTGGAAACCATCCAGACATGAAGCTGGGGTTCCTCTGCTAGGGTGACGGTGGGGTCAAGAGGGTTTGCCTTGCCGGCGTCCAGGGCTGAGGAGGAACAAGCTCAGAGAGTGGGTGGAAGTCTACGCCACTGAGAAGGTCCACCTGCAGCCAAGGAGTTACAGTTCACGGCGGTGCAGTTTCTGTAGGGCGATTGCTAGTTTTCAACCAGCAGAGTGAGTTTCATTCTTTCCATGGAGGAAAAAGCAATCTAGACCCTTTTGGGTAGAGACTTAAAGAAAACACCAAAATCTTATGGCCACGACCAGTTGTGCTAAGAGCTGGAACAATCCTAGAATAGAGACTGACAAAGCCCCTAATAGATACCCGATGGGATTATGTTACATAAGGAATTCAAACCTCAGATTGGTTCCAAAAATCTAAATACTTCAAATGGATATTAATTTAATTTAAATTATCTGGAATAATTAATTCAAAATTTCTCCTCGAAGCATAGTCTCCCCCCCCCCTTTTTTTGGGTCATTTATGAGAAGTAGAATTAAATAAATAGATTTTTCAGGAACATGGCACATCATTCTTTTTCCTTTTCTCCTCTTGACAAATGAACTCAAAGGTGACATACATAGATGTGTTTTTTTTTGCTTGTGGGCATTTAAAATAATTTTTCTTATGTAAGTCAAATGAAACATTACATATTAATTTGTACAGTAAGATTTATTGAGGTTTCTGGAGCTGTTAGGAGTTTTCAAATATGTGCTTAAAAACTTCTGGGCCATTTCTGTGATTTATTGTGAGGTAATACATAAATACACATTTAGGTGCCCATTAAGAATAGATTTGAGTCCCATAATATGGAAATTACTCAGCTCTTCGTACTTCATAATACATCACATTAGCTGGCAGTATGGAGCCATTACGATATTAACATAGATTCAGTGTAATAGAAATATACTTACAAGAAGGTTAAAAGAACAAGATCCTCTTCTAATGGCCCTTTGAGCCACTTGGAACAAGGTAATGCTTTGTTGGCATATTTGTAAAAATTTGAATAATAAGATATTAAGATTTTTAAAATATTGATTTCTGAGTACTATTTTAAAATACCATTTCTCGTAAAATATTAAAAAATGTGAGCATTCAAAATAGCCAGATGGGGCTGTTTTTCCTCTTCCATTTTGAAGATGACGAGGGGTCTGTGGAACATTATATTGAGGAAGGCTCTCAGAGAGCCTATTAAGGAAGGTCTCTTCTGCCTTCCTGGAGGTGGATGGATGCCGGCCGGAAGTTGGCAACCACACCTCCGGAAGGAGTGTGGAAACAATGGCGTGGCATGTAGAGCAAAGACCGATGGGGCACTTGGCTAGAATAGGAAGAGCAGAGATGAAGAATTTTGCCCTGAGGGTCCACTAAAGCTCTAAACCACTAAAGCTGGTTCACATTTCATTTCAGTTTTTACTGAGTCAGTCATGTGAGCGCTATTTCTGTCGCTGGTCTTTTGTGGTGGGTCTCCATTTCCAGTCTCTTCATTGTGGTTGAAGCCATGGGTAAAGCAATGCGGAAATAGAGGCAAACACCCTGGGATAATTGCAGATTCCTCTCTCCCTGTGCCAGGTTCAAAACCCATCTAAAGACTGGAGTTACTGGGACCCAAGCTCTGCTGGGTCTGGAACACACATTTCATAGTTTCACACAACATCTCATTGGTTAAAAACAATCCTGCAGACACCATGCTGAGTGCAGAGCCTGACACAGGACTCGACCTCATGACCCTGAGATCATGACCTGAGCCGAAATCAAGAATCAGATGCTTAACCCACTGAGCCACCCAGGTGCCCCCAAGGATTGTTCCATCTGCAGAAGGGCAGGTGACCTGGGGACCCCCGAGCTTGCGGCTTGTGTGTGAAGGGAGAGCCGTCTTGTTGGGGACTGAGCCCTTAAGCTGTGGAGTCTAACTCCAGAACACTGGTGTCAGAACTGCACTGCAAAATTGTGGGAGCCAAGTCACATTAATGGTGAACACATAGAGAGAGGGCCGCAGCCTCCTCAGCTATATACCTGCCCAAGAGATACTCCAGTATCTTCCTGAGAGCTCATGCCCCCATCCCCCATCTAGCTAGAATGGATCTGTCACTTGCAAATCAAAGAAACTCTGGTAGTCTGGTTGGGGGGGGGGGTAAGGAGGAGGCCATCAGAGGCCCTCCCTGCTGAGATCTTGGTGAGAATATTTTCTGGAATATTTTCCAGAAAATTTTAACTTAATTTTAGGTGTAAAAAGGTACAGGCTTTTTTTTTTTCCTTTCCCTTTTTTCTTTGCGGCATTCATGTTTTTTTCCCCCTACTCTTTTTGGTTCCTTATGTTATTGCTGGAATGTGATTCATTGGACTATCAGTATTGGTTTAGCTTTCTTTTCAGTGAATTTAGAAAATCTTCCAGTGACGTCACTCATTTAAATTACTTGTGAACAAATGTTAAAGGGAATTTTATCCGGAACATCTGTCAACCCCAGGAGTCTTTAGGGAGGGGGTCTTTTGTGAGCTTCCGGGGTATTTCTGATGACCCCGAAGCTGGAGCTGCAGCATAACGCTTTCATCACTCCTCTAGGTTCATGTTTCTGTGATCCCTTGTCTGTCCCTCATAACTGGTAATAAACTTAAAAATAAACAAAAAAGGACATGGTAGTGCTTTTGTTCTAAGAGGCAGGAAGCAGGGGGCTAGTATTTTTTTTTTTTTAAAGATTTTATTTATTTGAAAGAAAGGGAGTGAGTGAGAAAGTGGGGAAGGGGAGAAGGAGAGGGAGAAAGAGAATCCCCAGTGAGCAGGGAACCTGGCAACGACAACTCGACAGCTGGAGGGGCTGAATCCCAGGAGCCTAGGATCAGGACCTGAGCCAAAGGCAGATGTCTGCTCAATGGACTGAGCCGCCCAGGTGCCCTGGGGGGCTAGTATTTTATTTCCGAGCCAGGCTTGGGCTGGAGAGAGGAGCCCGAGGTGGAGCTGGGGGACGTCGCTGGAGAGAACAGAGCAGCATTAACCCTGCAGACTGGGGGTGGGGGGGTGGGGGGGTGGAGGGGAGGAAGCCCTTGGGAGGGTTTAGAGATGGAGAAAAAAGGAAGAAAGAAGGAGACTTAGGGTAGCGGCAGGGCCACCGGTGACTGCCTCCGACCTCCGTCTTAGCCCTGGCCACAGTCCACTGGACCTCCCAGTGAATAAGCACTTCACGTTTATACTCTAAGCCCCTCTCCACTGGGCGTAAGGTGTTTACCGTGCACTGTTGGTCGTGTCAGTCACCCCAGAGCTTCCTCTCAAAACTCCAGTGACACGTAACCTACGTGACTTTCTCCAGTTATATCCAGGGAATAATTTGATTTCTGATACCTCATGCAAAGTGATGGCCAGGGCTCAGCCTCATGTTTTGGAAACCTCCATCATGACCCCTGCCTGCCCGCCACCCTTGTCCTGGGGCCAACTGCCAAGCCTGGCTGACATTCAAACCTGGAACCCCACGAGTGCCAGAGAGACAGATCAATGCCAATGAATTTCAGAGTAATGGAAATGTAGAAGCTTGTACGCTGAGATCTCAACAGGCAACAGACTATTTTTTCGTATTGTTGATGTACTTTGTAAATGACAAAATGAATAGACATTGATTGCTAAAAATTCAAGCCCAACAGAAGAATATAAAGTAAATAGTGGGTGTCTTCTATTCCGTACCCCCTGTCTTCGAGTCCAACTCATTACATGTAACACTGCTAACAGTTTGGTGTAGTCTTCCATACACTTAGCCTTGCTCGTGAACACACACACACACACACACACACACACACACACACACACTTCCAGGACTTTTGTTCTTTTCATTTTGATAAAAAAAAAATCTGATGATGCAAGTCTTTCACTTTGCCATCGGCAGAATCTACCCAGGATGCCTTACGTGTTGTAGTTTACCGCTGACCTCTGACCTCTGTTCCTTAGACTTGCTTGGCCTTAGCTCATTGAACCACCCCCATTGATTGATATGTGGGTCATCTCTACTTATTTGATCATTCAATAAATATTTATTAGGCATTTATAAAATGCTAGCCTCTGGGGCACCCGGTGGCTCAGTCAGTTAAGCATCTGCCTTCGGCAAGGTCATGATCTCAGGGTCCTGGGATCAAGCTGCACGGGGGGCTCTTCGCTCAGTGGGGAGTCTGCTTCTCCCTCTCCCTCTGTGCTCTCGCTCATGCGCTCTCTCAAATAAATAAATAAAATATTTTTAAAAAATAAATTCTAGCTTCTGTTCTAGATTGATTCCTGCCCTCCTAGGGTTTCATGTGCCCCCTTCCTGATCGTGGGGCAGGTTTGGGGGGTATAGTGTGTCGGCGAGCATGAGGATTTTACGTGTGGATGGGTCCTGCCCAAATACCATGTACCTAACTTTAGATCGTATCTTTTAAAATCCTATAATTTTTTTTTTTATTTCTGTGCAGAGAGAATCAGTTCTTTTCCAGAGTCCTGTCTCCTGTGGACCCATGTGAAAGTGATTATATTTTAATCAGAAATGCTGGAAGAATAATTGAAGTCATAATGGGAGAGCTCTTCTGTCAGGGAAACACTGATGGGATTTCTCACTTGTATTTTGGCTACTCTCCTTTCTCAGCACATGTAATTTAAACTGGGCAAAGAACCATCATCCCGACGCCTCCTTGGGCTCTGCAGTACCTGGGGACTGATGGAGGTCTCCAGTGAAATCTGACCTCTTTCTAGAACTTCTGAGGAAGGCAGGAGTGTTTTAGAAATCTGGAAGTCTGTTTCAGACTCTTGGCAGTGATTTCAGTTGACTCTCTCAGCTTGTGTGGGTGGGATAAGCCTGCCCGAGAACAGGGAAAGCAGCTTTGGAGAAAGAATCCTGTTACAGTTTCTGATGTTTTCAAATGAACAGACTATAAAGCATTAATTTAAGTCAGACCTGTGATGTTAATACAATGTTTTTCTTTTGCTCAGTGATCTCTGACTTCATGTTTCAATGTTTTCATCATCTCTGGATATAGAGCAGAGTAATTGTTGCTGTCTGCACCTGCCACGAGTGCAAGGAAACCAGGGTGGCTTTAAGAAAAGCAGGCATTAGGTTCTCCATCAACGTGGTCTGGGTTCTCTAATCCCTTTTTCTTAGGTGTTCCCGGGAATCTCTGCTTGGGGAGGGAGGAGAAGGATACTGGCTACAGGCAGAAGAGGGGAATGTTCTATGGGAGAAGGGGTCAGAGGCACAGGAGTCCTGCAGCCAGAGTCTTGCGGTCAGATACCAGGATGGGCATTTACTAATGACATGACTGTGGGCTCGTTACTGACCTCCCCAGGTCTTTGTTTTCTCGCCTGTAGAAGTGGATAATGATACTGTGCTGCACAGGGCTGCTGTGAGACTTGCCACAGCTCTGGCCACACCCCTGGCATTCAGATGCGGATTTGGTCCACTGTGTTTAGCTGTAGGACAGATGAGGCCAGAGGGTGGGAGAGCTGGGGCGGGAGGTATGTAATTCATGCCACTTACGGTCCATGAGGGCACACACTGCTGCTCTCGCCCTACAGACCCAGGTCTCAGCCCCTGGACCATGGTTTCCTCCACGAGGGCTCTGGCCGAGTCATTTAACCTCTTTGAGCCACTCAGTCCTTGGTCAGTCACAAGGAGGCCACGGCGGCACCCACACCTGAAGGGTGTTGGTGAGGACCTCGCAGGACAATGCTGGGAGGGTGTGCACTGAGCCTGGTGTGCGGAGAGAGCGCCGCCAGCGGTGGCCCTTGCCCCTCGGTGTCACTGCCATCCTCACTCCTGCCACCCCCTTCTTTTTACTTGTGCCTGAATTCCTTGAAGCGGACGAGTAATCTTTGTCAGACAGTCACACGCCCATTTGGCAGAGTGAGTTAGAAAAACCATGGTCCTTTTCCACGGTGTAGACATCAGTTCTCTGTCTTCAGCCTGGAGACGCGGCCAAACCTATAGGGCAATATTCTAGAAGACACACTACCTGTGCCTAAAGGGAAATGATTATTCTCGGCAGAGATCCCTACGGTTCCAGTGGACAAACTGACGCAAAAAACTTCACTGAGCTGTTTCATCTAAGTTGCTTGGGGAGCGTTTTGTACTAGTGTCAACGGGGCAGTGGGTCCGTGGGGTTTATTCACTCACTGTCCTCATAACTGCAGCACTGGCCCTACTGAGATTATTTTATGAAAGGCTGGGTGACCAGTAACACTTTCCTTTACACATTCCCTAATACAGAGGGTCTTTCCCTTGCCCTTTGGTGCAGGACACTGGGATTCCAATCAGGTGGGCCCATGGGCAAGTACAAAGGTGTGTGTTCATTCATTTCTTCCTCATTCATCCAGCAAATGTTTTCTGTGCACCTGTTACACGCCAGGCACTGATCCAGGTCCCGAGAACACAGTAATGAGGAAGAAAGCTAGTGCCTGCCCTGTGGAGCCTATAATGCAGAAGTGAGAAACAGGCATCAAATAATCACACAGTGAACCACTAAAATACAAGCAACGAAACGCTAAAGAGGAGGGGCACCTAGTACGGGGTATCTAAACTACCCAGATCTGCTCCTAATGGTATGAGAGAGTGGACCTGTTCAGAAGGGACAGGGAAGGCTTTGCAGGGGAAGTGGCACTTGAATGGAAATCTGAAGGATGAAGATGGGCTAAACTGGTTCAAGGTAGAACATTCCAGAAGGATGGGGCAGCAAGTTTAAAGCATGCATGTTGCAGGAATTGAGAAAAGGCCAGTGTGGCAGTGAGTGAGGGATGAGCGAGTCAAGATGAGTCTGAAGAGGAGACACTCCCACAGGCTGTGTGGAGCCTAGTGGGCGTTGCCGGGAATTTCTCTTTTTTATTCCAGTACCGCATGGGAAACCACTGTTAGAAGGTTTTATGAATGGGTGTTTGTGTGTGTACGAGTGTGTCTGTTATATGTGACTTGATTTCCATGTTGGAAGCACCTCTTGGCTGCAGTGTGGGGTCAGGAATGGGGAACCAGGGAGGGACGGTGGGCAGTTGGCCTGAGATGATTGTGGAAATGCCTGGGCCTCTGAGAGCATTCAGGAGATAAGCCCGACCGGATGTAGTTTTGGATTCCGAAATGGAGTGGTGAAGAAGTTAGGGCTGATGTTCAGGGCGCCGACTTGCATAACAGGGTGGATGGTGGAGCCGTTCATGGAGCTGGGAAACGCTGGTCAGAGCCAGGCAGGCAAAGGAGCTGGGGTGGAGGCAGCACGTGGGAAGCCCCGAGTCCTTCCTCACAGCACTCTCTGGGCCTTGCCCCTGTCCCCCTGTAGTGCACTTTCCACAAGGAGGAACCGCCTTCTGAATTCTGGGCCACTCTCACCTCTATCAACAAGCTTCCAGATTTCTCCTCATTCAACATCACCACTTTGCCATGTTTTCGTACTCCTCAGGG
This sequence comes from Ursus maritimus, assembly GCF_017311325.1. Lineage (NCBI taxonomy): Eukaryota > Metazoa > Chordata > Mammalia > Carnivora > Ursidae > Ursus > Ursus maritimus. The sequence continues at coordinate 11,104,721 of NW_024426885.1, read as the reverse complement.
GACTCAGTTCAACCCCTGAAAGAAATGCAAGTTCATCTAGACCAAGTCGAAGTCAAGTTCACTCTCCTTTTGGTAAAAAGTAACAGTATCAAGAGCCACCATTCCTTGCAGGGCGCTGTGCTTGGTCCTAACATCTGCAGCCTTGTCTGAGCTTGGGACTAAGTCAGATCTCCAGCAAGCGACGAGCCTGATTCTGGTTCAAACAGTCAAGGAATTAATTGATTGAACAGACACTCCTTGCCAAGAACCTACTTTGCTACGCTTGGCCTTTGGGTACAAAGATGGAATACAGATCTGTCCTCAGGGTGGGATGAGGAAAGAGGGGACCTACATGAGCTACTGTGTCCTGGCTTGCAGAAATGATCTGGCAGGGAGGACACATGTACTGAGACCTGGCTATAGCCAGAGCTAAGTGATGTAAGGAGTAGGTCCTGGATTAGAGAGGAGAAGGGATTCACTTGCAGGGAGGATTGGGGCAGGCTTCCCGGAGGAGGTGGTACTTGTTTGGGGGGGTGTGGGATAAATAAGAGTTCAGGATGTAGAGTGGATGAAGGCAAGACATTCTGGGCACAGAAGTCAAAGACAAAGAGCAGAAGGGCAGATGGTGGGGGCTGCTGGAATGCTGGGCGCAGGGATGGTGAAGCAGTGAGAGAGGAGGCAGAAATTAGAAAGGGCCAGATGGTGGAGACCCTCCTATGCTAAGGAGTTTGAATCTGATCCTGCTGGTGGCCACAGCTGTGACAGGTCCCTGAGGAAAGGGAGTGGGAGGACAGTGCCTCTAATTTAGAAAAATAACTCAGGTGGCAAGGGGAAGAATGGGCTGGAAAGGTGAGATGTTAGAGGCAAGTTTCCAGATTTAGGTCGCTATTATGGGCTGTATTGTGTTTCCCCAAACACCCTAACACCCTGTACCTGCCATTGTGATCTTATTTGGAAATAGAGTCTTTGCAGATGTGATCAAGGTAAGATGAGACCATTAGAATGAGTCCTAATCTGATGTGACTGGGGTCTGCATAAGAAGAGGGAGATTTAGACACAGTCACACACAGGGAGGGCACCATGTGACAACCATGGAGGCCAGGAGTGTTGCTATGCAACGGCAAACCAAGGAGCGCCAACGAGCACTGGTGACAGAGAAGCTACTAGAAAGGCATGGAACAAATTCTCCCTTGAGCATTGCTGCCGACACCTTGCTTCCGGACTTCTGGCCTCCAGAACTGTGAGAGGGTAGGTTTGCGGAGTTTTAAGCCCCCCAGGTGAGGTGGCGTGTCATGGCAGCCAGAGGGAACCACTGTAACCACCACCAGTACTTCCTGAAAACCAGCGGGTCTGGGCCTCAGCCTCAGCATCGCACGGAGGTGCGGTGCCCGACCGGAGCCAGAATTCAAAGCTCGAACTTTCTTGGTCCGAGGACGCGGTGAGGACCTTCAGCAGCTCAGGCAAGTCCTCGGGAGCGTGTTCTGGAAGGCGGTGGAGACTGATCCCCTTCTGCCTCAGCAGATGCCTCGAAGCACCTTCAGGAGCGAGGCTGGGAGAGGGGGTGCAGCCGAGCGGGAGGCTGCCCTGTGCTCCCCTGAAACCCCAACTCACTCCTGGAGTGAAGAAGCATTATAAGGGCAGGGGCAGAAGGGGCAGAAGTGCTGACATGCTCTGGATGCCTCTGAGACACTCTAGCCTGAGGGCTGGTCCCTCTGACAGCTAACCTGGAGTCGGATTCGCCCTGTGCCTTACATGGGGAGGCTGCTGGCGCCTCTGGGTTTAAGCCGCTGCCTCCTGTCACTGACTCAGTGACAGTTTAAAAATGAAAGTGAGAACCTCACTCCATAATTAAAGAATGCAAATCAGAGCAACAAAGAGGCCATTGTTCATGCATTGAATTGGAAAGAAATTAAATTAGGTGTTGGGGACAGGGGAGGGAGGTGGTGTGTGGCAGTCAATCTCCGAATGTTGATGGGAGTGGAAAAGTTTGCAGCCTCTCAGGCAGATCATGTCTCTCAAAATGTTTAATGCGTAGACAGGGTCCTATACAGCGTGCGTAAGTTCCTGCACTGGTACGAGTCTACCCTATGAGCGTGCTTGCAGAAACTTGTATGGGTAAGGATGCTCCCGGTAGCGCTGTTTATAATGGAAAAAATAGAAAAAAAATAGCTGGAAACAAACTTGTGATGGCTGATTGTATGGGTCAACACGACTAGACTAAGGCATGCCCAGATAGCTGGTAAAATATTATTTCTGGGTGTGTCTGTGAGGGTGTTTCCCGAAAAGAATAGCATTTGAATTGGCAGACTGAATGAAGACGGATCTCATCAACGTGGATGGACAGCATCCAACCTACTGAGAGCCTGAGTAGAACCACAAGGTGGAAGAAAGATGGATTTGCTCTCCTCTTAACTTGGGCCATCCGTCTCCTGCCCTCAGACACTGGCAGTCCTGGTTGTTGGGCCTTCAGACTCAGAGCGGGACTCCTGCCATTGACTCTCCTGGTTCGCAGGCCTTCAGATTTAAGTTGAAAACACACCACCAGCTTTCCTGGGCCATCCGGCTTATCAACAGGAGATGGTGGGATGTCCCAGTCACCATAATTGCATGAACCAAATCCTCATAATAAATCACTTTCTGTATATCTGTATATATCTTATTGGTTCTGTTTCTCTGGAGAACTCATACACAACGTAAGTGTTGTTCAGTAGGAAACTGGATAATTATATTATGTACATCCGTAGAATGAATTACTAAAATTAATTGGGAGACTATTCTGGGGTAACTACTGCTGGGTGGAGTATAACTTGGTACAATCACTTTTTCGTATTTTAAAATAAAATAACTTTATTTGAGTTGAGAACACAATTCTATAACTTGGAAACTGTTTGTGAGCATCTACTAAGAATGAACAAATGCATATCAGTATAACCCCCAGGTCTTCTCCTGTGTGTATTCCCCACCATCTTGCATCATATAATCAACAAAAGACATTAAGAATCTTCCCAACAGCTCCATCTGTAATAGCCCAAACTGAAAACAATGCAAATATCCCAAAACTGTAGACTGGGTCAATAAACTGTGGAATAGTCATATTATTGGAATACTACACAGCAATGAAAACAAACTGCTTCTCTACTCAACAACATAGGTAAATCTTGCAAGCATAACATTGAATTAAAGCAGCCAGGCATAAAAGAGAATGCAGCCCTACATGATTCCAGGTGTCTGAAGTTCAAAATCCCGTAAAACTAAACGAGTGTTAGAAGTCTGGGGGGGGGGTGTGTGACCTTTGTTGGGGTAAGTAATGACTGGGATGAGACATGGCGGAGTCTGTTTCTTGGCATAGGTGGTGATTACTTGAATGTGTTCACTTTGAAAATTCATCAAGCTCTACACTCATGATTTTGGTACTTGATATACATAATACTTAAACTAAAAATTTATTTAAAAATAGATACCACTCAACAACAAAAAAGAACAAACAACCCAATTTAAAAAATGGGCCAAGGACTTGAATAGACAGTCCTCCAAAGATATACGGATGCCCAATACACACATGAATGGATACTCAATATCACTAATCACTAGGGAAGTGCAGATCAAAACCGTATGAGCTACCACTTCATACGCATTAGGACGGCAATGACTTAAAACAAGAGGGAAAATGGCAGGTATAGTAAGGATATGGGGAAATTGGATCCCTTGTACATTTCTGGTGGAAATGTAAAATTGTGCAGCTGCTGCGGAAAATGGCCTGGTGGTTCCTCAAAAAATTAAACGTTAAATCACCATATGATCCAGCACTTCTACTTCTAACCATATACCTCAAAAATTTAAAGCAGGGACTCAACAGTCTTGTGTACTAATAATCAAAAGATGGAAACAACCCAAGTGTCTATTGAGAGATGAATATATCCACACAGTGGAATATTATTCAGCCATAAAAGGAATGGCTACAACAGGGATGAGCTTTGAAAACATTATGTTAAGTGAAATAAGTAAGATACAAAGGGATCAATATTGTATCAAATCCCCATGGATGAGGTACCTGAAATAGACAAATTCATTGAGACAGGAGCTAGAATGGAGGCGACCGTGGGCTGGTGGGAGGGAGAAGGAGGAGCTAGTATTTAATGAGGATGGAGTTTCAGTCTGGCATGATGAAAAGTTCTGGGAATGGAGAGTGGTGATACTGCCTATGGTTATGCATCCGACAGTTCGAATGTACTTAATGCCACTAGACGGTACACTTAAAAGGGTAAATTTTATGTATATTTTATCACAATAAAAAAGAAATATGATATAATAAGAAATAGAGATCTCTGTGAAATGAAATGATCATTAACACATATTAAGGGAAAAATCAAGAACAGCCTATATAAAGAACCTAACTCTAATTGAATATTTTAAAAGCATATGCAAATAGATGCAGTTATGTAATATTTTTACCAAGGATATGCAAGAAAAGTTGATGGTGTTTATCTTTGCAGAGAACTGAAAGTAGCAGGGAGAGCGGGTAGTCCTTTTTTATTGAAAAGCTTTCCCTGCAGGAGTCTGAGATCTTTTCCCTCCAGGCACATGCATTGTCTTTATTCAAATAACCGTAACATAACATGGGAGGAGGGGGTGCCTGGAAGTTCCCCTGTATTCACCTTCTCCAGATTGCAGGCCAGTCCTCTGCGGAGCACTCCCAAGCCCAGGGTGGAAAACAAGCCCGCAGAGCTGGATTAGTGCACCCCTGCACCTCCCCAGGACGGTGTGACACAGGACAGGCTGACCACTGCCTTTCCGTCCTGGAATGAGCAGAGCCTGTTAGCCTGGGGCTCCAGTTTATAGAAGACCCGGTCTAGTTCATTTTTATAAGCCAAATTATAGAACTCTTCACCTTTGTTTTATGTGGTTGTTTGGGTAATAGAAACTGAAGTACTTGCCCAGGAGAGTAAGGGACAGCCAACCAGTTACGTCTTTGTGCAATAACCTGCTATATACTTAATGCCTGCAACTCACTGATGTTAGCAGAGTCGTTCCCGGAGGAAGCGTCCACGCTCCTAGATGGGTTTTGCACTTTCTAGAGACTCCGTGGAGCTGTTTGCATGAGTATCACTGTGAAGTGGAGTCATTATTCCATCTAATCTGTGACAGTGTGACAACAGAGCAGGGCCTTGCTGTCCCCTAACTGCCTTCTTGGTGGAAAACAAATTCCTTGGGCCTGAGCTATTGGTCCAACGTGGTGTTTAGTAAAGCATCTCACACGCGAGCAGGAAAGAAGTCCCACATTTTCCTAGAATTCAAGGAACATGGTTGTCACTTGTGTCGAATAGCTGCAGAGTGGCTGTCCCCAGGAACTTTAGAGCATTTTCCCTCTGTCAAGTGGCCCCAAGAGACATGAGACAGATGCCACTTCAAAACCACAGGGACAGGTGTTAATGAAATACCTCCTCACTGAGAAGTTTCTGGTTGATTCAAAAGCGTAGCTTCCCTTTGGAGGAGCATTGCTAGTTGAAAAAATCAAAGTGTAATCAGTGGGACAAGAATCCTGTTTTTCAGCTGTGGATTCCAAAGCTGGGTTTAGCAAGGCAAGGAAAACATTTTATTGCTTCAACAGAAACTCTTCATTGTACCCAATCGAGGGCATTTCACAGCATAATTTGGCCTCTGTTTTATGATAAAGAAATCTCTGGGATATGATGTGATGGCTTCCCTGAACAATCTCACCATCCAGTTAGTTCCAGCGAGATCCCACTGTAGTCTCCAGCCGGGCTGCGGTGGCTGCTTCCATGGGGTTGGTCAATAACAGAGCTGACAGCTGCTGAAATCCTAGGTTGTGGCTAACGCTTTTCTGCAAAGAAGGCTGTGCTCATTCGTTTCATGTGAGAAGGCATAAACACCAAGTAATTACCACTTCTCCAATTCCACTCCACAAGGAGGGTGTCTAATCATCATTAATCCCTCTGGGGTAGGCACTGTGCCACCAGCCCTGTGATGGGCAGGTCTGGAATTAAGCTGGACGTAACATGGCATCCTTGTCATTTAGCATTGGTTCATCGCCTCTCTCTCTCTCTCTCTCTCACAACCAGAAGCCTGAGCGTACTTTCTGTGGGAATATGGAACACAGAGGGAACGGACTAGGATCTGCATTTGGGGGGAGCCTGGAAGGTGACAAAACCAAATTTGTGTGAGGCTGAGACTCTGAGGAAGTCCCAAGGGCAGGCTCAGACTTCCGTCGTCCCAATCTTAGGAGTGAAGTCAGGATGAGATGGGAAGAAGGTGCTTGACGACTGGGGTGGATGGGAGGACAGACAGATGCTTCTGCTAACCACGCCTAGCCTGCTGTCTGCAGTTGATCTCATCTGGGGTGAGAATGACACAATGGGCCTATTAGCAAGTATAAATTAGACTAACGTGATAATGATTGCCAGTTCTTTTAGGAATTATACCAAGACATATATAGTATATCCTTTTTTTAGTAGAATAATCTGGAGACAAATCATGATTCATTTTCACGTGCAGTTTCATCAACCATGAGGTTCCCCCGACCTTCTGCATCTGATAAGCTATAATTTGCATCAGGTTCCTGTTTTTATTAGCCTTGTTTTATTTTAGACTGAGCAGTTCAGTCTGCTCACTGTTTCAACATTTTCCCAAAGAAGAAAGATAGAAGAGCAGACACTTCCAAGGTTTAGATCCACAGGCTTGAGGCAAGAGCAGTCTTTCATTCTCCATCAGGCAGAGTCCTGGGATCGCCCTTCTTGATCCTACCTGGGTGCCTTTGCACCTGCTGGTCTCCTGAACAGCTCTGTCCTAACTTTGCATACCTGGGGACCTGTTCCCTCCACTGCCCCCCCGCCCCAGACATCTATTCATTCAAGAAACATTTGAAATGACATCACGGGCACTTGCTAGGGCACTGGGGTATCATGGTAGACATAGCAGCCCTTTCACATTTCTTCCTGGAACTTTGAGTTTAGTGAGGACACCACATTAAAAAAATAAGTAAATAAGCAAACTCAATTATTTAAACGGTGTTAGGTTCTATAAAGATAATCAGACACTAAGATGGAACAAGACAGAGGAACTCTCAGGTAAGGAAGTTGAGAGGAGCCCTCTTTCCGGAGGTGACCTGTCATCTGACCCTTGGAGGATGGGCAGGAGCCAGGTGACCCTAGAGCAGGGGAAGGGCATTTTGGAAGCTGGGAAGGCCAAAGGAAGGAGCAGGGCAAATTTGAGGAACTGAAAGAAGCCAGTAGGACCGGGAAATCATGGATTAAGGGCTCCTAGTCCGTGCCCTCAAAACCTTTGGCGCACAATCCCATATAGGGTGCCTTGTGGTTCTCTAAACTGGGCGTCTGGGTGTCTGCTTCCTGTCTCTGCTCTGATCACCTGGCGTCTCCGGCAACGTGGTCCCTACTGGGTGTGCGGTAGGTAAAGAGCGTGTGTTTGTTGGGTGGAGAAGTCCATGACTCTGGTCTTGCCTGTGCTGGGTGCTTGTTACCCGACTCCATGTAAGCCGGTGGATGTGAAGGATGCCGCAGGGCGTGCAGAAACTCCAGGTGATGGTATCAAGGGGCTGTGGGCCACGGTTTCCAATTGCTGGGATCTTCCCTGGTACTCTCTCTAAGCACAGAATTGCCCAGATTGTGTTTCATGGCTGATATATTGATATTTCTACTTGCAGTCCTTGCTCTGGTTAATTCTGGTTGTTTGAATAACTACAGCAACTTTGGCTTAATGCCATAAATGAATGCCATAGACAGCGATATAGACAGCCCAGGCTTTGAGGTGGGAACAGACATGGGCGACCATCAACCCAGTCTTCTCATTTTATGAGGACCAGAGGGGAAAGTGACTTATCCAAGGTCACACAACAAGCTAATGACTGGAAGGAGACTAGCTGCTGGAGCCCTTGACTCCCAGGCTTTGCTGTGTCCATGGGTCATCGGGTCTCCACTTATGCCTTACCTCTCCGGGTTCCTCCACATATGAAAGGCTAGGAGGGTGGGGTTAGAGCCTGGGCTCCGGAGCCTGGCTGCCAGCCGCCGATGCCAGCTGCACTGCCTAAGCCTGGCTCCCACACTGAGCGATGCCTCAGTTCCCCCATCTTCAAAATGGGGTAACAGCTAAATTTATCGTTTAGTGCAACGATAATTCAGTTAAATTAAGTAATTCATGTGAAGAACCTGGCACTTAGTAAGAACTTCATAAATGTCAGCTATGATTATCCTTTCTCTAAACTCTGTTCTGAAGTCAGCATAGGCTCAGCGCACATTTCCAATAATTCTGTCCTTTATGCATTTGTTTTTTCTTTCTATTAGCTACTGACCCGGATTTTATTTATCCATCTCTCCCCAGGCAAATGTCTCCACTGCTGGAAAAATTATAAATCCCAAGCTATTGTTTCTTTATTAAATTTTAGAAAATGAGACTGCGGTGCTTGTGGTGCCCCCTTGCCCAACATGGACAGTGTAGGGAGGAGGCTTATTCTGATGAGAGAAGTTAATTAGTCATGCTCAAGCAAGGCAAATAGCATGGAGGAGAAGGGGCCTCTGTGGGGAGAGGAATGGCTTGAACTGTGGTCTTGAAGATGAGATTATAAATGAGACAAGGGATTTACATGCATAAAATACATCCTGATGAAGAGAAATGGAAAAAAGGCAAATGAGAATGAAAAAGTTTGAAAAGGCTCCGGTTGTCTAAATGAAACACTGAGCTTCATGTCTTATGTTTGTCAGATGCCTAGTGAGGATTTAAATGGAGAGGTAGGGGGCGCCTGGGTGGCACAGCGGTTAAGCGTCTGCCTTTGGCTCAGGGCGTGATCCCGGCGTTACGGGATTGAGCCCCACATCAGGCTCCTCTGCTATGAGCCTGCTTCTTCCTCTCCCACTCCCCCTGCTTGTGTTTCCTCTCTCTCTGGCTGTCTCTATCTCTGTCAAATAAATAAATAAAATCTTAAAAAAAAAAAAATGGAGAGGTAGGGGCCCCTGGGTGCCTCAGTCGGTTGAATGTCCGACTCTTGGTATTGGCTTGGGTCTGATCTCAGGCTTAGGGCATGTCCTCAGCATTCTGAGATGGAGCCTGTGTTGGGCCCCGTGCTCAGTGGGGAGTCTGCTTGAGATTCTCCCTCTCCCTCCCCCTGCTTTCTCTCTCTCAAATAAATAAGTAAATCTTTTTAAAAAAATGTTTTAAAAAATAAAATAAATGGAGGGGTAGTAAATGGGTGAGTAGTAGGCAGATGGGTAGACAGACAGATGGACAAGGGCAGGGTGGGCAGCTGGGTGCATGAGGGGTGGCTGGATTTGTGGGTGAGTAGACAGATGGATGGCCAGACAGATGGATGTGGGATGGATAGATGGAGAGGCAGGTCGGTGGGCTGGTGGATCAAGACAAAATGTTCACCTGATTTTCCACATTAACTCATCTGGAGCTCTGTGAAGTATTGCAAAAGTAAGTATATCTGTGAAGTTACACATTTTATTTCCTCAACTGTCAATAAGATAAAAAAAAACCAAGTACAAATCAGCCTTGTAGAGGAAAGGCGGAATTATCTTTTTAGTCTCTGTATAGATAATAACACAAAATTACTGTCACATGAATAGGCAAAAAAAAAGGGGGGGGCAGGAAAGAAAGTAATACAAGGTTGTATCAGGCAGCTAATTAATAACAAATCACTTTTCTGGATTTTGTGATGTTAAAATTATGATTTATTTTCTCATTCTTAAAAAATATTCACTTTTGTTTTTAATTTTATTTTTGTGATATTGTAAGCTTTTCTTAAAGAGGGAACCCAAAAGTGTTTGCATTTCAGGCCGCACCAAGCCTGGGTTCCTGCTAATGCCGAAGCATATGCTTTACCCTCCCGGTCCCCGCTCGGCTCGGCTTCACTCACCCCTGCCCTATCCTAGCCCTGGTTACACCAGATCGCCTGTCTGCTGACACCCAAGCCCCTGAGCGGGGCTGGGAGGAGATACCCAACTTGGATGGCGGTCTCTGGTCCCGACATGGGCACTTGGCCCGGCTCTACCCCGTGCTGTGTTTTCTCCGTGAACCCACCTTCCCACGATTGTCCACGACAAGGTGATACCCGCGCTCTCCTCAGAGCACCAACATCTCCCTCTGTCCGCTTCCTTAGCTGATGACTTCTGTTCTTTCACTGAGAACATAGACAGGAACCACTCACCTCCCTCAATCTACCAATCTGACTCCTCTGCTCTCTTTCCTCCCTCCTCGGTCACAATGGCACTATCTGGGTTACTCTCTAAGGCAGCCACTCCCCTCGGGGGCACCAGCCCCATCCCTTCTGGAAGATGCAAAGATCTGAGAGTATCCAGGGCATGGGTGTCCCACCCTTCTCTGTACCCACCCTGGAGGCCACTGGGGAGTGTTCTCTTTCAGGCCAACATCCTCCTGGTTCTCTGCCCAAGGGGGTTCTGTGGTCATGGGTGTGGGGGCATCTGGAAGAGCCGAGGAGCCCTCAGGCAATAGGGGATGGGAGTGAGTAGAGCGTACTCACCCTCCATGGAACACTTCTGATTCTCAGCGGGCCCCGCTGGTTGGAGCCCCCGTGTCCACAGAGCTAATGCACGCTCCCTCTGTTGACTTTCTTCCCTTCCCTGTCTCTTTCCCACGCCCTCACTCCGCTTCTTGGGATCCACCTCCCTCGTAAGCTGCTGGCCCCTGAACCTTTGCTCAGGGTCTTCTTAGTCTTCAAGCTGCATCCCTAATCTACCGGGTCCTTACCCCCTTCACCAGCAGCACCCTGGTCTAAGCCACCCTCGCCTTGCACCTGTAATATCGTGGAAGCCTCTCTCCTTCTTTCTCTCTTTCAGCTGTTGCCTCATGTGGTTTTTCTACACAGAAAAGCCGGAGGATCTTGATCTTTCAAGTGCAAAAATCAAATCATGGAACTCCTCTGCTTAAAATCCTTGGATAGTTGCCCATCAAATGTCGAGTAAAATCCAAGCAGCTCACCACAGCCCCTCCACCTCCCCTGCTCCATCTCATTTCCTGGCCCCCCTCAGCCAAGCTCTGTTCCCACGGGTCTTTGCTCTGGAACATGCCAAGCTCCCTCCTGCCTCAGACCCTCAGAAAGTTAATTTTTTTGTGATAGAAGGAACAATGGTCCCCTAAAGATGGAACATCCTAATCCCCAGACCTTGTGAATATCGACCTCACATGGCAAAAGGAGAGTTTTGTAATTAAATTAAGGATCTCGAGGTGGAGATATTGTCCTGAATTGTTTGGGGGGGCCAGTGTAACCACTATGGAATCCTTATAAGAGAGAGGCGGAAAGATCAGAGTGAGAAAAGGCAATGGAGTGAGGGAGTGGGAGAAGGAGCCAGAAGAGAGGAGAGACGAAGACGTCATGTTGCAGAGAACGGGATCAGGAACCAAGGAAATGGATTCTTCCCCAGAGCCTCCGGAAGGAAGACAGCCCAGCCCTTTGATTTTAGGGCTTCTGCCCCCCGAAAGTGAGCAAATATTTTGTGTTTATGTAAGTCACAAATTTGTCATTTGTTATGATGGATTTGAAGTTCAGGTCTGAGAGCGAACAGCCAGGAAAGAATTCTTGAGATGTTTTTGGTGCAAAAAGGTGAATTTATGGGGCGCCTGGGTGGCACAGCGGTTAAGCGTCTGCCTTCGGCTCAGGGCGTGATCCCGGCGTTGTGGGATCGAGCCCCACATCAGGCTCCTTCGCTATGAGCCTGCTTCTTCCTCTCCCACTCCCCCTGCTTGTGTTCCCTCTCTCGCTGGCTATCTCTATCTCTGTCGAATAAAAAAATAAAATCTTTAAAAAAAAGAAGGTGAATTTATTATAGCACAGCAATAGGACCTGGGGGCAGAAAGAGCTGCACTGGGATTGTGAGGAGTGACTGATTATATACTTTTTAATTAGTGGGGGTTAGGGATAGTGTTAAGTCTCTAAGGAATTTGTAAGCAAGGCTTTCAGGACCTTGGGGGCTAGCTGCTGTTAAGGTAAGATTACTCTTCGTCTTTAATAAAACATAAAAATGAAGGTGTGAAGGCAGCCGTGAGTTCCTTGAGGAATGCCGTGCTGTGCAGGTTTCAGGTATCTATCAGGGGGCTGCAAGCTGTAAGGAAATTTAATTTTGGCTACATTTCTCTTGCCTTTGTTCTCCTCATCAGTTACAGCAACAGCAGGGAAGGAGCAGACCCTCCGTGAATCTCGGTGTTGTGCTTTTCTCCCCAGGACTGAGCACAATCTGATCAGTACCATTTGTGGTTTGCTTGTTTAGTTGTTTACTCCCTGTGACGTCCCCTAGAACGTAAGCTCTATGAGGGCCAGGAGTCTGTGTTGGTCACTTCTCTACTCCCAGCAGCACCCGGAGGTGGGGCTGTGCCTTTGCAAAGTCTGCGTGCCTACAAGTGTCCCTGCCCATCCCGTGCCTGACACTACTTGTTGAACGCTTGATGAAGACTGTTTCCCATCGTGACTGATGAAGTTGTGGGATATCGGTGAGGTTCAGTGGGGTGGAGTCTGGAGCCGACGACCAAGAAAGAATTCTTGAGACGCCTTTGGTGCAAAATTGGTGGTTTATTAAAGCACGGGGACAGGACCCCTGGGCAGAAAGAGCTGCTGCCCTGGGTTGTGAGGGGTGGCTGATTATATACCATGGGGTTAGGGGAGGTAAGGGAAAGGGGAGGCTGAGAAAGCACTTTCATATGTCAAAGAAGACTCGCTGGATATTGGAGACCTTGCTATTTTCAAGCCAAGGCTGTTTACAGTATTTTTTTTATAATAATTTTTTATTATGTTATGTTAGTCACCATACAGTACATCCCAACTTTTTGATGTAAAGTTCCATGATTCATTACTTGTGTATAACACCCAGTGCTCCATGCAATACGTGTCCTCCTTAATACCAGCCTATCCCATTCCCCCACCCCCCTAAGACTATACTTTCAGGGATCATTTCTATAGTTTGTTTACAGTATTTTCCTCCTATCACGTGTCCTTATCAATGAGCTGCAGGTCCAAAAGAAATTCCGTTTTATTTACATTTCCTTCTGCCTCAGCTTCCCTCAATTTTATGGAGGGGATGGTAATGTTAGGGCTTTAGGAAACTGAATTATGGGTCTCTGGAAGTTAGGTTATTGATAAGAAACTTCTTCCTTGTAAATCACTAGGACATGTGTAAACTGAGGGAGACTCAGGTCTCGCAGGATTGTGGTCTCTGTCAGTTAACCATTCATTTTTTCCTTTCCTTAGTTTTAGGGCAGCCAGGACTGCCGAGGAATGTTGCATACATTGGGGTGTTTTCAGGGTGTCAGTTTCTGCTTTGTCCTCAGCTTGCCTTCCGTTCCCTCATCAATGACCATTGAAATATGCTTTTCTCTACCCCCAGAGACAGACTTTCCCTTGGCTGCACGTGCCATGTGAGTTGTTCTTCTCCCCAGTGCTGGTGCGTTTGCCCTGAGCCAGCCATACCTGCCCCCTGCTTTCCTCATGGAACCAACGGCACTGGAGTGGGTCTTTTGCTTGTCAGAACATGTTTAGGTTGCTCCCAATAATGGGAACGATTATAAGTATACTTCCCAATTAGATAAATCCTCAGAGGGGGACCAGGAAGACATTTTCATCATTCTCAAGGCCACATTATTACATTCCCCAACTCAGAGGCCATTCACTGCTCCCTCATCTGGGGCTCAGTCCTCCTGGTGACAATGCCTTCTGCCTATTTTTGCTACCATGAATTTCTTTCTACTCTATCATTTCGGCTTCCTCTTAGCTTCTGTGCACATGGAATTTTTACCAACTCACCGTCTCTACCACCTCACGATGACTACACTCTGCTTCTCAGAGAGGAGTAAATGCTTGACTTACGTACACCACATTGGTTCCTTGTTGCCAACGATATAGGAAATGCAGGTTTTTTAGGTTTGCAATGAAAGCGACTCTTGATAAATTATTGAGGCTGTGAACTGAACACGGAACCGTTTACATTGGGAGTCAGAAATTTACCGAGTCATTTCCTCATTAAAGGAGAAATCACCTTGAACAGCCACCACAGGCTTGGAGATATTAGCATTTTATAAACAATTGAATGCATTCTTTCATCTTTTATGCTGTTACGGACTTTAATGGAGTAAACATAGCAGGAAAAAAGTTAGTAAAATATGAAAGGGAGAAATTAGGCAGACTGCTAATCCTTTAGCAGAATTAAACACAATGCCTCAAAGGTATTTCTGGGCTGCTTTACAGAAAATAGCTCAATAATTAATTCACTTTATGTATCCTCATGTGGCAGGAAATGCCAAATCTCTTTAAAATGTTGTTACGTTTGGGTTCTGAGTTTCTCCAGAAAGTTACATGAGGAAGGGCTTTTAGGTGGCAACGTTCAGATTCTCTAAAACGTTTTAGTCCTGTCGTTTAGAGGAGGTGAAAACTATCTTGGCAGACTGGACAGGCATCCCCAGCCCTGGGGGAGTGCTAGGTCGAGGAGGTGGGGAGCAGCTTGCCATCACTCTGGTTTCTCGGGAGGAACGTCTTCAATGACAGAATGGCGAAGATGTGTTGAGTCTATGAAGCTATAAACTTGGTTCTGGGCGTATGGGTCTGTACGTAGAGAAATGGGAAAGTCACAAAGGCAATCCTGGGGAGAAGGTAGGGCCCCGTTACCTGACCCGAATCATTTGCCCAGGGCCCCGCGTTCGTTCATCGACATATGTCTCTGAGCACCTGCTGTGTAGCTAGTGCTGTGCCGGGTCCGGGACTGTTGGTGGTCAGCACGCCAGGCCTGGTCCCAGCCTTTTGGGGCCTGCATTCCAGTGGGACAATAACGGAGCCCCAAAACACATTTTGAGAAGAGCTGAAGAAACAAAGTATGTGGTGACAGACGTCAGCAAAAAGGAGGCAAACATAATACCAGCAACTGTGAAAGAGCTTTTATTGACTAAAAGAAGAAAACCTCTCAGTTTTTTAAGAATTTAAATTTTGAATGAAAGTCATCGAAAACAGGCGATTCCATGAGGTTTAAAAGCAAAGGGCTGGATGAAGACATGTGGAGCAAATATTAGCAAATGGTCCTAACGTCACACGAGGGTGACTTCAAAGCCAAGGATTAAAATCAGGCGAAGGTGGCACTTTGTTATACAGGATATTATCCCCGGTGAGACTGTGATGATCACGCATCCAGATCTTCAGTTTCTGTGGCAGGCAGAATAATGGTTCTCCCACAGATGTGCATTCCTGGCACCTGTAAAAATGTGACCATGACAGAAGGGACTGTCGAGATGGGTTTGAGTTGAGGATCTTGAGATAGGGAGGTTATCCTGGATTATCCTGGTGGGCCCAGTGTAATCGCAAGAGTCCTCCTAAGTGGAAGAGGGAGGCAGCAGAGTCAGAAAATGGGGTATGATGTGAATGGTGAAGTTTCTGGCTTTGAAGACGGAAGACGGCTGCAAGCCAAGGAATGTGGGCAGCCTCTGGAGCCAGGAAGGCAAGGAAGCAGATTCCTCCCTAGCACCTCCAGAAAAAATGCAGCCCTGCCGATTCCTTGATTCCAGCCGGTGAGTCTTCCAACCTCCAGAGTGATGAAGATAATACGTGTGTGTTGTGTAAGCGACTATGTTTGTGGTCATTTGTTATACCAGCCCTAGGAAACCAGCACATGTACCAAATAACTAAGCATCAAATTATGTAAAGAATAAAGGGTAGTGACTACAGGGAGAAATATACAGAATCATAAAAGAGATTTTTAACTCATTCCTGCTAACACAGAAGATTGGGTTTGGGATTGCTAACTGCTCATCAGAATCTGTGGTCTTCTCTTCTTCCCAAGTACACAACTGGACTACATTTCCCAGCTCCCTTTGCAGCTAGATATGGCCACGTGACTGTTCTAGCCAATGTGATATAAGACATTTCTGGGCCAAGACTTTTAAGCTCACTCTGCCCCCACCTCCCCCAAAACAATGACAAGGCCTTAGGAGATGGAGGAGTCTTAAGGTGGAAAGAGAGGGGTCCTTGAATCATCTTGTGACCAGTACATTTTATGAGAGTGAGAAATAAGCTTCTGTGTATTTGAGTCATTGTATATTTTGGAGTCTTTTTGATACAGTAGCCTAGTTTAAGGATTAGGAAATATAGAGAAAAATATTTAAGAATTTAAAAGATCTGAAAGTTATAATTAAGAAAGGAAATAATCAACAAAACTAAAAAGCAACCGACTGAATGGGAGAAGATATTTACAAATGACATATCCAAAAAAGGGTTAGTATCCAACATATATAAAGAACAAATACAACTCAATGCCCCCCAAATAATCCAATTAAAAAATGGGCAGAAGACATAAACAGACATTTCTTCAAAGAAAACAAACAGACGGCCAACAGACACATGAGAAGGTGCTCAACATCACTCATCGTCAGGGGAATGCAAGTCAAAACCAGAAGGAGATATCACCTCACACCTGTCACAGTGGCTAAAACCAAAACACGAGAAACAAAAAGTGTTGGTGAGGATGTGGAGAAAAAGGAACCCCCTTACACTGTTAGTGGGCTGCAAACTGGTGCAGCCACTGTGAAAAACAGTATGGGGTTTCCTTAAAAAATTAAAAATAGAACTACTCTATGATCCAGTAATCTCACTCCTGAGTATTTACTAATTCAAAGGGATACATGCACCCCTATGTTTATTGCAGCGTTATTTACAATAGCCAAAGTATGGAAGCAGCCCAAGTGTCCATCAATAAATGAATGGATAAAGAAGAGGTGATATATATATATATATATATATATATGATAGAATATTATTCATCTATAAAAAGAATGAAATCTTGCCGTTAGCGAAAACATGGATAGAGCAAGAGAGTATCATGAGAAGTGAAATAAGTCAATCAGAGAAAGATAAATACCATATGATCTCACTCATGTATGGAATTTAAGAAATATAACAAATGAGCAAAGGAAAAAAAGAGACAGAGAGAGAGGCAAACCAAGAAACAGCCTCTTAACTAATGAGAACAAACTAATGGTTACCAGAGGGGAGGTGGTGGGGGGATGGGGGAAATAGGTGATGGGGATTAAAGAGTACACTTATCATGATGAAAAAAATTAAATTAAAAGATAGAAGATCCGAAATTTATAATTAGTATATAATTATAATTAGTTAATGTTAATAAAAATAGAATTAATAAATTGTAATTAAGATGATTAATAATCATAATTTAATATGCATTGGCATATCAGCGGATGGAGACTACTCCTTATTGTCAGGTAGTTTTTCCACATTTATAGAAATTGACCATGTAACAGGTCATGGAGCAAATGTCCATAAATTCCATTTAGTCAAAAGTGTAAGATTACATTTTCAAATCATAGTAAAACAAAAATAACTGACAAAAAAAATAGGCCTTCACGTTCCCCCCAAGCCCTGTACCTTCACACACAAAAAAAAAGAGGAAAAGATTTCTTAAATGGCCCTTTATTTCTCCTCTCATACTTTTCTGTAATATCTTGAAATTTCTTACTTGATTCTTACATTATTTCTGAAGAATTGGGGCAATACCACCACAGGGATAGAAATCGGGTGGGTGATTGCCAGAGACTGGGGATGGAGGAAGGTGACCCACAAAAAGCATGAGGGAACTTTTTGGGGTGATGAAAACGTTCTGTATCTCCACTGGGGTTCCAAAGCCTTCCAAACGCACTGAACCACACACCCCAAACAGTGTACATTTTACTGACTGTAGATTATACCTTAATAAACCTGAATTTAAAAAACTCAAGTCAAAGTAAATAATTTTATGGGCCATAGAACCCTAGATTATTCTTTTTTATTCTTTTTTTTTTTTTTTTTTTGTATCAAAAAACCACACCTAATGTTTTTGAGCATGCCTGTTTGAGGCCAGGAGGGCACTGAATCGTCTGGCTTTCAGATCTGGCTGCGTTGGACTTAGAATGAGCACGGCAAGTTGGAACATCGTCTGTCATGTCAGTATCTGTCAGAACACCGCTGTGCCAATACCCAGGCTCTCCTGCGAAATCCTAGTATGGAGGATTCTCTTCATTTGAAGAGAGAAGCAAATCACCTCTGCATTCCCGCGTTCCAAACCCGGATTCAGCAG
Source organism: Ursus maritimus (assembly GCF_017311325.1). NCBI lineage: Eukaryota > Metazoa > Chordata > Mammalia > Carnivora > Ursidae > Ursus > Ursus maritimus. The sequence goes on along the minus strand of NW_024426885.1, from coordinate 11,086,656 downwards.
AAGGAAGAGAAACCCTTCAGGGCATATCCCAGGATGGGCCCCATCTCCAAGTGCTGCATTTACCTCCTTCTGACTGTAAGCCATGCCAGCATGCCCGAGGCTGCCCCTGACGAGCAACCTTCCTGGTGCTCCTTACCTAGAACTTTCTAGAACATTATATTTTAAAAAGGAAGGTCGACAGGGCTCAGATACAGTTTTAACCAATATTTAACAAATGTGACATCTGCCTCCCCCAACACATTTATTTATGTGTTTATTTTAAGATTTGATTTATTTATTTGACAGACTGAGAGAGAGAAAGAGTGTATACAAGCAGGGGGAGCAAGAGAGGGAGAGGGAGAAGCAGGCTCCCTGCTGAGCCGAGAGCCTGACGTGGGGCTCGACCCAGGACCCTGAGATCATGACCTGAGCTGAAGGCAGACACATAACTGACTGAGCCACCCAGGCGCCCCCTCCCCCAACACATTTAAATACAAGATGAGGACACTAAAATACTACTCAGTACTTTGGAGGGTCGGTGCTGAAATGCCAGTTGGCATGTTGGAACGCTCTAGAAATGGTGTGAGTTGGGGGTCGGGGGCTCTGTGCAGGGCCCCGCCTGCCTCTCCTGTACCATCTCTGCCCATGGCCACATCCATCATCCCTCATGCTTGAGCAATGCCAGTCTGCTGGTTTCAAATCTCCATGTATTGACTCATGCTTTCCTCTTGGCATCCACACCTGTGCCTCGATACCTTCCTCATCGTCTGTCTCCTCCAGGGAGCCTGCCCAGAATCTTCTGGCTCAGCAAGGACCCCTCAGTTTTGTATTTATTTCCCTATGCCTATGACTATTTTCATCACTCACCAAACAGTACTGAGATGATGTGTCAGTCTCCTAAAGTGACCTGGGTGCCCCAAGAAGGCGAGTTCTCTGTCTTACTGGCTTCGTCCTGCCGGCCTTAATGTGGGTTACAGCTCTCATGGGCCTGGAGGAGCCTGTGGAACTGAAATGGGAAACGCTTCTCTTCTCACTCCCACTTTGTGCTCTCTTCCTTGCTCCTTGCTGACCATGTGGGCCGGGCACAGAGTAGCAGGTGCAGGTCACGGATGCTGCTGGGACAGGTGAGGAGGCCAGGGGTCAGGACACCGGTCAGGACACCAAAGGAAGGGCGAATCTGAGACGCAGTCGTGGCTTTGCCCAAGCACCCTGTGAATTAAAACATTATTTTATGGATGCCTCTACACATTCCACCAACCAAAAATGATTTATCCTCTTATATGTTGAGCTAATCTATTTTAGAATCCTGGAAAGAAAACCAAAAAAACGTGGACAATGTAGCATTTGCCACAGAGTAAGGGGAAATTCCAGCATTAAGCTTGACCGCAATCCTGTCACCAGGCAGCGCTATGACCATGCCCTTATCTGGTCTACAGATATGCTGAGTTTCTCTTCAGCTGCGAGACCAAGGGATTGAGGAAGACGTTTTACCTTACTTCTGGTGAGGGTTAAGAAGCCTGTGGACAAGGAAAACAGAGTATATTGTTTGGTTGAAAGCAGGCCCAAGGTCGAATGGTGGACATGCAGGCAGGTGTCCTGAACCTTGGATGAAACTCAAATGCCGAGTGAGGAGTAAGCCGAGAGTCAGAATCGGAGAACCACTGACCGAGTGAATGAGGAAGCAAATCAGGGCAGGCTGGGAACTCCAGGAAGACGCCCCAATGGAGCTGTGTGGCTGGGGGGGTTTTCAGCCTCATAGGTCAGAATCTTCTTTCTACTTCTCCTCCTCCCAAGATATCATGAATAAGAATGAGCTGAGTGTGCTTTCAGAACATCCCAAACATTTCAAAACATGCACGTATATTTGTGAGTATACATAGAGTGTATTGTGTGCACATATGCATAGCTTCTGTTTCTCTTTTTAAAAAATATATAAATAGGATCGTTCCTGACACAGTGAAGGGTTATGGACTTTTTTTTTTCTTCACTTGGCACTATGTCTTGTGGATCTTTACATGCCATTGCATCTTCATTAAGATCATTTAAAAAAAATTGTTCCAGACTATTCCACACGAGATGGTGGTACCAAAATGTATTTAGCCCATTTCCCTATTGATAAATATTTGTTTTTTATTATTCAGTTTGGGGCGATTTGCATAGCTACCTTTCTTATACACATAACCTCTCTATAGCTGGGCAAGTATATTGGCAAGAAAGAGAGTTAAAAGTGAAATCGTTGGGTTGAAAAGAGGGTATATTTTAAATTTTGCAAGTTGTTTCTAGATAGCATGGGTTCTGCAAATTGCCTTTGAGAAAATGTACTAATTTTTGCTCCTACCTTGGTATGTGGCCTGTTTGTCCATAACATCCCAAAGAGATGTTCTTCTGAACCTGAAGCCTGGCACTGGGTTCAGCCTGCCTTGTTTCCAGGGTTGCCAACGCATTATCTGATGAGTGAATGGCCCTCCTCTCCCTCTAACTCCTGTCCTCTGTCCACGCTGTCGCTTCAGGAAGTGCTGCTTCTTCAGGCAGATTTCTCTGATGCTCTGAATTGGTCAGGCAGGTCTCTTTGATTCTCTAAACCAGGCTTGATCTCTCGATTACATGCTCGCATCGTAGCCTATGTTTCTTTGTGTTTATGTAGGTGTGAAATATGATTTGTTTACTGTTCGTATCTCACCCTAGATTCATTCATTCATTCTTACGTTTTTATTCCTTCCTTCCTTCCTTCCTTCCTTCCTTCATTCATTCATTCAAAATGGGATGTTTTGACCAATCGAGGGCCAGTCTAGTGAAGGGGTTAAGAGCACAGACACTAGAATCGAACTTCTTGGGGTCAAAAATCAACCTTGTCCCTTACCACCCTGTATGACCAAGTTACGCAGCTTCTCTATGCCTCTAGTAGTACCCACTTCATAGTGTATGGGGATGGTTAATTGGGAGACTGCACATGAAACACTTCAAAGGGCAACTGGTATATAGAAAGTGCTAAATAAATTCTATTGTGTCTTATTATATGCCAGGCAGTGTGCCTAGCGCTGGGGACCCAGCAGGGAAGAAGACAAAGAACTGTCTTTAAAAAACAGAATAATTTCAAATCAGCTATGAGGGAAATACATGCAGCATAGGCCGGGTAGGGGGGATTTCTCTTAGATAGACTGATTAGGGGAGGCCCCTCTGTAAAGGTGACTTGTGAACCGAGGCTAGAAGGATAGGGGTGGCATAAGCTCTACAAAGAGTCAGGGGAAGATCATTTTAGGCAGAGGAAACAGTAAGTACAAGGGTCCTGGGGCAGGAACATGGTGCATAAGCACAGAGCCTATATGATGGGATAATGGAGAGCAAAGTGAGAGGTCAGCTCTGGGCCTGTTCACCATGGTATCCCAGTGCCTAGTATATGGCATATCACTGTGTAGGTATTCAACAAATTCATAGATAAATAAGTGAGTAATGAAAGAGTGAAGAAAGGAAGAGATGTTATGAATGGGTTAGAGGCTTCGTCCTGCTCTCAGGTACCATCTGCCCATTTTTGGTCACTCCAGCCTCTGGAGAAGAAGCAAATGAGCATGATCTTTGGCACTCTTACCTGTTAGAGAGTCAGGCAGGTGAGTGGATATTTTAATCTGGACGGGATTTGAAGATCACACATGGCACCTGGTACCATCATTCCTGCCAAGAAACTGAGCCATCTGGAAGAAGGAATTTCTTCGGATCCCGTGTACAGAAATGGTGACAATGGGCATTTCCACCAGACAAACCTGGAAGGGTTTCCAAAGAAACCTTCCATTTCCGATAGTGAAGTCATTTACCCTAAAGCAAACTCAGTGCTCAGAGTTCAATCACTGGGCGTTTGCTCCTCGTGCCAGCGTGGCCGGGGCTGACCCCTCCGTGACTGGTGTCCTGATGCTGTGCTCACCTCTGGATAAACACGTGAAGCCAAGTGCCCATAAACACACCCACCGGACGAGCTTCACCCTGGTCTGAGCCTCGGGTGGATACATTGCCTAAGGCAGCAGAAGAGGAACATTAACTATCCCCTAGAAGAGAAATAGGGTCCAGATTAGCAGAAACAGAAAGACCTGGGTCTGCTGAGATGGGATTAAAGAAAGACAATGAGCATTGGGTTAGCACTTCAGCTTTTTCAAACCATGTTAAGCAGAGACTGTCCGATTTATTATCATGACCACCCTTAAATGAAAAAAAATAACTTACTAATGGCATATGATCCTAGGCCGAAATCCCCAGCTTTTCTCACTAGTCAGTATTGATCTGACTGTAAGCATAAATTACAGTGCACTGGAAAATCCAACTTCAGAGCCACTTTACTTTTCTAGGCATTTTTATGGTACAATGAAGCCCATATCTATCTATATTACATTTATAAGAAAAATCAGTTTTATTTAAAAATATTCCTTTCTTCGTTCTTATATTCAAAATAGATTTTTTGAACCAACTGCTTCACAGGGCAAAGGTTTTTGAGTTTCATAAATCCTGAATTAGTGCAGATGAAAGTAGTTTTCACTCGTTTCCTGTTCGTATTTACCAGTCTTCAGAGTCTTTTTATCTTGTGGCTGGCTTTATAAGAAAAGTCCTCCAAAGAAAGTACACTCCCCCGGGGGCTGAGATGGCCTGTTGTGTTTTTTTTTTTTTTTTTCATGAAAAGGGTGATCTTCTTCATGAAACTTTCCAAATTTGAAGGGCAAGGTTGCCATGGCAACTTGTATAAATGGACAACTCCCATAACTGGATGAATAGCTGCCTGGAACATTCCTCCCACTGGGGGGCTGCCTCTGCACCCTCATCCCTGCAGCCATTGCCTTACTGGGGTTTTGCAAGAGCTCAGGTCTATATTCCAACCCCAACAAAGGTCACACCCAAAGCCCCTGTCATTTGCACCTTGGGACAAAATCTGTGAGTGACTTATATCTAGCATTTTCACCCACAGCTTTTACTGGTATCATGATAGAACTTGCCAACAAGGTGGGAGACTTGCATGATGGCAGGATTAGTGTTCTTGGAGAGATGAAAAAAAAAATCTTTTCTAGACCCATAGGAGCCTGAAGAACTGGAGAAAAAGATGAGTAAAGCTCAAATTTTCTTATGCTTTACCTTTTACAAGATGGATGGCTCTAGAAACACGACCAACTACACTTGCTGATAGGTGGCATGGAGTAGGGACAAGAGCATGGACAATCACTCACTTCATAAATGTCTATTGAGCACCTACTATGTGCCAGATGCTGGGAACTCAAGGTTCTGGAGGTTCCAGTTAGCACTTGGCTAACCATGTGTGAACAAGGGGGTTTGTGACTTGCTCAGTAGAGAGAGGGCCCTGGAATCTATCTTGCATGGTGTCCTGTACATAGTAGGTCCTTAACAAATATTGTCAGTGACAGTAATGAGGGTGGGGAGCAGTAGGCTGAGCTAGAAGGAGCGATGAATTTCAAACACGGAGGCCTTGGGACCCCAGGCAAGGCACATTCGCTTCTCTGAGCCTGCTTCATTGTAAAAAAAAGAAAAAAGAAAAAGAAAAAGGGGAATTGTAATATCTCCCTTATAGAGGTGTTGAGAGAATTTAATAAGATGATCTCCCTGGAAGGGTCTAGTGTCGTGGCTGGCGGGGAGGAGCTCTCTGGAAGAATGTCTGCAAGGCTAGCGCAGGTGTGGGAGAGGAAGATGGAGAAGACGCAGGGGCCAGGTCATGCAGACGGCCAAAGGGGTCATATTACCCATTTTGCACTTTCTCCTAAAAGCAACAGGGAACCCCCAGAGGGTTCTAAGTGACTGGGACAGGCGTGGCTCTGCCGTTTTGGAAGCACCTTCTGGCTGCAGCCTGGAGGTGGGACAGACAGCGGGCAGGCTTCTGCCCCGATACAGATGTGTCACGATGACAACCTGAGCGAGGAGGTGTGGCTGGGGCTGGTTCAAGTGGGTGCCTGGGAGGTGGAATTTGTAGGGCTTGGTGTCTGTTACATAAGGCTGAGATGAAGGAGCTGTTCCAATGCAGACGCGTCAAGCCGGCATCCTGAGTTTTTGCTCATACAACAGGCAGGAGAGTGGCCCCTCCAATCCCAGTCGTTGAATAATGGCGGAGGAATGAGTTTGTTGGACAAAATGCAGACTTTAACCTTTCAACACAGAGTGTGAGGGGTCTGCAGGCTGACCCGAGCGGGAGGCCCAGGAGCTTGCACCAAGCCAGCAAGCCCCAAGGGAGAATGTCTGGAGTCGGCTGGTCTGTGCTTGTGTCTCAGCCGCGTGCTTTACCAATCACGTCACCCATGGTCCCACAGATGCTAACCGAGCACCAAGCCCAGGGGCCACAGGCGAAAGAGACAGATCAGGATGCACGAGACTTTCTGTTCCAGCATGGGAAACATAGAGCAAATATGTGACCAGGATGTAGACAGGATAGTAATTTGCCCACGTGTGAGAAGTGGAGGTAAAGAGGTGGGGGTGTTTGACAGTAGCTGGTGTGGGTGGGTGGTGGTGTGACTTTATGTAAGGTGGTCAGGGAAGACATTTAAAATTAGGTAGGAAGAATGAAAGACCCTGGGCAAGTCACAGTGTCTCCTGGAGCCTCGGGTTCAGGATCTTCCTAGGAATGATGGTGCTTTCTTTCGGATCAAATACACTATCCATCAATGCAACTTGAAGCTCCACAAACGTGACGTGCTGTTACCAGGTAACCGTGGCGATGTGGGAAGGTTTGGGCTCTATCGTCATGTCCTTGATGGCACTAGAAAGAGAGAAGGGCGTTTGCTTACTGCCCAGCATTTTCCTTAGAATCAGAGGTTCTGGCCTGGTGAAGGAGTCAGGCTTCATGCTAAGACCCTGAACCCCAACTCCTCTGGGACTGGGGAGTGGGGTGGAGGTGGAGGGGTAGTTTAGTCCTTGGCTGTACTGTGCTTTGTGGCCACAAGAGGGCTTACATCCCACAAACATTTCCTCCAGTAAATCTTGCATGTTCTCTTTTGACACAGTTTCGCTGAACGGGGCCGATCCAGTAACGTTTGAAATTGCTATTTAATTATGCACAATTGCCAGACAATTATAAGCATTTCTGTAATAGCTAAACATTAATTTTAGCATCTTAATTTTATAAATGTTTAAATGTGTTTCTCGTGCAGAGCTATTCAAATGCAGAGGATTAAATCAAATGATTGCATTTATAATTTTCTGAAGGTTTTTCCTTTGAAATTTAATTTCCCCATTAAAAGTTTCTTTTTGTCGTACCCTCCGATCAGCTGTTGGTTCACGTTCACAGTGGTAATTGTTCTCTCCCGACCATGTGCATGGTTTTGCCTTCCTTGCAGCCGCCGGATTTTTTAGGCACCTGCACGTGCAGAGAGCCCTGCTTAATGATTCACTGTGTGATCCTCCAGTGTCAAGCTGGAAATACCCATGAACAGGAATCTGCAATAGTGGGAACTTTCGGAGCTTAGCAATGTGCATCACTGTGAGCGAGTTCACAGTGAGATTTCCAGGTTGGCACAAGCGTAGGCAGGGACATTTGGATGCCGGTCCAGCCTTCGTTCGGATGGAAAAAACATCCCGTGTTCACGGTGACGCCTTCTGTTGATAGGAGGCCAGCAGACAGTCATGAACTTCCCTCTCTTGAGCGCACTTTCCTGCTGTAGGTCCCCTGCACACCGGTCACGCTGAGAGGGGTGTGCTCCAGGCAGTCACCAGGTGGAGAAGTTTCCAGCCACTGACTCCAGGAGCATTCAATCATTATTATCAGCCACAGGACATCCACCACTTTTATATCTGGATGGGATTGGGACCTCAAGTTCTCAGAATCCTCCTGAGTAGAGGGGGCCTTTACACAAGACTGGTGACACTGACCCCAAGGAAAAAGACTTCAAGAATAGATGTCTCTCTTTCTTTTGGCATATTGTTGACCTTAGTTTCAGGTGTACACACAGTGATTGGACAACTCTGTATGTTAATCAGTGCTCACTGCAAGTGTAGCTCCCATCTGTTACTGTCGCATGCAGCCAACCATTGACCGTATTCCCTATGCTGTATCTTTTGTCTCTGTGACTTATTTGTTCCGTAACTGGAAGCCTGTACCTCCCGTCTGCCTTCACCCGCTTGGCCCATCCTCCCACCCCCCTCCTCTCTGGCAACCTCCAGCTCGTTCTCTATATTTACAGGTCTGTCTCTGTTTTTTGCTGTTTTCTTGGCTTGTTGTGTAGCTCCCACATGTAAGTGAGAGCAGGCGGTGTTTGTCTTTCTCTGTCTGACTTATTTCACCTAGAATTAAACCCTCTAGGTCCATCCATGTTGTTGCAATTGGCAAGATCACATAGAGATTAGTCTTTTTTTTTTTTTAAAGATTTTATTTATTTATTTGACAGAGAGAGAGACAGCCAGCGAGAGAGGGAACACAAGCAGGGGGAGTGGGAGAGGAAGAAGCAGGCTCATAGCGGAGGAGCCTGATGTGGGGCTCGATCCCATAACCCGGGATCACGCCCTGAGCCGAAGGCAGACGCTTAACCGCTGTGCCACCCAGGCGCCCCACATAGAGATTAGTCTTAGTAGTCCCATTTTGCCGATGTGGAAACTGAGATTTCAAGAGGTTCAATGACTTGCCCAAGGCCCCCTCGCAGTAAATCGCAGAGCCAGGATGTGATCCCAGGTGGGCTCTTGGAAGTCTACCTGATGGCAAGGAGTAGATATACAGTTTTTGCTGTATTTGGTATTCTTTTCTAGACCGCTTTTCTCAGATTTGGAGTGCTTGTTAAAACACAGAACGCTGGGCCCTAGTCCACAGTTTTAGATTCAGTAGGTCTGGGGTGGGCCAGACAACGTGCATTTCTCACATGTCCTCAGGCGGTGCTGCGCTTGTGGGTCCTGAGACCACGTGCTGAGAACCACTGTCCGAGAACAATACCAACCCATGATTGTGTATTGACTGGAAATGTTCAACTACAAGGACTTTGTCAGTTTGGAACCAACTTGTAGCGATTTCCCAATCATGTGACTAGGGCTGAGGTGTCATTTTGCACAAAAACAGGTTAGATCTTTTCAGTGAATTAAAATCACACATGGTTATTAAAAAGAGGTTTAAACTGTAAGAAAAAAAAACGCAAAAATACATCCTGCCCTTTGCGACTCCTAGTGTAGGTGTGCTAAGCACAAAGCAACAATGTGCCAACAGGTTGTTTCCCTAAAAGGAACCCTAATTGCACCTTTTGTGGCATTAAATAACATGGATCCGCGAAGTAAGAAAGTTACTCATTTTACAAATTTCTTTCAGTTCTGGTGAAGTCAGTGAGGAAGCTTCGGGTTTTTTTTTTAATTAAGATTTTATTTATTTATTTGAGAGAGAAAGAGAGAGAGAGAGATAGTAAGAGAGAGCACAAGTAGGGGGAGAGGGAGAAGCAGGCTCCACCCTGAGCAGGGAGCCCAGTGCGGGGCTCGATCTCAGGACCCTGGGATCATGACCGGAGCCAAAGGCAGACGTTTAACTGACTGAACCACCCAGGCGCCCCGAAGCTTCAGTTTTGTACTATTTCCTTTAACACTCCTCAAAACCGCTCTTTTATCTCCTGCAACAAAGAGAGAATAAGCCTAAGGACAGGCAACAGTAACTAGAATTTAATACACTGTTTTTATTGGTGTACTTTATTTCACCATTAACTCATCTATACCCTATTTAAATAGCTTGGCGCAAATTATGAGGACAGACTGCCATGGCTTGAATTGGAGCTGCCATTTACCAGCTGTGTGACTGTGGGCAAAGTTTTGAACCTCTCTGTGCCTCAGTCACTTCAGTTTTAAATGAGGATAAAAATAGTCTCAGCCTCAGTGTTGTTATAAAGGATGAAATGAGTTAATATTTATTAAGCACTTAGGAGATTGTCTTGACCGCAGAAGTGCTACGTAAGTACTTGTAATTACATAAATCAGCAAATAATTCACAGAGGCGTGAAAAGCATTGTCTTAAAGCAGTTCAGCGGCAGAGAGGGGGTGCTGGAAACCTGAGGCTGTCCTGCCCCCGTCAGCCCGTGTCAGACATTGCAAATCCATGGAGGCCGGTCCCTGACTCAACTCTCCCCTGGCCACAGCCTTCAAAGTATCCACAAACAATGCCTGATACTTAGCAGTCAAGATGAAGATTCATTTGCCCACCCAAGTCCAGACACTCCAGTGGACCTGGAATGGGGATTCTGGTTGAACAGGGTATCAACTGACAGTAGCTTTGGTCAGGGCAACCCCCACAGAGGTGAGGTCAGAGAAGCTGAAGGAGGAGAGTTGGCTGCAGCATCCACTCTAGAACATTTTCGTCTCCACAAACTGAAATTCCAGTGCTAGGTTGGCCATTATTTTTTTTGTCCTCATTAACTAAGGGTCCTGAGGGAGCAGTGATCCACTGTCCTCCTCAAAGCCAACCGATGGGAGTCTGTCAGAGCACTGGAAGTGGGGAATCGGGGCATGTTTGCTCCTCACTTAGACAGTCTTTTAACATGCGAACCTACTGACCAAAAACAAACTTTGTCGTATCCACCATCTTGCCTCAGTCAGGCCTTAGTTATCCAGGGGGCTTATTTAATAAAAAGCAGATCCAGGGCCAGCATTCCCAGAAATTCTGATTCAGTAGGGCATTTGCTTCTGTAATAAGCTTATTAGTGATTCTGATATAGGTACTTCAGAGAGCACACTTCTGAAAATCTTGCTTCTGTCTTTTTTTAAAGGGAGATAGTCCTTTGTTTTTTTTGTTTTAGGATCTTCTGTGTAATTCTTTGCTGGCACAAAAGTCCCTTTTGAAAGGAGGAAAGTGAAAAAATGCTGCAGGTAGATATGGGTTATGGCATTAAGACAAAGAATGAATTTATAACATGTAGAGAACTTTGAAACATTGTCCTTTTCTCTGATTGACCTTTTCAATTTCTTGTGTATTATGAGAAATTATATAAATTGCTCTTTGGTTATTAACAGAAAGTTGTGTGTGCCTAAAATTTTTAACTAAAAAAAAATCAGAGTTTTTGTTATTCTATATTAAAAAGTTCAACCCACTATGAGTTTCTATGCGAAATTTTTAAAATAGGAAGCCGAGAGCGTTTGAATATTATAACCATTTTTGTTTTAATTTTTCCCCCTAACTTTTTACATCTAGTGGAAAGTCTGCTCCGTTGGTGCTTCCAACTTAGAAAAAGTCAGTTGCCAAGGAAGAACACCTGTCAGCCACAGGAAAGAGGAGGTGAATATGCAAATGAGAGTGCAAATGTACGCAAATGAGAATTAGAATGGTAAACAAGATGAGTTTGGGGGATGCTGGGAATCCTTGCTGTGCTTGGTTCTTAGGTTGATGTAAAGACATTAAATTGTTCCCACAGGGGATTTGTTTTTTGTTGTGGTAAATATAAATAACACAAAATTTGCTACTTAGATTTTTTTTTAAGTGCACGGTTTTGTGGCAGTAAGTACATTTACACATTGTACAATCATCACAGCATCCACTCCAGAGCCTTTTATTTTCATCTCCCCAAACTGAAACTTTATACCCATTAAACACTAATTCCCTTTCTCCCCTCCCCAGTCCCCGGCAGCCACCACTCTACTCTCTGATGCCACCGCTTTGACTAGTGTAGGAACCTCATCTGAGTGGAGTCACACAATACTTTGTCCTTTTGTGTTGGTTTATTTCAGTTAGCTTCATGTCCTCCAGCGTCACCCATGTCGTAGTGTGTGTACTTCCTTCTTTTTAAGGCTGAATCATATCCCACGGTGTGGATACACCCCATGTTGTCTGTCCATTCATCCCTGGGTGGACACCTGGTTCCTTCCACCCTTTGGCTATGGTGAATACCGCTGCCCCAAATGTGGGTCTACCAGTTCTCCAGCAGCCGATTTTATTTATTTATTTTTATTTTTTACACTTACTGTAGTTTTAATGCATTAAGCACAGGGCTATCCCCTATCCTTCGTCACATATGTTTACAAACACGTATATTTTAATGAAAGAAGAGTTTACTTGAAAGGTGGATCCTATACAGTGTTGTTTCAGTGAGTTGAGCCTACGGCAATTTCTGTATGTTTCTACACTTCAGTTACAGACACTTACATCTTAATGAAAGAAGATCTTACTTGAAACAATGATTACACACAATGTAGTTTCAATGAGTTAAGCACAGGGCTATTCCCATCCAGCAGGGGATTTTAATAATAAAAAGGAACGACTGTCTCCCACCTTCCTCCACTGTCTGGTCTGATGTTCCAGAACTGACAAGGGACTGTCCGTTGCTCAAGAGACACTCTGCAGGAGATGGGCTGAGCATGTGGCTAAAGTCTTCACGGGCCAAGCTCTTCATAATTTCTCTCGGGGCCAAGTTTTCTTATGAAGTCCATCAAGTTAGAAGTTCTCCCCTTTGCCCCCACAAGGAGGCACTTAACAAATCCTGTCAGTGGTGTTTTTTTCCAATGGAATGAGATCTAAACATTCCATCATATGAAAAAAACATTCCATCACATGATTTGAAACCACAGAAAATAATAATAATGGGAATGGAGACAATATCATCGTCGGCTTCAGTCTTTTGCGTTATCTGTTGCTCCCTGGGTGTGTTGCCTTTGCTTTGTTCACAGTGTGTGATCGCGGTTCGCTAAACGGTGGCGGAGCGGAAGAGAATTTCTGGTGAATTTTATTTGACGTGCAAGTGGGAGGGAGATGCTGCTTGCTAACTTTCTGACAGATTTATACTGTTGGAGACAGGAGAGCCCCTAGGCAGCAGTGACCTGTATCACAGGGGCGGGGCTTGTTTCTGAGCGACTTGTAGGGATTTTCCCCTCCCACCTGCTAATGAATCTGTAGGAGCAAGAAATCAGACGAGAATCATACCTCCCGTTTCCAAAGCTGTGATGGAAGGGAACAGCCGTCAACCTATTCCGTTTGAAGGGAAGGTTTTCAAAGTTGTAGAACTCTCCGAAGCAGTGGTGGGTGGTCAGACCAGAGCACCTACTTTAAAGGATGATTTTCCTTCTGGTTTTGGCCCCTTCCGGGGTGCCTTGACTTCATTCCTCCCTTTAAACTGGCCGACAGAAGCCCCCGCCCCAGGCAGCACTTCCCGGAGGCTGGATTGTTTTCAAACTCAGGTTTTGAAAAGGGCTTTGAAGATACAAGGAGGTGCCTTCTCTTCCTACGGCTCCCCTCTTGATTCAATCTGGTCTCATAGCCTCTCCCTAAAACTGGCCTCAGCCCCTGCAGTGGAGATGGCAAGGCCTGTCTCTGCTGCCCTCTGCCTGGCCTGTGGCTTTGCTAATCCCCTCGGCCCTTCAGCTCTGTCTCGGGTTCTGAGCTCATTCAGCTGGTTTAGAGCTTCTGTAACGAGCACCGTAACACCTCATTTCCCCAGCTCTGCCAGGGCCTGGATCAGCCAGATTGTTGAAACAGACTCTTCCAGAGCGCGAACTTGGACATTGCTCAGGAGGCTTCTTGGAAGTCTTTCAGAAACCACATTACATGCTTATATTCCTTCTAAAAGAGGAGCTTTTAAAGCTTTGTGTGATTACGTTAGTTGGGCTTTGTCAGTAGGCCGAGCTGGGCTGCACCTGCCATCCCTGACACATGGCTGCTGTGGGTCGGTGGCCTGTTCTGTGTCTCATCTACCATGGGATAGAAAACACAGTAACCAGTTAGTTAACATCGTACATGAGAATGAATAAGACTGACATTTGGTAGAGTGATAAGGACAGAGATTTTGAAGTCTGACAGCTCCGGGTTCAAGTGCTGGGTCTACGGTGTATTGGACGGCCTCACGGGGCTAGTCATTCAATCTCTCTATGCCTCAGTCTTCTCATCTGTAAAAGAGGGATGAGGCTGGTGTGAGGATCACACAAAGTGTCATGGGCAAGGTGTCTGGAACCGGTATTAAAATCCATGGAGGGGGAGAGTAGCAGGTACTCTCCCAGCCTCCCCCACCCCCCATATTCACCATCTCTTGTGTAACTGTCTCCCAGCTTCCGGCTGCAAACACCTGCAACTGGGTGCTGATGTCTCTCTGGTCATGGTCACCTGCTGGGCTGGAGCTCAGAAAGGCCAGAAGTGCCCGGAAGTACCCCCTTGGTGCCCCAGGGGTGACACTGAACTACTGACAGACAGTAGAACCCTAGTTCCTGGGTCAGGTGGGGGCGGGGGCGACTCTGAGACTCTCTCTGCTGGCGTTTCCCAGTGGGACTGCCCACAGTGTCACCTGCTTGATGACGACCTTGCTTTGGCTGTCCTCCCTGTTCTGTCCCATGTGCTCACTTTCCTGCGGCGCTTCCTGAGATCACTCTCTAAATAAGCTGCAAGCCCTCAGGCCCTTGTCTTGGGGTGGGCTTCTAGAGAAACCCTAACTAAGCCTGCTTACGACTGGTGGGTGCTGCCTTGTTTTCCCCTAAGCATCCGACTCACGCCATGTGTTGTTCGGATTGCACAGACAAAATTCTCCTTTCATACAGGTACACAGTTACAAACGCTAACAAGGGATTTTTTTTTTAAAAAAGGTTTGATCTATTTATTTGAGAGAGAGTGAGAGAGAGAGAGAGAGAGCACAAGGAGGGGGAGCCGCAAAGGGAGAGGGAGAAGCAGACTCCCTGCTGAGCAAGGAGCCCGACGTGTGGCTCGATCCCAGGACCCTGGGATCATAACACGAGCTGAAGGCCACCCAGTGCCCCACTACAAGGGGTTTTAAGATCTTACTGTGTGGGGGCGCCTGGGTGGCACAGCGGTTAAGCGCCTGCCTTCGGCTCAGGGCGTGATCCCAGCGTTGTGGGATCGAGCCCCACATCAGGCTCTTTCGCTATGAGCCTGCTTCTTCCTCTCCCACTCCCCCTGCTTGTGTTCCCTCTCTCACTGGCTGTCTCTATCTCTGTCAAATAAATAAATAAAATCTTTAAAAAAAAAAAAAAAGATCTTACTGTGTGGGGCGCTTTCCTGGCTCAGTCAGTGAAGCATCGAACTCTTGATTTCAGCTCAGGTCGTGATATCAGGGTTCTGGGATTGGGCCCCCACATTGGACTGTGGGCTCAGTGCAGACTCTGTGTATCCCTCTCCCTCTGTTCCTCCCCCTGCTTGTGCTCTCTCTCTCAAATAAGTAAATAAATCTTTAAGATCTCACTGTGTAATCACAATCTATATCCTTCAGTTAAACTTCCAGAAGCACGAGAGTTGGGTAGTACTTGTTTTCAGAACTGAGTCATTAACAAGCTCTAATAACCAGTTGTTGAGGAAGGTCGTTGAGAGGACGTGACCTCAGGTTCACCGGAGAGCAGGACATCGAGAAGGCTCCTCATCCCCTCCTGTCATTGGAATGTGCGTTCTGCCTGCTGTTCTCACAGTGGGATCCATTTTCCAGAACACAGCCTTGAGAGAAACAGCACAAGTGACTGAACCCAGTTTGGGCCTCTATATAAGCTTTAAAGTTTCTGGCAGGGGGGTCTGGAGATCTACTCGTCTCCCAGGACCCGAGACAGGCCTCCTATGTAAGTTCCTTTGCTTCTTAAACGTGCTCCCTATCCACCCAAGTGGCCTGCCTCTTCCTTCCCGCTCGCCCTGCCCTCCGAGGAGGGGGGCCAGTTTCAGGTTTCAGTGGGGAAGCTCCTGAGGTTTGGAAGGGGCACCACTTGCATTCCAGAAGTCTTAGACAAGCAAGAAGCGGTGGAACCTTCTGGAAAATAAGAAACTTGGCTCCAGCATCCAGGGTTACCTCGATGGGACATCTGTCCAGTTTGCATGGTGTGACTGCCCAGGCATTCACCTGTCGCTGCCCCGCCGACGGCTGCAAAGTGACAAGGGCATGCACTGCAGACAGTGGTGTCCTCGTTTGTGCAGTTGGTGCAAAGGAATGTGCAGAGGCCAGAATCTGTAAAACGACCAGCGCAGAGTACAGTACTCCCAATCACCGCCACCTTCCTGCGAAGGTCAGATGGAAGACGAAGTTTTCCCCAAAGTTTGCAAGAAAATGAGCTTATGTGGCTGCACCAGTTCACGCGCTGGCTTTCTTGGATGTGTTAAGATTTATTTTATTTTATTTTTTAAAGATTTTACTTATTTATTTGAGAGAGAGAGGACAGAGAACCCGCATGAGAGAGAGCACAAGCAGGGTGGAGGGGCAGAGGGAGAGGGAGAAGCAGGCTCCCCGCAGAGCAGGGAGCCCAACGATGTGGGGCTCGATCCCAGGACCCTGAGATCAGGACCTGAGCCAAAAGCAGACGGCTTAACCCACTGAGTCCCCGGGCGCCCAGAATGTGTAAGATGTAACCCGCCAGCAGGCAGGTATGTGTTCTTTTTTATTACAGCTTTTGAAGTGGTTAAAACACTTTAAAACAACATCCATTTGACTACAGCCCCTGAAGTGGAGCCAGGTCTGAGAGCGGCACGATTTGGCAGGTGGCCCGCAGACACGGCAGCCCCTCCCGCCTCCCATCTGCATCACCTGCCGCTCTGTTTTCCCGGAGCTGGCCACGGGCCACTTGCACGTGGCACTCGGCGCCTACATGCTTCGTCTCACGCGGCGCCCCAAAGGCTCCCCGAGGCAGCTATAATGATCACCACCATTTTATAAAGACCGAAGCACAGAGAGGTTAGGTCACTTGCCCAAGGTCGCACAGCGAAGGAGGGACAGAGCTGAGGTTCAAACCCAGGTCTGTCCCGTTCCACAGCTTCATCAAAACCACACCCCTGATGGGCCTAATTGCAAAGCGTGTGCTCTTCCTCCTTCACTCTGTGAATTTAGTAACTGCTCCTAATGGCACAGATGAGAAAAGGCTGAAAATGAGGGACTTCCTCCCCTGGGAACAGCGTGTCTTTTTTGTCTATCATGTCAATAGGACTCAGTAAAAACTGGTAAAGAATTGTGTACAATCCTGTTTCTGTTTTGTTTTGTTTTGTTTTTAAGAACAAGCCATTCGATGTCCAGAATATAGAGCATCTGTCTCCAGAGGTCCAACTTCCCCCAATTTTTATCTATTGCCAATGATTCTTTGGAACTGAGAGTGTTTGTAATAAAAACAACAGTGCAGTTGTTGCTAGTGCAGGCCCATCCCCGGGGGGTGTTGCTGTCAGTGGCCAGTGGCCGGGCCACTCGCCTGGCCACCCCCTCCCCAAAGGCCCTGCTTTGGAGATGACTCTTAGTGATGACAGAGATATCTGGCTGCCCTACCTGGTGAGACAGCTGGGACCTTGGCCTATCATGGACCTTCTGCTTGAGTTTACCCGGACAGAACCAAAGGAAGTCTTCTGGGTTGGGGACCTCTCAGTGTTGCTTTTCCCTGTGTCGATTAAAGATGTTGTCGGTGTTTAGATCTGATGATGAGGAACTTGACAGGGAGGGAGGGCTGTCCCCTTACTACTTGGACAAAGTTTGGGAGAGGGGAGATCTGGCACCCATTTTCATTAGCACCCTTTGCATGGACAAGAGGAAAACATCTTGTGAATATCACTTATTACTCAAGTGTCAGAACATCTTGTGTCCTGGAAAGTTATCAAACAGACCTGTGAATTGAATAGGGAGACGAAGTTCAGGTAAAATGGGAAGGGGCCAGCTTTGGGCTGGTGACATCACTCTCTCCTACTGTCCTGCACTGACCGTTCCTGGTCATGCGCGTGATCACTAGAGGCCAAGGAGGGATGGAGTCCGTCTGGAGTGGGATTTTACCCTGCCGCTCGTGGACGGACAGAATAGCCACTTTGAACTGTTTTCCCAGCAGGTATCATTTGATGTAGCACGGAGTCATTAGCTTCTTGCTTTGTGGGTGTTGATCTTGCTTTCCTAGCGCAACCCTCGTGGCCTCTATACCGTCTGTGCCCCCCACAGACCCCTCAAAGGTCCTTGGCACACGGCAGATATTTGGCAAACGCTCTGTGATGGATGTAATAGATGTAAAGATTCAATCAGGTCTCAATGACAGACAAAAAATCCCAATGAAAGCTGTCATAACCCAAACCAGGAAGGCGGTGGCTCACGTAACTGGGAGGCCCAAGTGTTAGCGGCGTTAGGCAGAGCTTGTCTCGAGGCCTCAGACGATGGCAGTGGGGCTTGATTGTTCCAAATCTTACCTGTGCTTTCCTCCAGGTTAGCTTTATTCTCAGGATCCCTGTGATGGCGAGATGCCAGCTTTCTGAGAGTCAGATAAAAATGATGTAGTTTCATAGAAAAAGAAACACATACCCCAAACTTGACAATTTATGGGAGTTTCCTATACCCACTACAATCCCAGCCTTACATATGTATCACGATTAGGGAACTTTCTAGCTTGGGGAGTCACCCCTGGAGAAGTTGGTGGAAAGTCAGATAAGGCAGACTTTATTCTCCGGCGGAGGTAGTTTTATGTTCTATGTCTGAAAAGACTATACAGATACAGGGCCATAGCTCTGGAAGTCCCGAGGCCTGTGCTGTTTGGGACCCCCGTGTCGAGGTGTATGTCTGTGCATCCATCGCTGTTGTGGATACAACACGTGTTGTGAGGACACAACACGCTGTCCCTCTGCAGTAGACTCTCCTTAATCTCTTTGAGGGAGAATAAAGAGTGGAAAGACTTTTTTAGAAGCTGCGTTCCAAAATGCAGTCTCTCTGTATATGTATATAAACTTATGAAACGCATCAGTGTCACCTGTACCATGACAGAAAATAGCGTGTTGTCTCCTTTAAGCTCAAGGGGCAAATGGACATTCAGACAGGTGAGACAGGTATAGCTGCTGGACGTCGTTGCGGACCCAGCTCTTCCGTAAAATCTTGGTTGGTTGAAGGAAGAGATGAGCAAGACGAATTCCTGTAATTCCATGGTTAGCAGATTCCCCCACTGCTTGAAGCATCGCTCACTTACATGTCGCTCCATATGACAAATACTACTATTTATGGAGTAGCTACTCCGTGCCAGGTATTTTTCAAGGGGACATCGCAGGGAATGTAAAAACAGTCCTGTACTAATGGTGATTATCTTCCAGTGAGATCTAGGTGGTGGGCATCTTGTGTGGTGGGCATTTGAAAGTTGCCTTCCCCATATCTTTTCACCCGAAGTAATGGACTTTAGCTTAAGGCTTTACTCCTTTTCCACTCTCAATCCTCTTGGTTTGAGAGATCGGTCTCTGACCCAGAGTTATCCTAATCAGCATAATTACACCCCAAATCCTCAGCCACAATGGCCACGTGACCCACACTGTCTCATCAGAGCAAACGTGAGGGTTTTTGCAGGAGCTATCGAGACATACACACACACACACACACACACACACTTTCTCTTCTGGAGCTACCAGAGTCAACTTGCCACACAAGGAAAGAAGAATCTGAGGATGGAGAGAATAGACAATGGCGCTGAGTGACAGTGCCAAAGACACTGAGGCTTCATGCAGTGTATGAGTTCTTGATCAAGCTGAGCCTGATCCCAGAGTTCCCGTCTGGATACTACAGTCCGGGTCAACTTGAGTGGGGTTTTCTATCAGTCACTACTAGAGAAGTCATAATGGAGTCACCTGCTGCCTTGAAGACTTGAAGTAGTCTCAGCTACAAGGATGTTCTGAGTACCTGGCACGAGCTAGGTTCTCAGAGAACAGATATGCCAACTTGTGAGGCAGGTGAACGTGGAATTGGTCACCCCTTCCTTTCTGTCATCAATCCCTGTTACTCATGACCCAATCCCCCATCTCACGCACCCTTCCTCCCTTCCCCAGGCACTGGTCCTGGGTTCCAGGTCCACTCTTCTAGCAGTCAGTCAATCCCCACTGGAGAGAGTGGGCCAGGGGCATGTTGTGCCAGGAAGGGCACTCACCTCTTATGGGAAGACTTGCCCTTCGCTTCTACTCTGTGCCTCACCATCTTAGTGGTCTGGGTGGGCCACGCAACTGCCTAAGCTTCATCTTCAAAAAAAAGGTGGCAATAACAAATAACAGCAATGAAACCAAATGTTCTCTTCCACATCAGCTCGTGCTGAGGACCAAAGGAGTCAATGCACCCGGCAGGTGCTGTAAATAGCTGACTGATACAGAAAAGAAGACATCTTTGTTCACAAACAGCCTAAGGTGTGAGTTCACTTGGGAGAATTTGCTCTTCAAAGGGGGATCCTTGAAGAGGGAAACCTTCATTGCTACATGAATGAAGCTGGATCGTGAAATGAGAGCCTTCAGCAAGGGCTGATAAGGGTCAGAGGCCCTGCCTACCTACCTCCTGGTTATCCTGTGCAGACACCTCTCCCCTGGCCCTTGCTGAACGGGCCCCACAGCCGACTGCACTCCCAGGAGAGCAGTTATGACACCTGGTTCACAAAGGAGAACATTTTTCTTTCCATTGGTGCCTATTTTTGCCGCACTCACAAAGCAGGGGTGGTGTTGAGGGAAAAGGACCGACAGGATGAATAGGTGTTTTCCCTCGACACGAGAAGATGTAGGTGACACGGCGTGGAGCTGTCCGTGCCTTCCTCTGAAGGCGGAAAGGCGGCAAGATACCAGGACGAAGGTTTCTGGCTCTGGGGGCGAAGAGCTTGAAAACAAATGAAAAGCTTTCCCCCAAACAGCGGCCAGGAAGTACTGAGCTCACCAGTCCGATCAGATCAGCTGTGGGGCAACACCTTTTACTATGATCTGAGTGCCTCCTTTGCAAGGAGCATTGGCACAACTTCCAGATATTTCCTAGATGCAACATTTCAGTTTGGGTCTTTGAGAGGCGACCATGGCGGGTTTTGCTGAGTGTGTCTGACCCCGTGGCAGGCAGAATCCTTGGATGAATTAAGGAGTTGGCACAGTTTGCTTCTGGGATCCCACTGAGAATTTCCTCCACATAATCTGACTTACTGGTTTTCTTTTGTTCTTCTTCTTTAAAAAAAAAAAAACCCAAAAACAAAAAAACTGAGCCGTAACATACACACGATTAAATACATGCACAGATTTAAAGTGTAGTGTTGGATGAATGCTGACGAATGCACGCACCCGCGTATCCAGCATCTCAGTTAAGTGTAGAATATTCTAATACCTCCAAAAGTTCCCTCGTACCATTTTCTTGTCTCCACCTAGAGGTAACCACCAGTTTGCTTCTATCACCAGAGCCCAGTTTTGCCTGTTCTAGAAGCTCCTGTAAAAGGAATCATATGACATATTCTCTTTTATGTCTGGTTTCTTTTGCTCAAAATTATGCCTTTGAGATTTATTCCTGTGTTTGCGTGTATCAGTAGCTCTTTCGTTTTTATTATTGAATGGTGAGTATTCCGTTGCATGAACTCACCATGATTTATCCATTCTCCTGCTAATGAACATGTGGGTTGTTCTCAGTGTTTGGTTATAATGAATCAATCTGCTATGAACACTTGTACACATCCCTTGGGCTTGGCTAGCACAGAGCAGGACCCCAAAGAGATGGGTGGAGGAAATGAAAAGAATCAAGGGGAGCCCACGCAAACCGTCAGTTCTTGACAAAGCTGCCAAGGCAATTCATTGTGGCAAAGAGAATATTCCTTACAAATGAGGCAGGAGCCACTGGACATCCTAAGGGGAAAAAAGAACCTCAGCCCCTACTTCATGGCATATGCAAAAATTAATTCAAGATATAGACCTAAATATAAAAGCTAATATAATAAAGCTTCTAGAAGAGAACATAGGAGAAAATCTTCACAGATGTGGAGTAGGCAGAGATTTCTTAGGACACAAAAGAAACAACCATAAAAGAGGAAATTGAGAAATTGGGCTCCATCAAGATTACTAGTATGTGCTTTGCTGAAGGTACTGTTAAGAAAGTACAAAGTTAAGGCACAGATGGAGAGAATATATTTGTAGCAGGCATAACTAAACAGGGGACTAGTATTCAGAATGCATTAAAAATTACTTCAAATCAATAACCAAAAGTGAAAACCCAATTTTAAAAAATAGGCAAAAGACATGCATAGGTCCTTCCCAAAGGAAGATGGCAGAATGGTGCAAACATGCATGAAGGGTGCTCAACGTCACTCACCATCAAAGAAACACAAATCAAAACCACAATATGATTTCAACCAACATGCAGCCAGGTGTCAGCAAAAGGGCACAGGACTATGAAGGATGGACTGGAGTTCTGGTCCTGTCCCTGGCCCTGCTCCTGACTCCCAGGGTCTAAGCAAGGGAGCAGAAACAGCTGTGCCCTAAGTGTATAGGCTTCTTAATCTTCCATCTGTTTTCTTGCACGAATATTCCAGAATCCTAATCTATGTCAGTGAGAATCCTGCCGGTGGCTCCCACACAGAGATTTCTCTTTGGATGAAGTAGAGGCAGTGATACTCTGACTTTTCACATGATGAACTTGAAAATAATAGACAAAGTCCTTCTAGGGAAGAAACTTCCTAACTTAAAATCTTCTAAGAAGTAAGGGAATATGTTTTTTTTTTCCCTGAAAACGTCATTAATTCACACATTTTTCTCCTTAGACGGAATAACAACTAGTCTAAAGAGATGAAGGGGTTAAATCATTTTCAGTGTGCTTTATATCTTTCCAGGAAGCAGGAAAGTTTTCTTTTATGAGGTAGGATTTGGCTTAATGCACTTCGGTGTTGAATCCATGGTGCTATATCCTCAAAGGTCTTATAAATATTACCACTTGAAAAGGTGAAAGAACTGAGAATATTTAGTTTGGAAAAGAGAAGCTTCTCTCTCTTTCTGTCTCTCTCTGCCTCTCTCTCTCTCTCCTTCCCTCCCTCACCCCACCCCATCTCCATGTCTCTATCTCTCTTTCCGGTTGTTGAATAATTACAGGGCTGTTGTAACATGGAAGATTAGGCATTCAATTCACTCCGTGTGGTCCATAAAGCACAATTTGGACCCATGGATATAGGCTGTTTCTCCTCAAACAACAACCCCAGATCTTTCCAGAAATGAAATGAGCAGTGAGTGACTTCCACATCCCTGGAGGTGTTCAAGAAGATAGATATTTAATAACTATTAAGGAAGACATTCATGGACCAGGTTGAACTTGATGACCTCTCCTGAAATTCCTCTTGGATCCTTGGTGTTTTAGGCACATCAGCAAGTTTATACCAGGCAACCACAGTGCAAAGCCTAGATGGGTGGGTCTCTGAAGTTGAGGGTCACCGTGCTGGCTGCCTGTTGCCAAGTCACACTCTTAGAGCAGTTAGGTAGGTGTCATTGAGATACCAAGTGTAACTTTTGGAAATGAGGTTATAAGAAATTGTTGCAAAGTTGTGTTCTCCAAAGGTGGTTTTGGTTTTTGGAAATAGCTAGAAGTCTGGTCAATATGGGATCATTGAACTGCATGATACTGTGTGAGGATTAAAACAATAACCAGCAGCTGAAGCAGGATTATGGAGGGATGAAGGGGAGGTTCTTTTTTTTTTTTTAAATGATTTTTTATTATATTATGTTAGTCACCATACAGTATATCCCCGGTTTCCGATGTAAGGCTCGATGATTCATTAGTTGTATATAACACCCAGTGCACCATGCAATACGTGCCCTCCTTACTACCCATCACGGGTCTATCCCATTCCCCCACCCCCCTCCCCTCTGAAGCCCTCAGTTTGTTTCTCATAGTCCATAGTCTCTCATGCTTCATTCCCCCTTCTGATTACCCCCCCTTTCTTTATCCCTTTCTTTCCCTATACTGATCATCCTAGTTCTTATGTTCCATAGATGAGAGAAATCATATGATAGTTGTCTTTCTCTGCTTGACTTATTTCACTTACCATTATCTCCTCCAGTGCCGTCCATGTTGTAGCAAATGTTGAGAACTCGTTCTTTCTGATTGCTGAGTAATATTCCATTGTATATATGGACCACAACTTCTTAATCCAGTCATCTGTTGAAGGGCATCTTGGTTCCTTCCACGCTTTGGCTATTGTGG
The DNA here is from genome assembly GCF_017311325.1 of Ursus maritimus. Taxonomy (NCBI): domain Eukaryota; kingdom Metazoa; phylum Chordata; class Mammalia; order Carnivora; family Ursidae; genus Ursus; species Ursus maritimus. The sequence goes on along the minus strand of NW_024426885.1, from coordinate 11,062,879 downwards.
ACAGTGCTGCTATGAACATTGGGGTGCATATGGCCCTTCTCTTTACTACGTCTGTATCTTTGGGGTAAACACCCAGTAGTGCAATGGCTGAATCATAGGGTAGCTCAATTTTTAACTTTTTAAGGGACCTCCACACTGTTTTCCAGAGTGGCTGTACCAATTTGCATTCCCACCAACAATGTAGGAGGGATCCCCTTTCTCCACATCCTCTCCAACAATTGTTGTCTCTTGCCTTGTCTATTTTTGCCATTCTAACTGGCGTAAGGTGGTATCTCAGTGTGGTTTTGATTTGAATTTCCTTGATAGCTAATGATTTTGAACATTTTTTCATGTGTCTGTTAGCTATTTGTATGTTGAACGGGAGTTTCTTGACATGCTCATAAGCTCAAGATAAAATATGAGAGATTTTCCCAGAGTGGCTCTTTGAAAATGTGTGTGTGGCCACAAAAGCACTGGGGGGAAGCTGTGGTCATTTGAGTGTTTACATTCTGATGTGATTTTTCAAAGATCAGTCTCACGCATGACAGCTATGGGGCTCACTATGTCTAGGCAAGGGGTGGACATGTTTATGTTATTTCCTACGATTGAGACTCTAAAGACTGATCAAGTCTCTGAGACTTCTAGAAGCTCTGATCCATGATTCCTTCCCTGGAGAACACATCACATTCCATGGGAGTCTTATGAAGACCCAGCAGGAGCTGCTAAGCTGGGTACCCGGGTGCTTTGGCTGCATTGCTTTATCTAACCTGCTTTCATTTCATCGATCCCTTGTCAATTCATTTATCTGCTGGGGAAGCAATATGGCACTTCTGGAGAGCTCTATTATTTGGCACATGTCCACAGCTGCACAGCTGTTGGAGCTAAGCACCTCCAAACCCATGGAAGTGGCTGCCTGCTCTGTGGGACTTGGGATACCAAGAATGTCATCTTCAGTCGCCTTTCACTGGGGAGAGAACCTGTCTGCCTTTCAAGAATGACCTCCCTTAAATTATAAAATCTTCTGTGAGGGAGAGCCCACAATATATCCTGATCCAGGCTCATATAATGAAGAAGGCTAGGCCTTCCCTTGAAGCCAACTTTGGTAAATGAAAAAGGAGATTCTTGGGGCAGATGACATAGTTGCCAACAGGAGTGAAAAAGGAGGGGAGGAAGAGATGGGGCAGCAGAGGGCAAGCCTCGGGTGATATCACAGCTTTGTTTAAAGGCAGTCCTGCAAATCTGTATTGACAAAGGCAGGCACACCCAGGACAACTCATTCGCTGGTGAAAGATCCTGGGCTTAGACAGGAGCTCATGGGGCATGTGAGCTGTGTTCAGTTTGCCTGTGTCTGGCATGGAAGGGGGTGTGCTGGCCTTTGTTCGTTTGCTCCCCATCAAACAATTTCCCTACTCCAAAGTATCAGTCCCTGTTTGTGCGTCCACCTGTTGTCCATTCTCAGCTCAGGGGCTTAGGGTGAAGATTCCACTCCCAGCTTACAGATCAAGCCTGTGACCCAGGCTTGAGACAATCCACCCATCATGATTCCTTGGCCACAGTGATTGGTTCGTGTGGGGCAGTGCAAATAACATTTAGTGACACCTTTGCTGGGAGCCCTGGGATCAAGATCAAGGTCATTCCCACCAGATTTGATCCTGAGGGCATGGAAAGCTGGGATTCTTGCAGCCAACGTGCAACGACCAGGAACCTGAGATAGAAGCCAATACAAGGGCAGACAGAGCAGCAATGACTACTTAATGACTTCTTAATGACTACAGCAATGAGATCACCTGCCCTTTCAAACTCTCTCTCCAGGCATCTCTAATACAAGCACAAATGATAAACATAACGTGGCACAAAGATTCTAATTCTGTGATCTTGGTGATGGACTCCGCTGGGCAGGATCCTACAACTAGCTCTCCACCATGAACCTACCCTTGGTTTGCCCCCCTGCTCTGCCAGGGAGGGGGACTGGCTGTGCCCTCCAAACCCCTTCCAACCTTCTGCACCTACACTCTTGCCCTCACCTGAGATCTCCTCCCCTTATGTTTTCCTACTCTGCCTTACGAGAACCAGCTGTCCTCTACCAGGCTAGTCCCTGGCCATCCCAGACCAAAGGAATGACTCCTAACTTTTGACCTCTGAGTGATCCAGTTTTCTGAAGCACTTCTTTGGACTTATCAATATTGCTTTGCCTAATTCCTTGGTGTGTCTTCATGACTTTTTGGCTCCCTAACTTCTTGAGGGAAGATATGGATTATGAATCTTAGCACCCAGCACACAGGTTGCACGGGCTATACTCGGTTGATGCTTATCAGTAAGTGATGTTTAATAACATGGGCTCTTGTTAATATCCTCTCCTGGAATACGGCCACCTGCCAGTCTCAGATCGGAGTCATTAGAGTTTACTGCATTGACGATGGGATCTCCTATACCACTCTGCCAACCTATGGGAGTCCAGTTGTGTCCAGGATGTTGCAGGGCCCAAGACACAGAGGAGACAGAACCACACCTCCTCCCTCCAAGTTCTTCCCACTCCCCCCACACCTGACACCTCACATGCCAGAGGAGGCATATGGTCCATTCATCGTTTATTCACCGAAGATTCACCAAGCACAGTGTGCCAGGCGTTGGGTATACAGTGATGGGCAAATCAGACGCAGTTCCTGCCTGTGGTCTTGACATGAAGCCCCTTCCACACAGAGCTAGGATTGTTCTTCTTCTTCTTCCTGCTTCTCTGTCCCTAGACTCTGAGATGTCTAGGCTTAGATATCTTGCTTGGGTCTGTCATTGTGTCCCCTTGGAAGTAGGGTCTGTCTGTTCTTTGCTGATGCCAGAACCCTCCTCCGAAGGTCTTCTTCCTACGTACTCCCCCTTTTGTCCAAGACTGAGATATGGTTCCTCATTCCCAGGGACTACCCTCTAATCCATTTCTTCTGCTCACAAAGTCCTGGCTGGGTCTCTCCTAAAACCCATGAGGTCTGGTCTCCCCAGGGACAAATTAATGGTTAATGTGAACTTTGCATCCTGAATGTCCATTTGGTTTAAATTAGTAAAGCTAAAGGAAATATACATGATCAGGACAGGTGATAGGAAAACAAAGCCAAATTCCCTCTGGGCTCTGGCTTGAGGTCGTGACCTCCAGGCCACCAGCCAGGGGTGAGGGTCTGGCCTTTGTGAACCCCAAGGATGACTCTCCCGGTGGAACCTGCAGCCCAGCTGCCTCAGGTGCTCAGGACTGAATGCTGTGTCAGCGATGAGCTACCCGGATGGCCTGTCTCGGGCAGGGATGGTGCCAGTCTCTTTTTTCCATTCTCATAGCGCAGCGGCCCAAAGATGCTGACGGTGGGGGTCGGAGAAACCCCATCCCAGGGGCTGCCTGGCGCTGGTGCCTTGGCGAGGAGCCAGGCTCACCTTTGCCCTCAGTCTGTGTGGCAGGGCGCTGGAGCCTGGCTGGCAGCGCCTGAGGGCAAAACGAATCCTGTGAATGTTCTCAGGGGAACTTCCTAGAAAAAATAAAGGGAAGAATTTCAGATCGGAAGTGGGTAGGGAAAGCAAAAAGCGGGAGGGAGGGAGCTCTGTTCAGCAGGGGCAGAGGGTGCCGGGGCTTCCTGGGCCTGAGAGTCCCCCAGCGCGCCTCTGCCACCTGCCCACGTGCGGGCCTGAGGCGGGAGCCCGAGGCCGGAGAGCGGGAGTCGGAAGCTGAGCCTGGAGCTGCAGAGCAGCCGCAGGCGGGGACCCAGCGAGCGCGCTGCCCCGGGAGCCGAGCGCAGGGGCCGCCCACTGGCGGGGGAGCCGGGGAGCGCGCAAGGGAGGCGGCGGCCGGCGGCGGCGGGGCTTCCCCGGGCTTCCCCTCCCCTCCCGGGGCCGCGGGCGCACCGCGCAGACCAGGGCGCGGAGGCGGTGCTCGGCGCCAGGGCGCGGGGAGTCCCCGGGGCGCCCCCAGCTTGGCGCGGGGCCGCGGGGCGGGGAGCGGCGGCAACGGCGGGAGCGGCGTCCGCGAGCCCCTGGGCCGGCGTTTGGTGGTTTGGGCTGAGCCCTCCCCAGCGCCCGCCCGCCCCCGCCCGGCGCCCGCCTCCCGCCCCCCGCCCGCGGCCTGAGCGCGCCTCCTCGCCGCCCCGGGTCTGGAGAGCCGGGCCGGTCGAGCTGCGAGAGTCGCCGAGAGCACAGCCGCCGCCGCCCCGGGAACTGCTCTGGCCGCCCATGGGAGCGGCCATCGAGATCGGGGTCGAGCCCTGCTCGGGGTCTTCGTGTAAGTAGTGGGCCACGCGGCGGGGCGCGCGGACGCGGGGACCCACGGACCGAGCGTCTCTGCGCCCCAACTTTGTTTGCGCCACCGCGTCCCTTCCGGGCCTGGATTCGAGGTGTCCTCCCCACCCAGTGCCCGGGATGTGTCCTACGGGACCCTCCTGGTCCCCTTCCTGGATCCCTGGGCACGGAGGGGCTCGCGTAAGCCGGACTAAGACTCGCTCCCGCCACCCCCATCGCGCCGGGGAGCGGGACCGGCCGCCGCTCGAGTTCCCTCGCCTGCGCCTGTCGCGGGCTGCGCACCAGCTGCCCGGGGAATCCGGGCTGCTCCCCTGGAAGCGGGCGCGCAACCTCGCTCGCGCCCTCGGGAAGTTTCTCCTTGGGTGCGATCTTCTGAGCCCGACGTTTGCAGTCCTTCCTCCTGGCCCTTCTCCCATCGTCCCTCGCCGTACCCAGGGCCAGGCTCCATCTCCTCCCGTGTCCCTGGCTTTAACGCCCCGGGGTTCAGGTGAGCGTTTTCCCAGCAGACGTTTGCGGTACTTCTCCGGCTGGAAAACTGTTGCTGCGGAGGCTCGGGAAGTCGGGGACCGCAGCCCGAAGTACGGGCTCCATATGCCCCGAGCTCAGTGCGGAGCCCTTGTCCGCTTAGGGTGCGCGCGGGGGCTCTTAGGGAAAGCAGCGAAATGCCCCTGGTGGCTCCGAACGGCTGGTACCTAGAAATAGCGATCTTGGAAAGAGGAGGGGGCTCCGGCACAGGCTCCTTCAGAGATGTCTGAACCCCAGGGCGCCCCGGGGACCCGCTACCCACCGGCCTCCCGGGCCCAAGCGGCAGGGAGCTGTCGTGTCTCTGCCTTTCCGATGCAAAGCCTGAAAGCACCACAGCTCAGACTCGATCCGCAGTCCCTTTGATCTCTTGTCACACAGGCTCCATAGCTGCACTTGACCCTACAGGAGCTGGTCAGGTTATCTTTTCCCCTCTGCCCATGGCTGTTTTCTGACACGTTTTAAATATTAAAGTTGCATGAACTTTCTGGACTTGCTGTGTTCTTTTGAAAAGCCCATGCAGCCATTCCAAACAGGAGGCCCCTATGGATTCCTGCCCCAATCCCGAGTCGTTGATGGCAGGTGGGAGGCTGTGAGTTGACTTCTGGTCCTGCAGCCCAGGGTATACACATGGAAAGAAAGACCCTTTCTTGCATGTTTTTCTTTCCTAGGGATTAAATTCATCCAGAGTATTTATTCACACCATCATAAAGGGCGGTGAGTTCCCCCAGATGCAGGCAAGCCCCCTCTCCCGGCTTCTGACTAAACACTGCTGTTATTCAGTGGGAAGAAGGAAT
>NW_024426885.1:10973196-11057305 GCF_017311325.1 Ursus maritimus | reverse complement strand
CGGAGAGCGGGAGTCGGAAGCTGAGCCTGGAGCTGCAGAGCAGCCGCAGGCGGGGACCCAGCGAGCGCGCTGCCCCGGGAGCCGAGCGCAGGGGCCGCCCACTGGCGGGGGAGCCGGGGAGCGCGCAAGGGAGGCGGCGGCCGGCGGCGGCGGGGCTTCCCCGGGCTTCCCCTCCCCTCCCGGGGCCGCGGGCGCACCGCGCAGACCAGGGCGCGGAGGCGGTGCTCGGCGCCAGGGCGCGGGGAGTCCCCGGGGCGCCCCCAGCTTGGCGCGGGGCCGCGGGGCGGGGAGCGGCGGCAACGGCGGGAGCGGCGTCCGCGAGCCCCTGGGCCGGCGTTTGGTGGTTTGGGCTGAGCCCTCCCCAGCGCCCGCCCGCCCCCGCCCGGCGCCCGCCTCCCGCCCCCGCCCGCGGCCTGGAGCGCGCCTCCCTCGCCGCCCCGGGTCTGGAGAGCCGGCGCCGGTCGAGCTGCGAGAGTCGCCGAGAGCACCAGCCGCCGCCGCCCCGGGAACTGCTCTGGCCGCACCATGCGGGAGCTGGCCATCGAGATCGGGGTCCGAGCCCTGCTCTTCGGGGTCTTCGTGTAAGTAGTGGCGCCACGCGGGCGGGGGCGCGCGGACGCGGGGACCCACGGACCGAGCGTCTCTGCGCCCCAACTTTGTTTGCGCCACCGCGTCCCTTCCGGGCCTGGATTCGAGGTGTCCTCCCCACCCAGTGCCCGGGATGTGTCCTACGGGACCCTCCTGGTCCCCTTCCTGGATCCCTGGGCACGGAGGGGCTCGCGTAAGCCGGACTAAGACTCGCTCCCGCCACCCCCATCGCGCCGGGGAGCGGGACCGGCCGCCGCTCGAGTTCCCTCGCCTGCGCCTGTCGCGGGCTGCGCACCAGCTGCCCGGGGAATCCGGGCTGCTCCCCTGGAAGCGGGCGCGCAACCTCGCTCGCGCCCTCGGGAAGTTTCTCCTTGGGTGCGATCTTCTGAGCCCGACGTTTGCAGTCCTTCCTCCTGGCCCTTCTCCCATCGTCCCTCGCCGTACCCAGGGCCAGGCTCCATCTCCTCCCGTGTCCCTGGCTTTAACGCCCCGGGGTTCAGGTGAGCGTTTTCCCAGCAGACGTTTGCGGTACTTCTCCGGCTGGAAAACTGTTGCTGCGGAGGCTCGGGAAGTCGGGGACCGCAGCCCGAAGTACGGGCTCCATATGCCCCGAGCTCAGTGCGGAGCCCTTGTCCGCTTAGGGTGCGCGCGGGGGCTCTTAGGGAAAGCAGCGAAATGCCCCTGGTGGCTCCGAACGGCTGGTACCTAGAAATAGCGATCTTGGAAAGAGGAGGGGGCTCCGGCACAGGCTCCTTCAGAGATGTCTGAACCCCAGGGCGCCCCGGGGACCCGCTACCCACCGGCCTCCCGGGCCCAAGCGGCAGGGAGCTGTCGTGTCTCTGCCTTTCCGATGCAAAGCCTGAAAGCACCACAGCTCAGACTCGATCCGCAGTCCCTTTGATCTCTTGTCACACAGGCTCCATAGCTGCACTTGACCCTACAGGAGCTGGTCAGGTTATCTTTTCCCCTCTGCCCATGGCTGTTTTCTGACACGTTTTAAATATTAAAGTTGCATGAACTTTCTGGACTTGCTGTGTTCTTTTGAAAAGCCCATGCAGCCATTCCAAACAGGAGGCCCCTATGGATTCCTGCCCCAATCCCGAGTCGTTGATGGCAGGTGGGAGGCTGTGAGTTGACTTCTGGTCCTGCAGCCCAGGGTATACACATGGAAAGAAAGACCCTTTCTTGCATGTTTTTCTTTCCTAGGGATTAAATTCATCCAGAGTATTTATTCACACCATCATAAAGGGCGGTGAGTTCCCCCAGATGCAGGCAAGCCCCCTCTCCCGGCTTCTGACTAAACACTGCTGTTATTCAGTGGGAAGAAGGAATGAGAACTTCAGCTGGGTTTTGATGCATTCGGGAAGACAAAACCAAAACAAAACAAAATGCTTTTCCCTTCTCTTACTCAATTTTTTCTACCTTTGGAATATACATTAAAACTAGTGATTACCATGTGATCAGATGGGGACAGTTTCCAGTTGGCAGATAGGCTAAATCCCATTAAATTATTATGTGATAGAAATGATAAAATAGTGTTCAGTGCATGGTAGGATTTAACATTTGTTTGGTGAATATGCGTGTGAGTAATGGTGAAATAAAGTGAGGTAGGCTTGTAGACTGCCTGGTTTGATTGCTGCTGGGAATTGTCAGATAAAAAAAAAAGGGCCTAACAGTATGCAAATATTTATATTGTTTTCAGATTTCCCTTCACATATTCCCCCAAACGTTTATGAGCTGTTTACAAATATATGATGGTCTGTGCAGTGGATTTGAAAACGTGATAATTATTGTTTTATGTGATTTTTGCTTCCTCAAAGAATGTTATGTAAAAATCAGACAGGCGGTTTATATTCTTTTTTCCAAACTTCCCGTTTATTAATTAATGGGGAACTATTCTCACCCAAAGGGAAACAATTGGGCCTTGATGGTGTTTTTGGATGATTCCCTGATTTCATATCAATTGGACATATTAGCAGTGGGTCCAGCGTGTAGCGCTTTGACCTGCAAAGACCAGCTCTGGTATCGCTGGGAGACTCCCTGGGTGGGAACCTTGGATGTTCAGATGCTGTTATCATCAGGCGGATAACGACTTCCGGAAGGACAGGCTGGGCGCTCACAGATACAGATGACCCTTTGTTTCCTTAGATAAGCTTCTGGTGAGATGACAGAAGCTGACTTTGGGGGCAGTTTTATTCTTCCTTTTGCCGGCCCTCGTCTGATGGCAGGATTCTGTGGTTCATATCCACCTCTGCTCATGAAGACGGTGGTCTTGGTAGCAGGGCCTTGCCTGAGTAGGTTGAGAACGTCCCTCCGGGCAAGCTGAATCCACTTCGCTGCTGCTGTGAAAAGTTCATCTCTGCTGCTCCCTGGTGTGGGTACCCTGTTTCTCATGATAAGAAAATCATCTTTTTTGGGGGGAAGATACCTTGCTTCTTTGCCAGCTTGTGCCTCTGGGGGAACTATCACCTGGGCGTGCACCTGTTCTTGGGTTATAGTTGCTCTGTGTGAGCTCAGGATCCCACCACCTGGTGCCCACCTGCTCCCGGGAATCTGAAGTTAGCACTACTGCGATGCAGCTTTGGACCCTTAGGTCGTAGGTTATATGTTATATGGCTGTATGCTTCTTCTTTCACCTTAGGGAACCAGTTCTCTGTCTCTAGGCCAGGTTTAGTGCTGAGGTGCGGTGACTCAGGAGCCCAAGAGAATGCTCTCCAGGAGACCCCCGTTGACCATCCAAGAGGTGAGCGGTGCCTTTTGGGCAGCCCTGCCTAAGAAGTTCAAACCACTGGGAAGAAAATTAGTAACAGGTAATGCAAATCAGGGCTGGCACGTAAAGCTTAACCTAACAGGAAATAAATTGGTTTGAGGACGCCAGTGTTTTGGAAAAATCAAAGTGTAATGTGTAGCTTTGAGTCTGCATTTAGTGCTTGGAAGCTGGCCTGGAGCCCGTTTGCTCTTACTTGTGGATGGTGGGCGGTGCAGAGAGAAGGGTCTCCAGTGGGCTTCCTCTGTCCTGCTGCCGCCCAAGACTCCAGCAGAGATCCCTTGAGCTCCTGTGCACGTGCGAAGCCAGCACCGGACCTTGATGAGCAAGCGTGGTGTGGATACGAGGTGGTCAGTCAACAGCCCTGCAGAGTCTATTACCTCCCCTTTTATTACCATCGCTGCTACGTAAATGCCGTTTATTGAAGGCTTATTATGTGCCGGGCAGTCATGAGGATGATCACACATACCATTTAAGCCTTATACACACCTGAGGGAGGGGACATCGTGGCCGCCGAGCTCATGCACGAAGAGGTTGAAGCACAGACAGGTTAGGGAACGGCCCGAGTCGCAGAGCTAAGAAGGGCCGCTCTGAGATCTAAGTGTAGATGCCCCTTCTGCGTCATCTGGACTCTCAGACACCTCGCTAGACTGCTTCAGAAAAAATAACAGCCGGCGTGGGGCACTCAGGGCTTTACGGTGCAGAGGGCATTCCGTGGAATTTCTCTCGTCTTGTCTCAGTTGAGGTGGACACTCTTCGCTCTCCCCACTTTACAGATAAAGAAACCAAGGTTTAGGCAGGGTAAGTAGCTTGCCTGAAGACACTCAGCTAGCAGGAGGAATAGTCTGGATCGGAACAGGCGGTTGACCCCATGTCCCCAGGCTGTCAGCCACTGAGATAGAATGTGTCCAGCACCAGGCTTCCAGAACTAGAGCAAAAGTGACTGCATCCACGAAGCCATCCCCTTAGATGGCCCGTTGTCTCCGAAGAAGTAAGTGAACGGCCTAGAATGATGTGTGGAAAGGGCTGTCACTCTGGTTCTCACATCGGGCTCTTAGGGTGACATTTCAAAGAGGGTGGTGGTGGTTGTGGTTCCCATTCCCTACGAGATGGAATTAGGACATGGTACAGATTTTGAAGGGTCTTCCTTAGGTCTCTGGAGCCCAGAGGGTGAGATGTGGAGAGGAAATTGCAGGTCAGAACCTAAATGGTAGTATTACAGAACTGGGTGGCCGACACGCTCGTGCACCTATTGGCCCTTGCCTCCGGGACATCAGTGTGTCCGGGAAACCCTTTATTCCTAGCACTGCAGAAAGGACTCTGGGAACATGACGACCATCAGAAATGCTGACGGAGGGGGAAGGTGATCTACGTCTTTCCCCCGTGAACCTGGGTTCCCTGGGGTCCTCAGTCCCTCCCTCCTCCTCTCTCTCCCCTCTGGGGCCCTGGGTGGCCCCCTGTCTGGGATGGCCCGTTAGGAGCTGTGGGGCTGCTCGGGACACCGCGTCGCTCAGGTAATGAATGGCATTTGCCTCAACCCAGATCAGTCCTGCATCCTGCTTGGAGCACTTCCTGTGCCGGGGGCCTGTGCTGGGTGCTGGGGATGTTTGAGAAGGAAGGCTGGGGGCTCCCGAGAGCTCACAGGTCCACTGTGCGGACCGCTCTTTGTTATTTTCCCCAGTGTAATCACTGGCTTCGAAAGTTTTGCCTTCAAACATTTTCATCATTCATCCAGTTGACGGATAGATGCTTCTTTGGCCTCTTCCGGGTGTAGGCACTCGTGCTGATTATTTTCCTTCCCCTTCATTGGTACACTTTGGTTGGTATAATTCCAGACAGACCCGGGGAAACTTGGCACTTTCGCTGGCCCAGGTGATTTGCTTGAGGGGACTGGCTGTCAGGTAGCTTTTTGGAATATTGACAGAAAGGAACGTGTCTTTCATTATTACCCGTCAGAGTCCCGTCTAGGGCTGTAGGCCGGGGACGGTTGTGGTAGTTGGAGCAAAGTCCTCAGTTCATTGAGAGAGAGAGAATGATGAGTCCCAGAGGGAGGGGGAGGAGGAGACGGGGGCCCGGGAAGGCTGCCCAGAGCTCGTATCTCCCTGAGCCTCGAGCATCGAGTGGCAGGTGTGCAGGGGCCTGGCCCGAGGACATTCCTAGGGACAGAATGTCCCGGAGCAAAGGCCGGGAGGTCTAGAGGCATATTTCGGGTGGGGATCAGGTCACCAGGTGTGGCCTCAGCGCAGTGTGTGGGTTTGGAGGTGGCTGGTGAGAGTGGCAGGAGATAGAGTCTGGGACAAGAATGCGGATGGTCTCAGTGCCCTGCCAGGAAGCATGGACATTCCCTTAGGAGCATAAGTGGGGGGCCCGGGGAGGTTTGAATCAAAACAGCATCATGCTCAGACGCTTGCCCAGTGGTGGAAAGTGACAGCTCCCTTCAGTACAGAGGCCCTGTTGACTTTTGTAAGTGACAGTACCCAGCTCTGCTGCCACCGCTGTGCCCCGCTGTGCTTTCAGGGGGCCTGTGTGTTATTCTGTCTTGGGTTGTGGTCAGCCGTCTCCACGTCTGGCTCCAGACTGCTAACTGTTGGACGGTGGGGGCTGGGACTGTATTGTTATCTTTGTTGCTTTCTTTGTATTTCCAGCCAGGCCTTCCTTGTCACGAATGTGGTCAGTGCCTCATGAGTGCTCCCCAGATTGCACTCGATTTCTGCTGGTCATGTAGCCCTCAGAGCAATCAGCTTCAGTGCAGGACAAGCTTCCTCAAGGGTGGTTTGCTGACCACCTGCATCAGAATTGCCTGGGGCTCAGTTCACACTTAACCGGATCAACGTTTGGGAGGGTGGCCCAAACATTTCAACAGGGGCTCCTTCTGTCCACCTCATTTGGGAACCGCTGGCATGCAGTCTACACCCTGTTGTGGTAGGAGGGTCTCTTCTGGTTCTTTCCTCCTTTCTGGCCAGACAGGCGACTACCCTTCCCAAACCCCTAGGGACCATGTGGCACATTGAGGCGGCGTAAATCCCTTAGTGGCCTGTCATTGTCCTTCTCCGTCGGGGGCGAGCATGGAGCCTCGTGATGACAGAGCCGCAGCATGCGAGCAGTGGGACAGCTGCCCTGGAGAGTCATGCCATTGGCAGTGGACTTTGTGGGACAGAAGGAAACTTCGTGTGTTAACGACGATGTGGAGGATTGATTAGCTGCTGGGAAACAGGTCTGTTCCATCCGGCTAATACACCTGGAATAGTTTTGCTTGCTTTCTAGAAACGAGTCACCTGAGGCAAAGTGGCATAATGAAAGCCCATGGACTTTGGAGCTAGGCAGGTCTGTGTTTGGATTTTGGCTGTGCCCACTCATTCGCAAGTTGCCTAAAATCTCTGAATCTCAAATTTCTTCATGTGGGAAATGAGAACAATCCTTAACGTCACACGGGACGTTAGTACATAAGAGGCTTTAAGAGCCTACAGCACACAGAACAAAAATGAGATGCCATCTCCCCACTCCTGTGAATCTCTCTTACTTACTGGTAGTGTCTCAATGGCCTTGTAGCCCCATGGCCATGATTGTGGCCTTGACTTCTGAGGCTTGAATCCTGACTTGTGGGAGCCTTTCAGGAAAGCATTTATCCAGCTTAGATCCTTGTTTCCCCATCTGTTTGACAGGAATATCAGCAGTCCCCATGAATGAGAGTATTAAATGAGAGCGTATTCAGCTCATCACGGGTGCTCAGCAAATGGTAACGTTATGACCACTGTCCTTTTATTGATATGAATCCATAACATACACTAAAGAGAAACGCTATAGGTAGTTAACGACACCCTGATTCCAAATGATTTACTACAGGAGTTCTAGAAAATAGTAAACTTGTTTAAATATATTTCAAAGGATTCCTTTTCGCCCCCGTCAGTGAAGTATGGAACTTGCCGTGAGCTCATTCAATGGGTCGTACCCCGTAGAGCAGTGTGGCTGGCTCACTGTCTAATGAAGGGGTGGTCTCAGCGCTGTACTTTCTCATCGGTCACTTAAATCGCTGGCCGTTTACAACAGCGATTGTAGGACATTGAATCAGAAGGGGTATCAGCAGAATTGCCTTGGAGCGTGAGGAAGGAAAATGCTGCCTTCCTATCGTTTACTTCCAAGTCTGTGTTCATCACCCAGGGCTCCGTGAGAAGCCCAGTACAGGGAGTTTTCCATCAGACAGCCTCTCCACCCCCAGTCGCTGCTGGGCTGAGTGTGCCGAGCGCCTACCCCCTCCCGGGGAAGGCTTCTGCCTTGTCATCTGACAAATGAAGCAGCCTTCTGTTTGAAATATTATTTGCCACTGTAAAGTGAGTCTGCTGAACCCAGAATTCTGAGAATTGATGATGCTTTGCCACAGGGAGATAAATGCTTGTAACATGGCAAAAAGGAGGTCATTAGTTTCGTAACTTGTAGGTAAAGTTATCTCAATTAGTTATAAGGATTATGCCTTTTATGACCCACACAAGGCTCATAAAAGCTCCCTACTTCTATTTTCCTATGATAGTGTTTTTAAATATGAAAATCATCTTAGTCATAGTTATTTTCTTAAAAAATACAATCTCGGTGTTCCATGGATGAATTAGAAACCCTGGTTCACGGCGAGGAGGAAGATTCACCCAGAACCATACCTACCAGCGTGTTCTCATCAGCCCACTGAAGGCACAGAGGTGTCGAGGGGCATGGAGATGTCCGGTATGGGTGAGCAGGGGGCAGAGAGAATCTGAGGCTCTGAGCCTGGGGATGGCCATGTCACTGTCTTTCAGCATATGACCGCGAAAAGCTGTCCTGCAGACATGAGGGACGCGTTGTTTTTCTGTCCCCGCCGAAGACAAAGGAACGAGAAACAGGGTCAGAAGCTGCAGGAGCACGCAGGCTGGTTTTCAGAAAAGTAGCAGTCTGCCAATCAATGCTAGACGTTTCTTTCCTCCTTTACGAGAGGGTTTTAAAAACGTTTTTATTAAAGTGTTAGTTCGAACCCTATGCAATTGCTGATATTTGACTGTTTCGACCTACAAAAAGAGGAATTGCATTTAGCTCTATCTAAAAATAATATACACAAGGAAAAACATGCATGATTTATAATTGCACGGCTCCCCAGTATCTACCCATCGAGCCCCATCGCGCTGCCCCCTGGGGCTCCCCCACCCTGGCTTCGAACATCATTTTTGAAGTCTGTGTAAATCGACTCGCACGGTGTGACCTCTTGTGTGTGACTGTCATGCTCAGCGTGTTCCGGAGACTCACCTGTCGTACTTAGTTGTAGTCGTTAATTCTTGTTGCCGTAGAGTATTTCGCGGCATGACTCTACCTCTTTCTCTCCTTATTTTACTGCTTAGGGATATTTGGGTTATTTGTTGGTTTGGGCTAGTAAGCGTGATGCTGCTGTTGTTTTTTTGGGTGAACGTAATTTGTAATTTCTGTTGGGTGTATACCTAGGCGTGGAAGTGCTAGGTTACTCATTGGGCTTTTCTTTGTCTAGCTCTACCTCCGAAATAGAGACGTCGTCTACATTCTGCCTTAATCTCCATCTGTTGAGCAGCTGTTTTGTGAGAGTCTGTGACGGGCCTGATGAACGACATGAGGAAGTCAAGAGCTGGGTCCCCACTCGGCAGGCGGGCGGGCCACATGACCCCCTAGTCAACGTGAGGGCTTGGGAACTATTTCCTGGCTGCTGGTTGTAAGGATGCGCTCTCGCTTTCGCATCTGTAAAGTGGGGACAAGCGTATCACCCATCAGGAGGCTGTAAAGTTGAAGTAATGTAATGTGTGACAGGTGCCTACAGCAGAACTGCCACCTGGTAGGTCTTCGAGCCAAGCTCCATCCATTGCGCCATCTTCCTTCCTGTGGGGAGGTGGTGTTGGAGGTCAATGAAAGACATCCCCTAATACCACAATGGAATAAGAAGAAGAGGAATGCAGCTTTCAGCACACAGGGGAGCTGAGCCTTGAACTAGGATTTAGGAAGTTTTGGGGGACCATTCTGAATAATCTTCCAAGAGATCATTGAAAAAAAGAAATGGTCAATACATATATATATGTGTGTGTAGGTATCTTTAATTGACCTATATGTCCACTTTGCTTGTAGAGAGAGGACAGGAGGCAAGCTGTAACACTTACCGTGCACCCACTTTGTTCCAGGCACTTGTCACCCCTTAGACAACTTAATCCTTACAACCTCCCGGAAGGTGATACTGTTGTCCTAACTTACAGAGGTGAGAGTTATGCTCCTCCTGTACAGAAAGCTCTTACCAATCCATAAGAAAAGAGAAGAGCTCTTTAAGAGAAAAATGGGCGGCAGAACTAACAGGAAACTTGTTAGTATACAAATAACTATTACACCTTTTAAACTGTGCTTTCCGGGGCGCCTGGGTGGCTCAGTCGTTAAGCGTCTGCCTTTGGCTCAGGGCGTGATCCCAGAGTCCTGGGATCGAGCCCCACATCGGGCTCCTCCGCTGGGAGCCTGCTTCTTCCTCTCCCACTCCCCCTGCTTGTGTCCCCTCTCTCGCTGGCTGGCTGTCTCTCTGTCAAATACATAAATAAAATCTAAAAATAAAATAAAATAAAAATAAAAATAAAACTTTGCTTTCCACACAGAAATGCAAAATATGTGTCTGAAAACCACAGAATAACATTGTGTATAGATTAACCAGGACAAAAGAATGCGCAGCCATTGAAATTAGTGATGTAGACAACTATTTGTGGACATGGGAAGATATCCCTAAACTGTTGTGAAGTGATCAAAAGTAGGTCACATAAGTGTGCATAATGCTACTTTCATGTGGTAGTGTAATTAAATCAATCTGTGTTTGTATCTGTAAGAAAAAGAGCTATAAAGATATACAACAAAACCTTAATGGTGGTTATTTTGGGCTGATGGGATTGTATAACATTTGCTTTTTTCTTCAGACTGTTTGTTGTCCACATTATTTTACGGTAAACATTCATTACTTTCATACATAATCAGAAAGGTCAGTATAGAAGTTTCCTGTTGGGCGGGGGAGAAAGAAGCTAATGAAATATCCTTAGGTAGGGCACTGGGTGATCTTTTGTGATTGCTTTAGAAATATCTGAAGCAGGACTGTGTCAAAAATCAGCCTTTCTATATATTTTTTAAAAGATTTATTTATTTGAGAGGAAGAGAGAGCACGAGGATGAGCTCGAGAAGGGGGTAGGGGCAGAGGGAGAGGGAGAGACAGAATCTCAAGCAGACTCCATGCTGAGCGTGGAGCCTGACACGGGGCTCAATCTCAGGACCCTGAGATCATGACCTGATCTGAAACCAGGAGTCGGACACTTAATTAACTGAGCCACCCAGGCGCCCCTCCACCTTTCTATATTTAATAGCAACTAAAATATCAAAAGGAAAACCGGAAAATAAAGATGAACATCCAGATGTAGAAGGTTGCAGTGAAGCAGATGTGACCCAAGGCTGCAGGTGGAATCGTAAATGGACGTAACCCCCTTGAAGAGTGGTATTACAGTGCATAGACAGCTGTGAAATTATTCCTGCCTTTTGACTTGGAACTCTTAGAAAAATATATTGAGGCACCGAGGTAGAAATGCAAAAATCCTCATGTATGAAGATACTCACTGCTGTATTCCATACAAAGCAAACATATTTGTCAAATAAAAATAAAATAAATTAAAACTCAAACGGTCAACACTTGAATAGTTTGATAAATTATGGACACAAGAGAATACCGTACGTCAATTTAAAATAATCATTTTGAGAATCAGAAAGAAACATGCTAACATTCTATGGTGTAATAGTCGAGGGGAAAAAGTACTATAAAAAATCGATCTCAAAATCAAATCTATGGGGGGCACCTGGGTGGCGCAGTCGTTAAGCATCTGCCTTCGGCTCAGGGCGTGATCCCGGCATTATGGGATCGAGCCCCACATCAGGCTCCTCCGCTATGAGCCTGCTTCTTCCTCTCCCACTCCCCATGCTTGTGTTCCCTCTCTCGCTGGCTGTCTCTGTCTCTGTCAAATAAATAAATAAAATCTTTAAAAAAAAATCTATGGGAAATCTGTTTGATTTGGGCAAATATTAGAAAGGATTACACGAAAGTACGTGTATGTGGTGGGAATGGATGTTTCTCCTCACTTAAGCATTTTTTTTTAAATTATAAAATAGTTGTGAAAATTAAAACAACGCAAAAAGCGTAAGGCTTGTGGAACTGCCTACCCTCTGTGCCAGTTCTGTTCCCTTCACTTTTTATTTTTATTTACTTTATTTTTTTACAATTTTTTTCAAGTAGGCTCCCTGCCCAACATGGGGCTCAAACTCATCATCCTGAGGTCGAGTTTCACGGTCTATCGACTGAGGTAGCCAGGCGCCCCTCCTTTCACTTTTTAAAGTCAAAAACTTTTAAACACTGTGTACTCTTTTGTGTGAATATTTTGCTTGGCACATTTCTGAGATTCATCCATGTGCTTAGCTATAGTTCATTCATATATATATATATATATACACACACACCAAAAATATTACGTATTTTATATATATCATATTTGCATATAATAAAATATAAGTAAGTATAAAATAAAAAATTTAAGAAAAAACTGAGAACACATTTTTTCTGTAGTTGAAAGTTTTTGACTTAACTTAGACCTACTTGAGTCTTTTTACTGGCTGTGCAGTGTTTCATTCTGTTAACCTTCTCATGGAATTTTCAGGTCTTTTCATTTTTTTCCTACAGCAAACAGTATCGTAATTGTGCTTCTACTCTGTAGGGCACCTGTTAAAATATTGCTGTGATAAACTTTTGCAAATGAAATTTCTTGGTCAAAGGCCATGTGCATTTAAAACTCTGACGGACACTGCCAAATTGTGCATCCAGAGGGCTATGTACATGCCTGCATTCTCTTTTCCGACATCCTTGCCAATGCTGGACGTTGGTCATGTTTTAATATTTATACCACAGGACAGAGTATAACATTTGCATCTTTTCACTCTTGTATTGGCAATTTGTATTTCTTTTTTTTTTATTAAGTTTTAATTCCAGCATAGTTAGCATACAGTGTTATATTAGTTTCAGGTGTACAACATAGTGATTCAACAATTCCATACATCACCAGGTACTCATCACAAGTGCACTTCTTAATCCCCGTCACCTGTTTCACCCATCCCCCACTCATCTTCCCTCTGGTGACCATCATTTGTTCTCTGAAGTTAAAAATCTGTTTCTTGGCTTGTTTCTCTCTCTTTTTCCTTTGTTCATTTGTCTCTTAAATTGGACATATGAATGAAATCATATGGTATTTGTCTTTCTCTGATTTATTTTGCTTAGCATAATACTCTCTAGTTCTATCCACATCATTGCAAATGGCAAGATTTCATTCTTTTTATGGCTGAATAATAGTCCATCATATATATATGTGTGTGTATGTGTGTGTATATATATATATATATCACACCTGCTTCATCAATGGGCATCTAGGCTGCTTCTGTAATTTGGCTATTGTATATAATTTTGCTATAAACGTAGGGGTGCATGTATCCCTTTAAATTAGTGTTTTTATATTTTTTGAGTAGATAACCTGTAGGACAATTACTGGATCTGTTTTTAACTTTTTGAGGAATCTCCATACTGTTTTCCACAATGGCCGTACCAGTTTGCATTCCCACCAGCAGTGTGCGAGGGTTCCTTTTTCCCACACCCTTGCCAACACTTGTTCCCTGCATTATTGATTTTAGCCATTTTGACAAATGTGAGGTGATATCTCATTGTGGTTTTGATTTGCATTTCCCTGATGATGAGTGATGTTGAACATCTTTTCATGTGTCTTTTGGCCAATTTGTATTTCTTTAGTGAAATATCATTTTCCTTAATTCATGCTTTTTTTAGATCATTAAATTTATCTTACTGATGTGTATGAGTGCTTTCTGCCTTAAAAATATGAATCTCTTCTTTCATATGTTGCAAATATTTCTCTGTGTCTGTGGTTGACTTTTATTTTATTTTTATTTTATTTTATTTTATTTTATTTTATTTTATTTTATTTTAAGTACTCTCCATATCTAGTATAGAGCCCAATTCAGGGCTTGAACTCATGACCCTGAGACCAAGACCTGAGCCAAGATCAAGAGTCAGATGCTTAACCAGCTGAGCTCCTATGGTTGACTTTTAAGTTTCTATGCAATTTCTATTATTTAATTTTTTTTTTTTTGAGAGAGAGAGAGAGCATGTGTGTGCTTGTGTGGGGGGAGGGGCAGAGGGAGAGAGAGAATTCCAAGCAGGCCCACATGGAGTGGGGCTCAATCTCACAACCCTGAGATCATGACCTGAGCTGAAATCAAGAGTCAGACACTTAACCAGCTGAGCTACCCAGGCGTCCCTGCAATTTCTATTATTGTGCACATTTTAATTTTTATGTAGTTAAATCTATCAGTTTTTCCCTTTATGGTTTCAGAGTTTCTGTCCTATTTAGAAAGGCTTTTTTCATCTAAAATAGAAATATTATTCTGTATTGTCTAGTATTTTATACTTTGTTCTTTAATTTTAATTCTTTAATATATTGGAAATTTATTTTTATTTATGGAGTGAGGTAGAAGATTTAAATTTTTGCTTCTGTATGGTTTTTCAGTTGTGAAACAGACATTGTTTTTCAGTGATACCATTATCAGATGCAAATTTCCATCTGTCCATGGAATTGCAAGTGAATTCTATTACAAGTTCAATTCTAAGGTGTATGACCCCTTATTTCTGGGAACAAACATAGCACAGAGGTTAAGACTCTAAGCTCCAGAGCCAGGATACCTGGATTCAAAGCATTAATTTTCTATTTACTGTCTGTGTGAACTTGGAAGTTGCTTTATCTCTGTGCTTTAGTTCCCGGGTCTTAGATACAGGGATAATGATACAATAATTTCATTGTATTGAGATCAGAGAGAGTGGTTTGTGTGATTTTTGTGTTTTATAATTTGTTCTGATTTCCCGTGTGGCCATATACATGGTCAATTTTTGTAAATTTATACAGCTTGAACATACTGCATAGTTTGTGTTTGGTGGGTACAGAGCTCTAAATATATTAAAGCAAGTTAACTGTACTATTCAGATCCTCTATATTCTCACTTTAAAAAATTCATTCTTCTTAATTTGGTCTTTTCTTTGTTAAGGTAATCTCTACACCCAAAATGGGGCTCAAACTCATGACTGAGATGAAGAGTGGCATGCTCTACCCACTGAGCCAACCAGGTGCCCCTAATTTGGTCTTTTTAATGTAAAGATTTGCCACCTCTCAAACTAGGGTAATTAGAGCATTTACATTATTTTGGGAAATAACTAATATTTTCCCATATTGCTGCCAGCTTATTCTGTGTTTTCTTTTTGTGGTGCTTCATTTGGTTTGTTCCCCTAATTTCTTGCTTCTGGCTGAATAGTTCAAGTTTTCTTTGCTGCCTTCCTTTTTTTCCCTTAGTGATTTGGAGGTCAGAATTCCTATGTCTGTATTTCAGGTTAGTGTTCTTAAATTTTATTTCCTTTGGATGAAGCTTTTATTATTAGGAAGTTTTCATCTTTGTGTTAATATTCCTTATCTTGAAGTATATTTTATCTAATACAATATATAGCTACATTATATTTCTTGAGATTAATGTCTGCACAGAATGTATTTCTCATCCTTTTACTTCCAACCTATCTGTATTTTTATGTTTAATGTATGCCTCTTATAAGCAGCATTTAGTTGTACCTTTAAATTTTATGCAATATGGCCAATCTCTGCCATTTAATTGGAGTGGTTAAGCCACTTACATTTAATGCAATTATTGATATGGTTAGTAAGTTTCCCACCTTGTTATTTGTTTTTTATTTGCCCTCTTTTTTGTCCTTTTTTTTCTCTTTTCTTTTAGGTTAATATTTGTAAATATTCCATTTAACTCCTTTATTTTATTTTTAGCTACACCTCTTCAAAAATGTTAGCAGTTTCTCTAGAGATTACATTATACATCTTTTACCTGTTATCATTAAGTCAATATTACACCATTTCAAATACAATGTAAAAATCTTATGACAGCATACTTTCATTTCTTTCCTTATGCCTTTGATACGTTGTCATAGAACTCATTTCTATGTATAAGTCACAGAAAACATGTTTTTGTCTTAATCAATATACCTTTATAGAAATTACATAAAAAATATTTACCCACATACTTACCATTTCCAGTGCTCTTTATTACTTCTTTCAGATTTGGTTTTTCCTTTAGGATTATATCCCTTCAGCCTGAAGCACTTCCTTTAGCTCTTCTTTCCCTCCCTTTCTTTCTTTCTTTCTTTCTTTCTTTCTTTCTTTCTTTCCTTCCTTCCTTCCTTCCTTCCTTCCTTCCTTCCTTCCTTCTTTCTTTCGATTTTATTTATTTATTTGACAGAGAGAGAGACAGCCAGTGAGAGAGGGAACACAAGCAGGGGGAGTAGGAGAGGAAGAAGCAGGCTTCCAGCAGAGCAGGGAGCCTGATGTGGGGCTCGATTCCAGGACCCTGGATCACGCCCTGAGTGGAAGCCAGATGCTTTACGACTGAGCCACCCAGGTGCCCCCCTTTAGCTTGTCTTGTAGAGCATATTTGCTAGAAATGAATTCTCTTGGCTTTTGTTCTGTTGGAATTGTCTTTATTTTGTAAGGTATTTTTGTTGGATGTAGAATTCTAGGGTGACAGTTTTCTTTCAGGAATTTAGAGATAGCTTTGGAATTGTCTTGTAGATGCCATTTCATGATGAGAAGTCACCTGTCCTGGTCATTGTTGCTTTCCTGAATATCATGTGTTTTTCTCATTGGCTGCTTTTAAGAGTTTCTCTTCACCTTTGGTTTTTAGCAATTAGACTATGATTTGTCTAGGTTGCTTTCATTGTATATTTCCTGCTTGGGTTCATGGAGTTTCTCAGAGCAATGGTTTGATGTCTTTCATCAGTTAAGTATTTATAAGGCATTATTTTTTCAAATATTTCTTCTGTTACACGGATGTTAGACAGTTCTGTATTATTCCACAAGTCTTGGATGCTGTGTTCTATTTTTGTTGTTGTTGTTGTTGTTGTTATCTCTTTCTTCCGTGGCTCAGTTTAAGATAATTTCTATTGACTTATCTCCAAATTCACCTGTTCTTTATTTTCTGCTATGTCTATTCTGCTGCCAAATCCATGCAATAAATATTTTATTTCAGATGTTAATTTTTTTCAGTTCCAGAATTTCCATTTGGTTCTTTTTTGAGTGTTAGTTTTTTGTTGTTGTTGATATTTTCTACTTATGCATCTATTCTCTTCATCTTTCCCTATAATCTGTTAATGTATTTGTAATAGAAAGTCCTTTTCTGCTAATTCCATCATCAGGGTGATCTAGGGTTCTGATTTTTTTTCCTGTTGATTATGGTTCAGATTTTACTCCTTCCTTTACATGTGTAGTAATTTTTTATTGCATATTGGACATTATGGATCATACATTATAGAGAAGCTAGATCATTATTATCTGCTAATGAGTGTTGAATTTTGTTCTTGCAGGAAGTTAATTGCAGGAAGTTAATTTACTGTTGGGTCACCTTCATCCTTAGAACCTTGGTTCTAGGCTATGTTTGTATATTCTGTCTTGGTTTTGCCTTTGATCCTAGGGTGCATTTTTTAGTTCTGGGATGTGCTTTTTATTACTGTAGTTTGGCTCTTCTGAGGTTTCAGGAGAAAGTCTAACTTGGAAAAACTTCAAGTCCAAACTCTATCTCTAGGCACTGGCTAGCTGCTGAAATTTCTGCTTTACTTTTAGACTGTGGCTGTTACTTTCCAGTGGGGTCCTTGGAGTCTCGTTCTACACGTTGCAATGTCTGAGTTAGCCAATAATTTGAAGGGAGTTTGTACACAGAATTTTAGGTTCCCCTTCTCTGGCTGAACTCCTTTTTGGGGAGGTTTCACCTTTTTTGTATTATCCAGTGTTTTATTTCTATCTGCTTTCTCCTTTTCATAATTCCTCCCCCCACTTCTGCTTTGGGGATTGGTACCCCTTAAGGCTCTTCAGACCGGCTATGGATTTCTTTATGTTTTCTTTCTTTTCAGTCGTGTTTTTTGAGAGGGAAGAGAGGCAAAATGAATGGGTTCAGTCAGCCATCTTCAACTGGATGTCTCTTTAAAAAAGATTTTGCAAATTTTTCTTGGACACAATGTTTATGTTTTTTAATATATAAAATTATATTTTTAAAAGATCTATTGATTCTTTCTTTTACCTGTGAATATTTTTGTGGTTTTCCGAGTCATCATTCAAGGGGCCTCTTCTTTGCCTATCTAAAATCCTACCTATATTTTCCAAGGCTTGGCTCAGAATTTGCTTTTCTGTGTTATCTGGTCTGAACGTATCAGCCCTGAATGAATATATATAATACTGATGACAGTGTTATATAGAAGACCCACATCTGTTTTTTTATTTAATGATGGACATACTTGGTTCCTGACTGTGTTGTGCTTTAATTCAGTTTTGTGGACCAATGAAGATTTCCAGTCATGTAATGAGAACATATTAAACTGGACTTTAAAAATATGAACACTGACTCATGAAAAATAACATGAAAAGATCCCCACTTTGATTTCTTCCTAACAAAAGATCCTCTTACTGTTTGCCAAAAGTAGCCAACTGGGGTGGTTTGGTTCTGGGGATGATGGGTGATGATAACTCCTATTTATTGAGCACTTACTATATGCTGGGCAGTGGGTTGTGGCACTTTAGACTCCTTAAGCCTTCACACAGCCCTGTGAGATAGAAATTTATAATTCTTCATATTTTGGGATGACAAAACCAAGGCTTAGAAAGGTTAAAGAACATGCCCAGTGTCACACTGCTAATAAGTGAGATGAAAGTGCTTTCTGTGAAAAATTTAACTTGAGTATTTTATAAGCTGGAACAATTCACAGCAGATTTGGGTGCAGAGGGAAAGAGAAGGGATTGGTAGTGTGGCTTTCTGATAATGAAATGACCCCGACAACCCCTGTGAAATCATGGACACGAAGGGGATTGACACACACTGAGCAAATGGAACGTTGACATTTTACCAGAAGGCACCCCTGAGTGGATTATATTATACCCAGTGTCTGACCTGACCTGGCTCTAGGCATTGTCTCATCCATCTTCCCCTGCTTTGTCTCCCAGAGGGCCTTACTCAGATCCTCCTTCTTGTTCAGGGGCAGAGCTGAGCCTAGAACCCCGGTCTCTTGACTCCTGGCTGCACAGGCTGCTGGGGCAGCTGACTTCCTTTGCTCCTCCTGAGGCATCAGTTCTGCACGTTTGGGCTTGTCCGTTCCCCATCCTGTTGGGATCCCGTGAATGCAGCTGTGTTTCTAAACAGCTCTGTAGGGCAGCTGGTGAGGAGAGCTGCTCTTTATCAAAACAAACTTGTGCTCAAAAGGAAGTCCTTTGGCTAACATCTCCTTGTGTTCCCTATCACGTCCAGGTATCCAATGAGTAAGTTCTAGAAACCCAATGTACGGCATGATGGTTATAATTAACAATACTGTATCATGTATTTGAAAGTCACTAAGAGAGTAAATCTTAAGTCTTCTCATCATGAAAAAGAAATGGTGGTTCAGCGCCATGATGGAGGTGTTAATTAACACTACAGCAGTAATCATTTTGCAGCATGAAAATGTATCAAACCAACACGTCGTATGCCTTAAACATACACAGTGTCAATTAGATCTCAGTAAAGCTGGAAAAAGGAAGTCCTGACAGTTCCCCTCCATGAATTTATCACACTTCTGTGGCATGTGTGGGAGAGATCTGTCCACAGCACGTGAGGTGACAAGTGAGTTGAGTCCTCTCCTTGTGGTCTCTCTGATCTGAGATCTCCTGGACTTTGTTTTAAGGATCAGGAACAGGGATGAACCTAGAGTTCAGGGGTAGTTGTTTCTGGAGGTGTTTATTGTTTTTGTTTTTTATTTTTTTATAAAGTCCAGCTTTAAAAGCTGGAGGGCCCTACTCGTCACACTGAGAATACCTACACTTTGGACAGAGTATCTGCGGATGGTGACACAGCACTTTCCTCGGTCCCATTGCCTCGTCCTGGGAGCAGAAGTGATGACATGGGGACGAGAGACTCCAGTCCCCTCATTTCAGATGGTGTAGAAGTCACTTCCATTCCTTCACTCTGCAGCTTCAAATGTGCATTGACTGTGTCCCATTGATTGTGTCCCATACTGAGCCCGAGAACACGAGACGAAGAATGGCACACGCCTGCCTCACTAGCCCAGGCCATGTCACCAGTGGACATCAGGGGCCTTGGAGATCGGGGTGCGGCAAGGCCAGTTTTTCTGGCATGGGGAATTGGCTGTGCTGGAGGACTGGCCAGGAGTTAGGGGGTACAGTGGAGTTGGGGTTTGGGTGGGAAGAATGGCAGCGCTCAGAGATGGGACACAAAATGGAGTGAGGACATCTAGGAGCAGCATTGCCTGGGGCCAGCTGGGCCCTCCTCTGTGCAGACCTCGCTGCTGGCTCTCCAGCCTCGGGGGCTGCCCTTAGAAATGCTTCTCCAAGAGTCATAGCTTCTTTCTTTTTGGACACTTACTCTGTGCCCAGTAAGGGTCCTTTTTAGCATAAGCACATTTAATTCATTTTCAGAAAATCTAAAAAGTGAAAAATCACGCCTAAAATCAGAATGACCTCATTAATGAATATATTAAGAAATATATTATTCAACATGAGAAAGTATCTTTACTTTCGCAAAAAAAAAAAAAATTCAGCAGGGGTGGCCTGAGAACAGCATAGCCTAATAATTTCAGTGACTACATTTTTCATTGTCAAATCGGTTTTGCAAAATATAGTCTACCGATGATTGTTCCACATCACTGTTTGGGATGACCCGGAGAGTTCTCTATGTAAATTAGCGAATAGTGAGACTAGAGGTTATTTAAAAGAAAGACAGCTTTATGACTTTACAGAAATACGCTAATAACAATCCTACATTTTCACAGTGCAACCGGGTGAGGTTCTTATGTTTTGTGTGCCATTAGCTCATCTAGTCCTTCCAACACCAGCATGAAGGGAATGCTTCTTTCTCTCTCCCTTTGCCGGTGGGGAAGGGCAGGGCAGGGTCAGTGATCTGTCTGTGGTCATTTGCCAATAGGTGGCGGAGACGGAATGGGAGTCCAGGCCTTCCTGGCTCGGGTAGCTCTTTGTTTCCATGCTCTCTTGCTGGGGTTGGGTGGGGTGATAGCTTTGTGCACAGCCACCCACACACTGGCCTCCTGCGCACTGCGCCTGCTGTGGAGCTTTGTCGTAACAGACCGGTGGTCAGCAACAGAGGAGCCTTGTGCCAGGGATCCCAGGATCTGGAGCCAGACTGCACATCAGATCTGCCTGCACCTCTGCTTGGATTACTTCAGCTTCTCCTTTCTCAGTTTATGAATCTGCAAAGTGGGGATAAAAATAGTACCTACCGGACACTGTCGGGGAATAAATTCTGGCAGGGCGGTGCCAGGCAGGCAGGGAGCACCCTGTAAATGTACTCCATCATCGTCATCATGATGGTTGGTGTTCATCTAGAAATTTCCCCACCCTGCTTCTGGTCCCATCTTAAGAGCAGAATGTCTTTTTTGGCACGTTTCTCCCAATGGTCATCTGGTCACCTTGACCTCATCTTGCCTGTGAGAGCCACGTGTTTAGAAGGTAAACTTGATTTCGTTTACCATAATTGTTGTTTCTTTCTTGAACAAGTAGAACTTCTCTCTGGATGTCAGCACGCAATGTTGGAAAACAGTGCTGCCTTAGAATAGCCAACATAAAAAGCATCAAGAGCCTTGGATGAAGCTTGATTAATTATGTGTACTTTATGCCTAAAATGTGAATCGTGGTTTTCATTTTCCTCTCAAGAACGTGAGCCGCCTGCTTTGAATTAATCCAGGAGAACAGTGTTTTAAGAAATTTCCCTACTGCTTTGTCAGCGTTTAGAATGACTGCCTGAGGGCTTTCTTTTTCCTCTTCAGAGAATCTAAAGGTAGGCTGAATACGTTTTGGATTAAATTTAATTATTTCAAGTTTGAAAAAAGGAAGAGAACCGAACTTTGTGAAGGTTGTACTCCAGAAAGAAGTGTTCCCATTGTCAATTTTTTGTTTCTGAGGTGTTTTAAAAAACCACTCTCCTGGGTTTTTCTGCTGGCTGTGTTGGAAATCATGAGCCCCTGCCTACAGTGGGAAATTGGAAAGCGGGTCTCAGTCTGGAGCAAGCCAGGTTCGATTTCACACTGAACAGAGTCAAGTCCAAGTCCAAATCGATGTCAGATATAAATGAGTGCGGGTATAATTTCTCCGAGTGGCTTTGCGTTATGGAAGCATTTGCCCTGTTCCACCATGAGCTTCTTGAGAGGAGGGCTTTGACTTTTGTGTTCACCACTGTCCCTCCCACCCCTGATACATGCCTGGCACATAGTAGATGCTCGGGAAATACTGAGCTTTTGCTGAAGTCACCTCACTACAGCTGACACTTGTGTCTACTATAGGAAGGAACTCGTCCAGTTGGGATCTCCTGGGCCTACATACAGGAAGACAGAGGTCAAGGCTTGCCCTTTAGATGTGCAGAGAAGCTCAGACGAGAGGTCGAGGGAGGCCGTGGGTCACTCAAGTTGGACAACCTTTCCTCCCCAGGGAGAAATGCAATGAGGAAAAGTCCAGGTGCTGCATTGAGATACCCTGTGGGTTTGTGGCTGTGTCAGGTCCTCAGGAAAGGTGACTCCTGACCTTCTCCCATTGGGCTCTGTCATTTAGAGGCTGTGCAGGCTAGCATCAAGCACGGAGGTGGCAAAGGTGATGGTGCTATAGTGTGGCCATGTGTGTGTTTGATTAAATATCTGGACATACTCTGTGGTCTGCCAGGTCTCCATCCCCATCAAGGCCCATGCCCGGAGCTGACTGTCCACAACCTTCTTGTGAGGGGTCCTCAGTGGGGCCTGGCCCCTTTCCTCAGGCACAGAACCCACGCTCAGTTACTTCCCACCTCTTCCTAGGGTGTGGGCTGTTTTGTGTGGCTGTGTTACCTCTGAGCCCAAATTTACCTCTTCCAGAACCACAGCTTTCAAGAAAGTTACCTTTGCTAGAATTTTTTCCTTTTATTTTAAATAAACAATATTTTAAGATTATAAAACAAATGTAAGCTCAGTGCAGGAAACTTCTACAATACAGAGAGAAAAATGGGAAGAAAGTAAAATTATTTATGATCCTACTAGCCAGGGAAAACCACAGTTAACATTTTGGTTTGTATTCTTTTAGTTTTTTTCTCCTCTGCCATAACACATTTTCTGCACAAAAGGTGCCTTGTCTGAAATATAGTTTTGTAGTCTGCCTTTTCCATTTGGCATTACACCCTCAATATCTTCCTATGCCAATAAATATTCATCCCCAGCTTGCTTTTGTAAAAGCTGTGAAGGTTGGCAGGATACACCACCCCAAAATATGCCACTTTGGCATAAAGATTATTTTGAGTTGAAGGCAGTTGAGAGGAGGCAGATGAGGAAGGCTCCCTGCCTTCCCCCTCTTTGGCTAAAAGTGGGGCATAAATTTTCAAAACTCTCCCTCATCCCGTCTGTACCAGAAGGACAGAAATTGGTCACTGGAGACAACTTTGGACTCCATCAGTCGAGATGGCACTGGAGGAATTTGCATAACAAACCTCACTGACTAGCTTTTATGTACCATTAGTTTTCTCTCATATATTGACCTTCCCACAGTTTGCTGCCCTTGGAAGCACAAAAACTCTTTTCCTTTGTCCTTTCATTTCCCCACAAATTTACTGTTTTTTACTGGGGATGCTGTACAAGCTGGAGTTTTAAGCCATAGCTTTGAGTTACTAATTTTTTCTTGGTTATCTCCCATGTAAACATGTAGGATATATGTTAATAACCCCTTGTTTGTCTTTCTCTTGTTAATCCGTCTTTTGTCATGGGGTCCCAGCCAAGAACTCAGAAGGGTACCTCCCCTACAGCTGCAACACAGTCCATTAAACTAAGGCAAATAATTTGATACAGTAAGCTTGCTGGTGGTGGACATCAGTAGGCTGTCTCTGGGTTTGGGTTGATGTTAACAACACTGTGTTGAACTTTCTAGCTCATGTGTTGCTGTGCACATCTCTGATTATATTCTTGGACTTAATTTCTGGTTGAGGAATTTCTGGAACAAAGCGTTTTTTTCCCTCTCCAAAGGGCAGAGAGGTTGTACCAGTTGACATTCCTCCTTACAGTGCCTGATCTGGCTGGTTCCTCTCAGCCTTCTTGCTCAAATGTCCCTTGTTGGGGAAACCTTTACTGAACATTTTGTTCAATGTCCCATTCCCCACCCTATTGCATTATCATATACCCTGTTTTAGTTTTTGAATATACTTATTTTAATCGGAAATGATGCTGTCCATTATTTATTGGCATCCTTGTTTATTGTCTGTCCCCACTCAGCAGGTTGTAAGCTCTGTAAGTGCAGAAACCTTGCCTGTTGGGGTCACTGCTGTTGGGCAAGGCCTTTCCATCCCTCCTCCATTTCCACCTTACTTGCACATCTTGGTGTGCAGGACAAGTTTGCTGAATGAATAAATGTTTATCCACACTGCAAATAACTTGTATTATGCATTTTTTTTTAAAAAGTTGTTACGTTTTTCTAAAACAAAGGATGACAAACATAATTTAATTTATTGCTGGTGACCAGTGGCCCTCAAGTGGTCCTGTGATTCCTTTTGGTGTACTGAGGGGTAAGGCACCTTTCCCATGCACTAACTGGGGGTTTTAATTAATGTGGCTTGTTTCTTATAGTTTAAATGTTTTTTTCTCTATGTGAAATGCTATAGACAGTATGTTTACTTAAAGCAAGTTATGTTTCTACTACAGTTTGCAGCTGCTAATCTGCAAGGGGCCTTGAGAGGAAATGGTCATCTTATTAGAACTGTGTGTAAAATAAGAGGGAATAGGTTTAACTTGAGGGTCTAAATAGCTCTCCTGTGATTTAAGTGCTTGTGTATGGGGCATGCCTAGGGGCTTTTTAAATTGCTCACTGGTTCTTAGAGAGGAATGGTGGTGATAGTTGAGTTCTGCATGAGTGAGATGTTACAATTCTTGTTACTGAGTTTGTGTTCCCCTTGAGTCCCGCAGGAGACTATATCATCTGGCTACTGTAGTAGTTAGCGGTTGAACAAGTAGCTCATCCAGAGAGTCCTGGCAATGGCTGGGCATCTGGGGCACAGCTGGGGGAGGCTGTCAAGGCCCATGCCTCAGGACTCTGCATCTGACCTCCTCTGTCCAAGGTTTTATCAGCAACTTGGATAAAGACATTGACAGCAGGCTTATCAAATTTGCGCATGACACAAAACTGGGATGGAAGTCTGATATGTAGGATAATAGAATCAAGATTCATAAAAATCTTGGCAGGAATGATGGGTCTGAAACTAACAAGGTAAACCCTAACAGGATTACATGTGAAGTCTTGCAGCTCACTTCAGCGGAGCCCGCAGCAGCTGCCAGCGACGGGAGAGGCCTGGCTCAAAGGCAGTTTGTGTACAGAAGACCAAGTAAGGCCTGCGGGCTTCCTAGATGCTAATTCTTAAAATTAATTATGCCTTATATGCTTTTTAAAATTAACTATGCCTTGTATGCTATTGATAGCAGGAGGACCTCCAGATCTAGAGGATGGTAAATTGCCTCATAGCATTTCTTTCCTGGAGCACTTCTTCCAGTGCCACTCGCCCACACCCTCTCCCAACCTGTACTGTTTTCCAGCCCCCAGCTGAGCTCTTCCTTTCTCTGGGCAGCTTCCCCTGAGCCTGCAAGATGGACAGCACCCCTTCTCCCCCATTACAGTGCTCACCAAACCATGTGGCTGTCATCTGTCTGATTGTCCGTCTTCTGCTTTGGACCACGGACGCGTAGGGCCTGTGCTCCCTTATTAGGTGCTCCTCCCTGAGCAGTTACCCTGTGACTGGCTCACAATAGATGCCCAGTGGATGCCCTGATTGGTGGTGTGACCACTCTCAGAGTACGGGGTAGGATTCTGGACCTCACACCGTTGGATCTTGTACCCCTTTCGCCACTGGGCAGTGACAGGTTTGCAGACCCTGTGCTGTGGGGAACAGGGGATGGAATTGTGGGTGCTTAGCTAGACCATGCCCATGGTGTGGCCTGCCAAGGAAGGAGGGTGTAGACTGTCCTGGGGGTTCCCAGGGCCACACAGGGGATGTCAGGAGGAAGGGACAATGCAGTGCCTTGAGTGAAAGAGCTTTGAAGCATGTGGCTCGTTCCAACCACATTTGGCCGCTTGCACGGTGCAGATCACTGATTAACCATGAAAGCTGAATACTGGAGGGGGAGGAGTTGAAAGCTAGTGATCCTAATAGCCACGGCCTCAACAGCACACCCTGCCGGGCTCTCCCTGGCTGCCAGGCACTTTGTGTCACAGTCCCCCCCCTCCAGCCTCCGGGTGGGGTTAGGTGCTCCTGCTAACTGTGTGGGACAGATGAGGACACTGAGACCTTCTTCCAGGTCAGCTAGTAAGCAGCTGGTAACTAAAGTCTGCTGCTACTCCAAGAGCCACTGATGCTGTGATTCTGCTGCCTCGGGGTTTAGCAACAGCTCCTCCGGTGTCTCTGAGTAGAGGAATTCAGTGGCCGGGACTTTGTGCCTGCTTGTAGAGGCCCCTTCTCCCTCCTTTGTCTGTATTCGGGGTGGGAGCTGACCCACCAGTGCCTCAGTATATGACCCTGGGACGCTGGTGCTGGAGTCCCCTCTTCTCCCAGGACAGCAAGTGGCCCAGGTCACATGCATTAACACGCCAATGTCGTCCTGTGTAGGCCTTGAGGTAGTGGGGGGTGATGGGCAGAGCTCCCAGGCCGGAAGCCAGACAGCCCTGGGTTTGAGTCCCTGCAGCCCCTTAACTGGCTGCAGGACCACCATCCGATCACTTAAGCTCTCTGAACTCAGCTGTGAAATGTGGAATTAGTCTCCAGTTCTGGAGAGCACTTGACCCCGGGGCCCACTTGGCAAAAGATGGTTAACGTTCCCGTCTGCTTTCAGGTTCTCTGCTGTGTTGCCCATGGCCGAGGTTGTTAGAAAGCTGTTGTCTAGATGAGCTGAGCCTTTCCACGAAAACCAACTGACTTCAGATTTCCACTTGTGTGGAGCTTGGGGGCTTTTCTGCCTCACAGAGGTCAGAGCAAGGGAAGGAGTGAAATCAAATCGTCAGACTCTTCTGGCCTCACGCAGCCCAGGTCGGGTCTGTATCCAGGCCTCTCTGACCTTTGTCATCCTGGGTTGGCTATGCGTGGCCTTCCCAGTTGTCTGGTGTGTGTGTGTGTGTGTGTGTGGACCCTTAACTCATTTTCCAGAACTTTCTTTTGTAGCCAGAAATATGATTACAGACCATTTGTTGGAGGGGATATCAGTAAATGTATGTGTGGCGTTTTTGGCTTTTTTTTGTTTTTTTCTCTGAAGTCATGGAAAGAGAACGTCCATTCCTCAACAAATGCCTTTGAACCTCTGTTAGACTTCAGGCAGAACTCTGGACCCTGGAGACATAGCAGCGACCAGAGTCTTCATCTGCACTGAGCTTGTGCGCCAGTCTGGTGAGAAGGACTGCAAATAAGCACACAAATAAAAATACAGTCTGTTGGATGGTGAAGAACAATCGAAACAAATGCAGCTGAGGAGGAGAGAGAGGGCTGGTTTGTAACGGGGTGTTGCCGTTTCATGTGGCAATGTTCGAGAACACCCGGCTGACAAGAGACTGTCGGAGCAGAGACCTGAAGCAAGTGAAGAGTGAGCCTTGCAGGGGTCTGGGAGGAACATGCCAGGTGAGAAGACGGCAAGGACAAAAATCCCAATGTGGGGGCATGCTTGGCAAGTTCAGGGCCCCGGGAAGCCGGTGTGGCTGGAATCAAGTGAGAGAATCACAAGTCCGGGAGTGATGTGGATTCCAGGCCCTGGGGTGGGGTGGGGGGCAGCTATCATCCTCGCCGCCTCTAGTCCTCACTGCTGGGCAGTGGCATCGCCAGGATCATAGCTTCAAGTTGTAGGTTAGGGTTTAGTGCAGATCCACGTGGCTCCCAAGTCCTCACCGCTCCCACTGGCTGGACTGGTGCAGATCTTCCCCGTCGCTGTCCCTGTCCCTGCCCCCATCCTCGCTGTCCTGGTTTCCTGTGCCCCTGCCCCGAGCCCGGGGGGACTCCGGCCTGCAGAGGGGTCCACTGGTGCTAAATGGGAACAGAGCCCCACTCCCCCCTTCTCTGGGGGGCGCTCTCTGCCAGGGCTCTGCCTCGTCTTCATCCAGGTCGGAACTGGGATAAATTAGACATTATTGTTTGAGTTCGGGACATGGAGTCGGTGCTGGTCTCCATCAGCCGAGGCAGGTGAGAGGACCAGTGACCTTTCCAGGGCCCCGGGGTGGAGATAGGAGAGCCCAGGATTTTCCCTCTACCTCACAGAACGTCATCACAGCCGGTTACTGTAAGTGGCCAGCGTGTGGCAGAATAATGTCCCGCAGGGATGTCCACACCGTAATCCCTGGAAGCCGTGGACGTGTTACCTTACGTGGCAAAGGGATTTGAGGTCCCACAAGTAACTAAGGTTGCTCATCGGCTCATGTGGGGTTGGGGAGGTTATCCTGGATTATCAGGTGGGATCCGTCTCATCACATGGGTCTTTGAAAGTGGAGGAAGAGGAGGCAGAAGATGGGGCCAGGGGATTGCGGGGTATGCAGTTCCAGACCTGTTGCTGGCTGGGAAGTTGAAGGGGGTCATGAGTCAAAGAATGAGGGAAACGTCTAAAAGCTGGAAAAGGCAAGGAAGTGGCTTCTCCCCTCGAACTTCCAGAAGGGAATGCAGCCCTGCTAGCACTTTCATCTGAGTCCGGGGAGATGTGCTTCAGACTCTCGCTTTTTTTTTTTTTTTAAGATTTTATTTATTTTAGAGAGAGAGAGAGCACGCACAAGTTCAGGGGCGGGTGGTGGGAGGAGGGTGAAGAAGAATCTGAAGCAGACTGCACTGAGCCCAGAGCTGGAGCCAGGGCTCGATCTCACAACCCTGAGATCATGACCTGAGCTGAAACCAAGAGTCAGAGGCTTAACCAACTAAGCCATCCAGGCGCCCCCCTGCATCAGACTTTTGACCTCTAGAACTGGTGTTGTTAAAGCCACTAAGTTGGTGACAATTTGTTACAATGGCAGTAGAAAGCTAACACGGCTGGGCTTTAGGCTGTGCCTCTGCCCCCACACGGGGCTCCCTGAGGACGTGCGCGGTGCCTCGTCCACTCTGGATCCCTGTGCCCGGCGCTGCAGACATTCACGAAACTCTTTGCACATGCCGGGGAATTGTGCCTCCGAGTTCAGGGCTGGAGTGGTGTCCCTTCATCTCTCTGTCCAAATCCGAACCTTCTTTTTTTTTTTTTTTTTTTAAAGATTTTATTTATTTATTTGACAGAGATAGAGACAGCCAGCGAGAGAGGGAACACAAGCAGGGGAGTGGGAGAGGAAGAAGCAGGCTCATAGCGGAGGAGCCTGATGTGGGGCTCGATCCCGGAACGCCGGGATCACGCCCTGAGCCAAAGGCAGACACTTAACCGCTGTGCCACCCAGGCGCCCCCAAATCCGAACCTTCTTGATGGTGCCATTGGGAGTGGCGGCCAAGCCTTGGGGACCTGCTGCCGGCCCAGGCTAATCTTGGCCCAGGACAGGCAGCGCAGGCGCTGGGAGCGCTGAGCTGGCTTAGCTCGCCACTAACAGGGTCTTCAGAGGGGACTCCCTGCAAAATAGAAGGATTCGCGGGTGGGACACAGAACGAGCACACTTTTTTTGGTGCCGGAAACGGTGGATTCCTTGTTACATTTTAAAAAGGACCATTATTGATTGAGAGGTAAAGGCAACGTCAAAGGAAAAATCCACAAAGAAAGGAACAGAAGTGAAAGGAGAAGTGTGCCGTTGACCCCTAGCTGCCTCCTGCCTGTCTCCTCCTTGCAGAGCGGCTCCAGAGTAGGGGGACCCCGCCCTGGTTCCCCAGGGATTCGAATTTGATTGGTCGGGGCAGGGCCAGGGCAGTGATATTTTTACAAGTTTCCTGGGTGAGTGTGATGTGCAGCTGGGTTGAGAAGCACTCCCCAGGACCTTCTTGTTCTGTTCTGTTCTCACATCAGAAGCCCCTCAAACCCTAGAAGTCATTACATGGCATGGCTTAGAGGCCACCCAAGCATTTTACAAATGGAGAAACTGAGGTTTAGAGACACAGGTGCCCTCCGAAAGGTGGCCCCGTTGAGAGCAAGGCCTCCATCTGTAGACTTCCTGATGGGCGTTGCCAACAACCTCCAACCAAGATGGCGCCACCAGCTTCCATCTGCGAGTGGTTTTCTTTCCGTTTCTTTAAAGTTTTCTCACTTCTTCCCAAATCCTCCTTTAAAAGATCAGCTGATCCTTTGATGGGAACAGACCCCTCTGTCTCTCCCTTCCCCTCAATGAGACAGGAGCACCTAGTGAGTATGAGCACAGGCTCTGAAGCAATGCAGACGTGGCTCTGAGATCTGGCTGCACGGATACTGTGTGGCCTCTGAGAGCCTCAGTTTGACCATCTGTAAAACGGAGGAAATGTTGGTCATACTCCATAGGGTCTGTGAGGTGGAAGAGACACGCGGTGCATGGAAAGTGTCCAGAACAACTTGTGGCTCAGATGTTATGATATTGTTTTAAATTACTATTGCTGTAGGGAGGGGAATGGGAATGCAAGTGTCAGTGTCCCAAACAGCCATATGTGGATGAACTTTTCGCTGTTGCTTTTCGGCTTGCTTTGGAATGCACTTGGTGGTGGTCAGCTGTGTGCTCGCGACCTGATGGGGAGCGAGTCCTCTCCCGGAGGGGGAGAACTGTGAATTTCCAAGTGATTGTAGGGTTCGAGGAGCACTAGCTTTGGACCAGAGGCTCATTGGGCATTGGCACCTCATTTACACTACCTGTCCTGAGGTCAGACTGTGGGGGGAAGGGGGCGTGGGACGGGGGGCATCTCCTGCAGGAGCCCAGGCTCCCTGAGAAGAGCTGAGCTCCTGCTCGCTGTAGGATTCAAGGGATCTGCTGCCTTCATCTGCATGTGTCTATTACATAAAAATTTTCCATGCAAGTAATTGCAGAATGGGGTAACAAGGAGGATAATAAGGGGAGATAATTGTGGATAAATCAGCTTGATTACACTTTTCCCCAAACTCGATTACCCAAATTTGCAGTGCTGTGCAAAATCTCGAAAGCCAATTAAGACCTTCCAGTAATGACTGCGGAATCTGGGGAAGCCTCTCTGCTAAGTCCAGCTGGCTGCCCAACAGGTTGGGAATGGCGAGAAGAACCCTTCTGCTTCTGCCTTGTTATATGTTAGAGATAGCCGGCAAGTTTTATTGTTATGTTTTTAAACAAAGCAATTACATGTACTGGCGAGAAGGTCCCTTCTCTTCTGCTGATCGTGTATAGAGCGATTTCGATGCACTTCATTATTTTACAAGGGGATCATTTTTTTTTTTTACTGTGTTCTGCATTTCTTTGTTTTAAATTTTTTATTTAAATTCAATTTCCTTAACATACAGGGTATTATGAGTTTCAGAGGTAGATTTTAGGGATTCATCAGTTGCATATAATACCCTGCGCTCATTCCATCAAGTGCCCTCCTTAATGCCCATCCCCCAGTTACCCCATCCCCCCACCCCCACCCGTCCAGCAGCCCTCAGTCTGATTGGCAGTATTGCCCAGTTGCACTGGGTACTGGTTCATGTGAAGACTCATGATAACACTTATAAAATAATCAGTTAAAGGACTTGGGAAATCATTTAAGGCAGAGAAGCAACAGTTGATTTCTTTAGCAACATACTGTTAGCCTCATTTTCCATTATTCCTTGGTCTTTATACTTAGTTTTTTTCTAGCTTTATTGAGATATAATTGACATATAACTGTGTGTAAATTTAAGGTGTATGGTATGTTGATCTGATACACTTGTATATTGAGAAATGATTATCACTGTAGTATTAGCTAACACCTGCATCATGTCACATAATTAGTATATCTTTTTTGTGGTAAGAACATTTAAGATCTATCTTAGTAAATTTCAAGTGTATGATACAGTATCATTAACTATGAGCACCATGCTATACCTTAGATCTCTAGAACTTATTCATCTGATAGCTGGAAGTTGCTACCCCTTGACCACCATCTCCCCAGTTCTTCCACCCCCCAGCTCTGGCCCCTGGTAACCGTCATTCTGGTCTGTTTCAACGAGCATGGCTTCTTTAGATTCCACGTATAAGTGAGATCATGCGGTATTTGTCTTTCTCTGTCTGACTTATTTCACTTAGCATAATGCCGTCAGGGTCCATCCATGTTGTCACAAATGGCAGATGTCCTTCTTTCTTATGGCCGAGTAGTATTCCATTGAATATATATACCACTTCTTCTTTATCCATTCATCCATGGTTGGACACTTAGGGTTGTTCCCATATCTTGGCTATTGTGAATAACGCCGCAGTGAACATGGGAGTGCAAGTGTTAGGGTTGGAGATGTCAATTTGGAGAGACCAGAGTTGGGCTGGCATGGCCCTGGGAACATGTGTCGTCCCCACTACAGAAGAGCCCAAGTCCTGGGATGGCCTTCTGGGGCCAACATTATTCACTAGGAGCCTGGAGGGAGGGAGAGAAGCTTGAGAAAGAGAAAGTGAGGAGGGAGAGAGATCCGAGAACAGGAGGGTGGTGCCCCAGGAGCCCAGGGTCAACACTAGCCTCTGTGAGTAGGGTCACAAAACCTACTGAGTAGGCAGGATGGCGATGCCTGTTGAATGCATGGCTGCATGAATGAATGAATGAGGAGTAAAACCCAGCATTTATTGGGCCGGCTTCCTCTGTGCCAATCATCTCATTGATAATAATCCTTTTACAGATGAGAAACTGAGGCACACAGAAGTAAAGTGATTTGGCCAAGGTCAGACCCATGGACATGTATTTCAGAATCTGTGCTTTTCATTTCACTGCCTTGCTCTATTGCAGGTGAATGGATGAATAGTAGATTTCCATTTTACTGATAAAGAAGTAACGTCATTGAGGGAGAGGCTTTCCTACAATTACAAGCTGATCAGCTCTTCTGATTCCTGGTCCAGGGTGCTGCTAACTGAAGCCGGGCTGATTCCCTGTACTTCCCGGAATGTACTCTAGCCCACACTTCCGGAAATGGGGGCAGTGGAGCCCAGGATTGTGGTTAGAAGACCTGAGTTTGAGCTTCAGTTTTGTTGCTTGTCCTGCTGAANGCACTTGGGCAGGTCAGGAAGCCTCTCTGAGCCTTAGTGCCCCTCTCTGGACAATGGGGATGGCAGTGCCTACTTTTTCGTTGTGAGGAGTGATGGAGGGAAGGTGTAGCACGTGCCTAGCATGCTCCTGGCAGGTAGGAAGCACTCAGAAAGGGATCCGCTGGCCCATCCTCCCTCGCTCTGCTTCCTCTCTCCCCTTCTTTCCCTCTGGGTGTCTCTGAAGACAGCATCTCTTTGATTGTGTTACTAAGGAGCCATTCAGACAGTCTGTGACGTATCAAACCCAGTTCTCAGCAGTGCGGGGGGCGCTGGGGTTGTGCTGTCACTTGGGACACAGGAGAGAGCGAGGTTTGCAAATCGGGGTTTCAGCAGGGGAGCAGTGCTGATGGTGCTGTTGTAGGGGGTGGGGGGACGGCTAAACACACAACTGCTGTGGACCGATTAGTCCTAACAAACCACTCTGCAGACGGACACCCCACAAAGCCAGGCTCCCTGAGAAGAGAGAGGCACACGTGTCCACTGGGGGCGCTGGCCTCATGCAGTGGGGGTCCTGGAGACTAGGGGATCCTGGAGACTGTTAAGTGCCCCCCACTCTGGGCCCAGCCAGCAGCCAGCCTACAGCAGCCATGGAGACGAGCACAGATGTCACAGCGCACAGTCGAGCTGGGGGCGGCTGGACCCGGGGCAGGCTTTGCCCTCCCAAGTGGACAGCTCCTTCTTAACTCCTTCATCAGTGGGTTGCCCTGGAGGGATGTTGGCCTGAGGTTGCCAGACTAAATTCTTCACCGGAAGCCAGAAATTCAGATTTTGCTGTAAGAGCTCCTGGTTTTCAAATATCGGCCATGAATTATACATTAAAAAAAAAAAAACCCCACTGAGCTGCCCAAACCAAATGTAGCCACAAGTTGCTTTCGGTCCAAGGGCAGCCAGCTGCCAGCCTCTGACCGAAGATTCCGTGTAGCAGAAGATTGGGTCTTTATTGAAACAGCTGCCATGGATCTGTTTAGTCTTGATGCAACAGGTATTTAATGAGCGCTTACTGTATGCCAGGCACTGTTCTAAGCCCTGGGGCTACAGCTTGGACCAAAATCAGACAAGAATCCCTGGTGCTGTCTTGGAGCTGGTCTTGTGCTGTGGCCCTTCCACTCAGCCCGAAGCCACTGTATCTTTGCAGCAGCGATGATGACCCAGCTGTTCTCGATCTTCCTCTTAGGATGATTTCCAGTGAGCAGATTGATCCCAGCCATAGAGCCCAGTCACACTAACAGGCAGCGATTACTTGGTCCTTGACTCGGGAGCTGGCCATCGTTGGGGCCATGAAACCAGCACAGGGATGTGGTTGTGCAAGGTCAAGCCCAGGTCCACAGGCCTGTGCGTCTGTTGGACTTTGCATTAAGGCTTTGGGGGTTTGGGTGCAGGTGGCTAGGAAAACACTTAGTGATGCTTACAGACAGCCAAAGACTTTGAGGGCAAGCATGAAGGTTCTTTATCTGCTTAAAAACCACAGGCCTGACCATGCCTCAGGGTAGAGGGGAGACGTCTGCCTTCCCCAGACCTCAGCCGCCGCTGAGCAGGTTGTCATGCCAAAGGCAGGGGGACTCCAGCCTCTTGTCTCATGTGCTCCCCACGTGCTGTCCACCCTGACCTGGCTCCTGCCGTCAGCCTCTCGTCAGATCGTGGCTGTCCCCAGCCCTTAGCCTTCCTCTCTCTGGCTGTTCCATCTCACGCCTGTGCTTCCTCTCACCTACCGGCCCCGCTGAAGATCATTCTAGAACATGGAAAAGCTGGTCATGGAGAACATGGTCAGGGGCTTCGTCCAGGTCAGGGCTCTGCTGCTATCTGCCCAGGACTCGGGTACGAAAGGCTGGCTGCCACCCTGCCCGCTGCTAACTGACACCGGGGGGATTCAGATGAGGTTGTAAGGGACAAAGAGCTCAAAGACACTTCGAGGGCCCCTGTTCGGAACAAGTGCTCTCTGGCTGATGTGCTTGAATGAAAATTGCAGCTCAGCAGCCCCTTCAAATTAAGTTCTGTCTTCACTGTGTTGGGCCCTGAGTGTTGAGTGGCATTCTGTTCTGCGTCAGAACTCTGCTCAGCGTGTAC
This sequence comes from Ursus maritimus, assembly GCF_017311325.1. Classification (NCBI taxonomy): domain Eukaryota; kingdom Metazoa; phylum Chordata; class Mammalia; order Carnivora; family Ursidae; genus Ursus; species Ursus maritimus. The sequence continues at coordinate 11,022,589 of NW_024426885.1, read as the reverse complement.
TGGGATCTTGATGTGGCCTGGTCCAGGCGTGGGTATGGAGAATGCTCCAGACTGTTTAAGCTCTGGCTGAATTCCTAAAGACTTATTTAATCCAGGAGTGAATGCTTCACTGGGCATTCTAGAGTCAGAGCTTAATTGGAGACAGAAGTCTGTTAGCAAAGAAATATATACTTCCCTCCCTCTTCTTTTACCAGTGTTTGTTTTTGTTTTTGTTTTTGTTTTCGAGTGGCTTTTGTTTGCCTGTGGCTCAGACGTGGTGCGGTGGTCTCTGCAGCAATATTTTCTGCTAGGATGTATGTCTGGCCCGGAGGATGTTCATCCCAGAGAGGAGAGCTTGGCCAGGGGAAGGGGAGCTGGGGTCTGAGCTCCAGGAAGCCCCGAAGCCAGTGGGAAGCAGATTCTGCGGGTTTCCTAGAGTCCCAAGCTTGGTGGCCTGGCTTGGCCCATAGTCACCTGTCCCCCACGGCTCACTGTCACTGGCCTGTCACCACCCTAGTTATTAAGCACCTGCTTTCCGACGTCCAGGGAGAGGACTCCTCACTGCCTCAGGCTCTGGGGCACCTCAGCCTGAGGGTTTTTAGATGGGTCTAGGGGAGCAGATTTTGGAAGGAAACCCCTTTTGTGAAGGACCTGACCTCTTCCCTTGTCTCTCCTTTCTTCTTGATGATTTTTATTCATTACTCTTTCTGTTGTTACACTTGACTGAAATAACACTTTCCAAGAGCCATCAGTTGCTTTGGCTGATAAAACACTTAATTTTGCAAGTACCTTTTGGGCCAATGAGCAAAATCATTTTAAAAAACTTTCTGGTGTGGAAATTGTCAAGATACCATCCACCAGTTCCGAGCACTTTGATTTCATCTGCCCCCCGCCTTATTGGTGGAGTATTTTATAGCAAAGCCCAGACGTGAGCTCATTTCCTATGCCAATACTTCAAAAACTTTAACCAGAGAGAACTTAAAAAACAACAACAACAAAAAAGAACAAAAAAACTGAACAGCCCCCCAGGAACACAATACCGTTTGTAAACCCCGATCAAATGAACACCTAATTTCTTTGAATCGGGACCCAGATAAGGTCCCTACATTCTTATGTGATATGCATGTTTTTAGACATTTTTTAAAAAAATCTGGAGTTTTTCAGTGATCAGTAGTGTTAATGCCAATTGTTGAGTGCTTCTCATGGACCCCAACTATGATCCCAAATTCTCACAACTTTTTAGCAGAGTTTTCTGCCCATTATACTGATGGGGAGGGGGCCTCAGCTGCTCCCCAGGTCATGAAGCCCCAGCTGGACCCAATATATTAGCTTTTGCAGGCTGTGTTTGTGTAGACCAGGATTTTCTTTTTGAATTCAGAGAGTTAAAATGTTTTCCTTCTTCTGTTTTCTTCCAGAGGGAAGGTACCCTTTGCAGAAATGTTCAGACTTCGGTGGATTAAATGTTTGGACTTCTGGGGTGATGCTCGTAGTTTTGAACATTGTGCTTCTGCAAAATATACTTCCGTGTACGCCCCTGCCCCGTGGCAGGCGGGTTTGCGCGTGTCCTGCGGTTTCTGTGCCGTGGTTTGAATGTGCTGTTGTGGCAGAAGACAGCTCTCGGGGAGGGGCCGTCTCCTGAGTGCAGCACAGTCCGCTCTGTGCTGAGTCCGTTGTGCGCGACCTCACCGTTGGTTCCTCGCTGCGGCCCTGAAGGCGGGGGTGGGGGGTGGGGGGTGGAGGTGGTGGTTATCTCCGCTTCTGGAGGAGGCACCCAGGGCTCAGAGAGCAGGTGTCACTTGCCCAGGGTCACATCGATTGTAAGTGGCAACGGTGGAACAGAAGCTGTCCAACTCCACAGCTCTGCTAATACTGTATTTCTATTGCTCTCTTGCCTTCTATGCTCTCCGCCCCCCCTTGGGGGTCCCTGCTCCTGGACCCCGCTATGCCAGCCTCTCATCCTGGAGAATTTCCAGTATACAGAAAAGTTGAGACAGTAGAATGATCCCCCCTCCGCTCCACCTAGATTTAGCAATTAGCATTTTACCCTGGTTGCTTTATCTTTGTAGTTATGTGTTTTATGTACAATTTTCTGAACTGTCTGAGAGGAAGTTGCTGACAGATCATTACCCTAAGCTCCCTAAATGCATCCCCTGAAAAGAAGGCGTTCTTCTCCATACCCATGTCCTTACCGCACCGAAGGAAATTAGCAGTGTTTTCTTAGGATCACTGGATATCTGGTTTGTTCCAGTCCTGGTATTGCCTTAGTCATCCTCAGAGTTTCTTTTTAATGGCTTTTCTATTTTTTTGACCCAAGATCCTGTCAAATGTATGTTACATTTGGTAGTTTTGTCTTTTCAGATTCTTGTAATCTGGAACATTCCCTCTAGCTTTATTCCTGGACTTGTCTAGTTATGTCCTTGAGGGCATTTGACTTGTTGCTCTGTCCCTGTGTTTCCTATAATCTGGGAGATGGATCCAAAGACTTGGGTAAGTTCAGAGTGCACGTGTTTGGCAAGAATGTTGCGTGGAGATGCCATGTGTTTCGTGTAGCGTGTGTCAGAGGCTCACAGGTGTCTGTGATCCCAGTATTGGTGACCACAGGTAGGGGAGGCAGGATAGGGCCATGTTTCTAAAAGCTGAAGGGGAGCTGGCGTGAGCAGGTAGTCTGGGTCAGTGGCTTGGTTTTATCCATGCTGCCTACTCTTGGTCTTTCTCTTCCTTCCTGGAGCTGGGTAGATCATTGACATTTCCAGCCTCGGCCCACGTATTTCCACCACTGTCCCATCCCATCGTGTTCAGGAGGGCCCAGCCAAGAGGTACATGCTCTGATGCCCCATCTTTACCCCCTTGGCGAGGAGGGATTCCTACCCTGGGGCTGTGGGGATAGCCATACATGACGCCTAAGATGGGACAGAGAGGTCTAGCAGTTTATTAGTCATAGATAGTCACCACAGGGGAGGAGGACACTGCCCACTGGGCAGGCCTAGGAGGGGGGCAAAGCGAACCTGCAGGGCCTGTGGGAGATAGCTGTGTAGTACCAAGAGGGTGGGGTGTCCCTGGTTCCTGCAGGAGGATGTGATCTACTTGTTCCTGGGCTGTGATTGACGGAAACCCAATTGCACCTGGTCCCTTGATAAGGAGGATTATTTGGTGGGGGAACCTTACCTGAGGGGGCGGAGTGGGGCAGGGAGCTTGTGGTCAGGCTCCCTGAAGTCTGTGTGGTTTCAGGGGTCAGGGCAGGACACAGTATTGGGCTGTAATTGTAGGCTTTCCCCCGCAGGGCGACAGCACATGCCCTTCTAAGCACTTCACATCGTTACCCTGTTTAGTATTCGTCCGGGCCTCTGAGGTAGGTGTTCTTGTCAGCATTACTTGGCAGAGCAAGGAGCCCACGGCTCAGGAAGGGAAGTGCCTCACCCGAGATCATGCAGCCAGTAAGGGAGAGTGGAAATCCAACCCAGGCTGCCTCTCCAGGCTCTGTCCCCGCACAGTGGGGAGGGCATGAGCATTGGAGCCAGCCTCTGCCTGTCTCTCGGCCCCAGGTGGCCATCCTCCTCGCTCCACCTGCCTTCTCATCCTTTGTGAGGCTCGCTGCAGAGGAGAAAGAGCATCCCCAGGATGGGGTGGGGGCTCTGGGAGCCGTTCCTCATCTGGGCCAGGGCTGGTCTCCTGGACGCCTTTCTCCCCAGTGCAGGTGAGCGCCAGGTGGCTTTGCTGTGGGGGCACCTGCTTGTCCGAGGGGCAGGGAGGAGGGGGCTGGTGGGAGCAACTTCTCAGGGGCTTCAGTTCTCTCATGCTTTCTTCCCTTCCTGCCTTCACAACAGATATCAAACTGCCGTCTGTAAGAATCTGATCCCAGTCTTCACACTGACTGAGAACTGAGATCCCCATGTTGCATTTCCCAAGAGTAAGGCTGTATTTCTAATTGTGGAAAATGGTATTTCTTATTAAAATAATTGCAGATGCCTTTACACTGGTGGGCAGTCTGTGTGTGTGTGTGAATTTGCTTGTTCTTTCCTGAAAGTTCCAGAGCGTGTGCTCAGGAGGACGTGGAATAGTGGACGTTCCACGGCACATAGAGCTGTGATAACTTAGGCTAGAGACCCTTTGCCTTGTAGCCTCAGTGCCCCCATCTCTAGAATGGGAATAACAGCAATGGCTATCTCACAGGGCTCTTCTGAAGAGGAAACGAGTAACGTCGGAAAGCACCAAGTCAAGGGCACGTACAAGACAGCTCCAAACGTGATAACGTTAGTTATTTTTATGAAAACTGTTGCTCTTGTCTTTGGGGCGGCCAACGACCAAACTCAGGAGAAGGCTGTGCGGGAGCAGGTCACTGGCCTGCCGGCTCACAGAAATGATTTACCAGCATGTTCTCTCTGCAGCCTCACCTTACCCCTTGCCCCAGGACTAGCGGTAAATGCCATATACCTCCTTCCTGTATAGCAGCTGCCTGTCCCCTGACCACATCCAGAGCCCATGCGTCAGTGTTTTCCCTCTCGCACCGGAGAGGCCCACGAGAGAGGGCAAGACCATAGTTGAGTTAAGAACCAGGCTTTACTTTTTGCTCTTGCTTGGAAAACTTCTTTATTACGAGTCTTGTTTTTCCTTCCTGCACAATGCAAGGGTCAGAAGTGACTGCCTGGGCCATTGTTCGCTCACAGAATGGCCAAGGGATGAGTGGCAGCAGCTGACATCCTGTCTGATCCTCTTTCCCCGGCATGCAACCTCACTGTCCCCGGGTTGGGGGTGAGGGGTGGGGCGTTCTTCTCAGACCCACATCGTGTCCCCAGCGCTGTTCACGCCCACCTTGCAGGAAGAGCAGCCGCCTGTGATCGCGGCCTTCAGTGCCCCATTCACCCTGCCAGACCCCAGCTTTTCTTACCGCTAATGGCAGCAGTATTATTACTGCCCTGGAAGGTATGGCCATCCTGGGGGGTGGGGGGAAAGGTAGGAAGTCTCAGAGAGGTTAAGTGACTTTTCTCAGGCCACCCAGCTGGCAAATGCCGAAGCAGGGATTTACACCAAGTTTAGTGGTCTGGTTAAGTTCATATTTCAGTACAGTGTTGTGTTATTTTGGGTTGTGAGTAAAGGAGGTAGAAATCTGTGCTTAGTGTGTGACTGAAGTGTTAACCTTATCTTGAGAAAGGTGTACGTTATCAAGGTCCATGACCTAAAGGTCATTGGCAAATCTGTGGAGTCTTTTAGAACATGATGGGGGAGATTCTGGAACTTTGAGAACTTGACTTTGAGTGAGAAGAGGCATAGGGGACAGAGGCATCGCTATTCCTTGCTAGTGTGATGTCAAGATGGGCCATTCTTCTGGGTTCCTACCTCTGGGCTGAATCTGCTGGCACATTCAGCATGTGAACGGTGAGAGATACACATTCCATAACATTTCCGAGGGTTCAGCGTCCTCATAAGCGGCTCTCGGTTAGAGGCCATCTCATGGGTCGGACTACTGGAACCCTCCTAACCTGACATCTCCTCAAAGCAGAGTGGGCTGGCCATCTGTGTAGACACTCTCATACCTGTAACTGAACACTTCAACATCTCATTCCCCAATCAGTTGGCACTTAGGGTCCCTTGACTGTAATCTCCGCAAGAGGGGGGACCATGTGTGTTTTATTCACCAGGGGTCTTGGGGTGATATCTGGCAAATCATAGGCACTTAGTGTTTGTTGAGTGAATGAACAGTAGGCAAAATGATGGTCCGCTGTCTGTCCCCTACTGCACTCCTTCCTATATAAGCAGATATCGTCGGCTGCTTAAAGTCAGGCTGGGCGGGGGGATGAGAGAGAGAGAGAGAGAGAGAGAAGGAGAATTGATACACGGTTAGATTAAGATAATTGTCAAATTCAAGCAGCCAAGAAATGAAGGGAGCATAAGTTGAATCCAAATCCAACAGCAAGTTACCCGACTTGCGGCAGTTAGAATTGTCACGAAAGAAAATGATATGTTTACTTTAGTAGTAACTCCTTCCTCTTCCCATCAAAACATTTTGACCTGCTTCCATGACTGCCGCGGTGCTGGAGGTGATCTTACGGGCTTCGCGAGGTCAGTTTAGAGGACACGCGGGGGTGCGCCCCCACCTCCACGGTCACGGGGAGGGCACGGTCGCCCCCTCTCATTTGTCCTTTCATCTTCCCCGCCTCACAGGGGAAGCTCTGGAAGGTCTTCACGGAGAGGGCGGGCGAGGCTCCAAGGCAACGGTACCAAAGGAGAATTTAATAGCCGCCTTTGGTTTTCATTGTGTTTATTTTGAAGTTTACCAGCTGTTTATGGAGGAAATGCTGATTTCATAATTAAGCAGTGGCATGAAGTTTCTTCTAGGCTTTTAGTTTACAAACTGTCAAGGAAAGTCACTGCCGGAGGAGGGGGGATAAGGCAAAACTGAACAACTTGGTTCCTAAAAGGCCGAAGCCGGGAAGCAGCAGCTTTCCCGCCCCAGAGCTCTGTGCGTCTGACTGTCGTGATCGCTTGAATCCCTGGGGATCTTGTTAAAAATGAAGGCCCCCAGATTCTGCATTTTTCATAAGCTCCTCCCCGTGAGGCCGATGCCCTTCCCCCTTATGAACCAAGTTTGGATCCATAGCTCAGCAGCGTTGGCTCCATGGGGCAGCTGGCTGGAGATGCCAGCCCTCCGGCCGCTCCCGGGACTGGCTGTTTCTGTAAGCACAAGACCCCCTAGCGGATCCCGGGCACATTCATGTTTGGGAAGTGCTGAGCTGACAGCTCCGGGGAGTCCTCATGCGTGCACAGTGAGCTCCGGTGAACAGGTCATTAGAGGCCATGCCTGACCTCCTCCCTGGAAGCTGGGTTTCCATTTCTTGGCTTCCAGACCACCTACAGAGAGCTTGTGGAAGGGCGTTTCCAGGCCTGGGCTGTGCTTTCTTGGTAACTGCCCTGTACTGTCTCCAGAACTTTCCATTCTACCACATGTCCACCTCTGCCCCCGTTTGCTTTCTGAGACTCAAGTCCTCTGCATAGCTGCCTTGCTGTCTGGATTCTCAGAGGCAGACACTGGTGGCTGGAGTGTGGCTGGAGAAGGGACATCTATCTCTCTTGGCTCTGCTTCTCCCAGAGGACATATAATTTGCTTGATAGATGCATTCTGGCTCCTCAGGGTGGGATGTGGAATTGTGCAAAAGGCTGGGTGCACGAGGCTTTAAAAACAGCCACGAGGATAGTAACACCTGGGGGACAAGTGAGGGGAGGAGGGATGTACTCAGTGGTGTGGCCGGCTGCATGGGGAAGGAATGGAGATCAAGGTTCTGGGGTCTCTGAGAGGGGAGCTGTGGGCCCGTTACAGTGATGACAGCCGGTGGTTGGCATATCGCTATTTTAAAGCCACGTCTGTCATCTTAAGCAGCCCTTCTCTGATGGGACCTTTCTATGCCCCTGCCAAGAGGGGGAGTCCATTCCCCTCATGAATCTCGGCTGACCTAATGACTCACATGTCACCAGATGACACCACCAGACCTCCGAGACTAGGTCTGAAAAGACATTCAGCCTCTGCCTGGCTCTGTCGGACCCCCATTCTGAACTCAGTTCGCCAGGTGGAGAACTGGGCTGGAGGGTCAGTCTGACAGAGCAAACCATATCCCTGCAGGCTCTGTCCCCTTTGGCTCCCCCCTCCCCTCTGTTTGTCTCTTGGTGGTGTTTGCTTTCCATCCGCCTGGGTGTTGTGGGCTCCCAGGGTGTGGGAGGGCTTGAGAGGGTGATGAGAGGAAGCATGGATGCTTAATGCTGTCTGGTTTCTTGGCACCAGCCCCAGAATGCTCCTCACTCCCCTTGTCCTTCCCTCCCTTCCTTTCTGTGGTCCTCCTGCCCGACCCTCTGTCCTCTCTGGAAGGCTTTTCTTGCTCACTCTTCCTCCTACTGGAGAAGTGTCAGCGTGCCATCGGGGTAAGGGAGGGAAGTGAAGACCCGTGGTTCTTTCCCAGGGACTGCCAGCTGTTCCTTCACCTTTGCTCCACGTCAAGCGCATTTCCTTCCCAGAGCTGCGCTGCTGCCCTGGCCTTGCTCCACTCCGAGCCCCCCCATTCTGCCCTTAGGCTCCTAGTTCGCTTTGGGGCCCTGACTCCTAGGGTCTTTGTATGTCGGCTTTGCAGCTGTTCTTTTATGCCTGGAATTGGGCTTTGCTGCTGACAGAAGGTTCCACAGAGTCTCAGTAATTCTTTCCATCCAGTTTTCCCTCCCAGGGCAGCCTGTGACTCCCTTCTCCTCCCCCAGAGGCTGGATTCTCCACGGAGCGTGCGGGAGAGCGGCCTTCTCAGAACCACAGGCAACAGATGAGCGCTCAAGCCCTCACGCGTCTGTCTTTGTTTTGTTTCAGTTTTACAGAGTTTTTGGACCCGTTCCAGAGAGTCATCCAGCCAGAAGAGATCTGGCTCTATAAAAATCCTTTGGTGCAATCAGACAACATACCTACCCGCCTCATGTTTGTAAGTACCGTGGTTTCATAGCTGATGGGACCAGTCTCCCGAGTATGAACCAAATGGGTTCTCATTTCTGCTTTTCTAACCCCTGCTGAAGACAGTGAGCAGCCTGGAGGAAAGAGGAGGTGAGGAGCCCATCACGTTAAACTCGTTTCCAGATCATGACGGGCGCTGCTTGGTCCTGTGAAAACTAGTAATTGCCTGCCACTTTGGAAGGGGAAGGGACCTGCTTAGCTACGCTGGGCTGAATTGTTTCCAAATATTTACAGTAAGATCAGCCTAGAAACAGATTTCCCTGCTCCATCTCCTTCGAGGATAAACCTCAGGCATCATAGATAGCTCTGTGAACCGCCCTTCTGGTTCTAGCTGGTCAGGTGACCACGGATGAGAACACCTTGTATGACTCAATCTCTGGATAGTGCTTTGTGTCTCTCTGCCTCTAGAACAAATGGGCCAGCATCCAAATAGCTGGTGGATATAGTGGCATTACTTTTACCTCTTCACCTTGACCCTGTGGCTATCGAAGCCTTTTATATATCACTTCCTATGGGCGGGGCCCTTTGCTGAGAGCTTGAGAAAGAAGGATAATCTCATTGAATCCCACCCAGCATTCCAGTGAGAAAGCTGTCAGTCTTGTCCACATTTGCAGGTGCAGGGTTGCGTCCCAGAGGAAGGAGGGAACTTGCCCGGATCCACACAGCTAGTGAGCGGCAGAGCCAGGATTCAGATCCAAGCAGCCGGGTCTGAGCCCTATCTCAGCCATGAGGCTGCCCCGTAGGGTGGGAGCCACGTGTCCAGGATTCCTTGCAGATGTGAATGGCCTCCTGGGGAATTGCCATCAGGCCTTTCTCTAGCAGAGGAAATATTTAAGCTCTTCTTTGTTACAACAGTCACAGGACTTTTGGTTGGCCAGCCTTATAGCTTGAAGTTTATTCCTGTTGACCAGCCATTGTGTCTTGTGCCTCTGGAAACTTAAGTGACTGGGCCAGAGAGTTCTTCGAGCACATGAGGAATATTTCTGCGTTTTGAAAGAAATACCTCTGATTTTATGAAGGAAATCTTGTTATTAGTGATGATTGGAAAGATCTTTGTGTCTGCAAACATCCCAAAATGCCCAGAACGTTACATGAGCTTAGAAGTATTATTTTAATTGCTCTTTAATGATTGCTTTTCCACTGGAAACTAAACTGGATTTGGTTAAATTTCAGGGGAGTTGAAGAGTTCGGGCATTACCGAACACTTGAGTATGAAAATTAGACTTTTTCCATTTCTGCTCTAACTCAAATCTTCTATAAATCCTAGAAATAAAAAAACTAGCATATGTCTAACTAGTTTACTCCATGGTTTTGAAAGGGGGAGGCTCCTACTTACCACTTATCCCCATTCCTTCCAGTTTTTGCATATTATGTGCTATAAAACACAATTTGGAGATGAATGTTCATTTGAAATATTGTGAGAAATTTGTGCCCATGTCCTAGATTTATGAACAATGGATTGTTGTGAAGTCTAGATACAAATGCCACAAATATTCAGGCTGCAGACACAAATAGGAGGGGACGCATTTGCCTGTTGGATCGCTGCAGTAAAGGACTTATTCAGTACTGTGATTCTCAGAGAATAGAAGTGTATTCAGCCTCAAATCCTGAGTCCTACCCTGGAGTCCCCTAACGAGATAAGTTCAGCCTTTTGTTTTGTTAATAGTAGTTGATGCATTTCATTCATTTGGTCACAAGATTTAATGGGATTCCACAATAACACAAGGAAAGCAGTAGATACATTAATAATAGATGTAACAGAAAGAGGAAAAATACTCCGTCACCACATTAGATTTTTTTTTCTCCTGGATTTTAGTAAGAGTTTAATATAAAATATCATTTGTTTGCTTCGATCCTTTAAAACCTTCAGATGTTTATGGAAGACTGTAATAAAACATGTTTTTATACCATGTTTTAAAACTGTGTTGGTTTCCTTAGAAAGCTCCAGTTTTGCTACTTAATACATTAAAAAAAAATCCTGGGGTCTCTTCTACTTTTGGTTGGAATGTTTAAATCTAAAGGCAGACTTTTTAACTTTCTAACCAAAGTGTTATTGAAAGGCAGCTGGTAATAACCCAGTTGTCTTTTGATTGGGAAATTAGGCCTCTGGAGGGGTGTGTGTGTGTGTGTGTGTGTGTGTGTGTGTTGACGTGTGTATTTTACAGCAGCCACTTGTTCAGCTGTCACAAAAGTAGTATCAGAATGGTAGGGGATTGAGTTGAGCAGAGTGAATGGTGATCACATCACCAGGAGGCCCCCTCATTTGTTCTGCCTTTGGCACTTTCAGGGAAGATGACTATGTCTGTCAACCTGGAAGTTGAATGTGTAGTTGGGTTGTTTGATTCTGAGAGTTTGTTTCCCCTGATGACTCTGGGTTCCTGTTGAGCAGAGAGACAGACTGAGAATTCTTTTCACATACACTGAGTCTTGAATTAACATTTTCTGGATGTTCCCAGACCATTAGCTGCCTTTATGGACAGCTGCTCCCTTATTCAGAAGATGTCATGGTTCCTTCCTGAGTGTGTGGGGTTTATCATAGCATCTTCGAAAATCTACTTTTTGGTGTAGGAAGACTTTGTGCTGGTTTTTGCTTTTTTTTTAATTATACTTTTTGTTGCTGTCTTAGTAGTTGTGTCTTTGTACATTCAGGAAACACTTCCAGGAGCCTGCTGTGGGTAAGGAAAGCCATAGGAGCTTCAGGTGATAGGAAGTCAAATCAGACCTGGGGGGAGGGGATATCCTTAGGAGTCCTGTAGGATCCTGGGGGAGATGGTACTCTAAAGAGAAACAGAATCTAGGAAGGGCTAGAGGCTCAGGTAAACTTGTAGGGAGCTTCATCACCACCATCATCATCACCATCACCCCTGTCATCATTATCATCATCACCCTCATCACCATCATCACTACCATCATCATCATCACCACCATCATCATCACCATCACTACCATCATCACCATCATCACCACCATCATCACCACCATCATTACTATCACCACCATCACCACCACCATCACCACCATCCTCATCACCATCATCACCATCATCACTACCATCATCATCATCATCACCACCATCATCATCACCATCACCACCATCATCATCACCATCATCACCATCACCACCATCATCATCATCACCATTACCACCATCACCACCATCACCACCACCATCATCACCATCATCATCAACATCACCACAACCACCATCATCATCACCATCATCACCATCACCACCATCATCATCATCACCATCATCACCATTACCACCATCACCACCATCACCACCACCATCATCACCATCATCATCACCATCACCACAACCATCATCGACACCATCATCACTACCATCATCATCATCATCACCACCATCATCACCACTATCATCATCATCATCATCATGGCAGTAACAATAACCACCAACATCTCCTGAATATAGGAATTGTGCTTGCCATTTCACAGTGGCATCTCAGATAATCCTTCTCACCATCTGTTGAGGTCAGCACTTTTGTAATCCCATAATTTCAGTGGAGAAAATGAAACTGCAATGAGATTTGGCAACTTGTCCCAGGTTATACAACCACTGGACCTGGCTCTGAATGCCAGCTGCCAGAGGGTGGACCCTCATAGACCCGCTCAACTGTGATATCTCCGAGGGGACTTGAGGCATGTGGAGAGGTGGTAAGTAGCAGATCACACGCAGAAGAGCTGGTGTGTAAAGGCACAGAAACAGGAGAGCAGGGGCCCTGTGGGCCCAGTGAACAGGAGTGTGTTTAGAGTATCTGTGTGTGAAGGGGGCAGAGGAAGGCAGGGGTAGAAGCCAACTGTGGACAGCTTCAGCTTAGTTAGTTATTACTTCATTCCCCGAGAGTTACGAAGCACCTGCCTGAGCCAAGCATGGTGCTGGGTGATGGAGGTGCACAGCTGAACAAGCTACGGTTTCCCGTCTCATGGGGGACGCAGACATGAACATGAACTGGGTGGTCACAGGCAAGCTCTTGAACAGGTGAACTCAGGTAATGAGTTGAAGGAATGGTCGGTGTTCCCCAGTTGCTTTCCTTGGCTTAAAAAAACAAATCTACCAAAGACCCGTCCTTTGTCCTGTCCACAACCGTTCCAGAAGATAGACTTCTGTAGAATATTACTGATACCGTGTTGATTCGATAACAGGGTTTCCTATTTTAGTAGAGGATGCTTCTAAGGAAGACAGAAAGTCAATTTTGTGGGGAGGAGGGAAGGAAAAGAGACAAAGCTGGCGTGTGATAGACAGTTTAATTTTTAGACTTTTTGGTAAAGTCTTAGCTCTTTTCTCTGCAATGGACTGTCATTGTTTACCCACAGCAGGGCCTTTTCAGCTGTCTGTACTGCTCATCCCGGGTTGTCTCCATAAGCAGTTTTCAGCACACCTTTCTGTCAAATGCCAGAAATTAAGGCACTTTGGGCCCATCGTTTGTCTGATATGAATGAACCCCAGTGACAAGCTCTTCCCTAGCTAACATCCTAACGTCAGGGCGCTCTGGCTTTGACCCCTTTGGTTGTTAAAAGTTCTTGGTATACTTATGCCCCTCCCACTTCAGACATGCTAGTCTGGCTTTGTCATTTTCCAGAAGCATCCTGGCAGCACTGTGCCTTGCATCAGCTCCCGGGGTGACCCACCTTCTGGGTGCAGCAGTGGCTGGGAACTGACAGCACTTCCTGTGTTGCTCTCATTGGCCGATGTACAAGGCAGGTCCTTGGTGAAGATGTTGGTCACGTAGGGAATGGCAGAGAGCCCGGGTGAATGAGGCTCTTTGCTGTCCCTGACTTCTTCCCTGACTGCTGAGATCTAAGGGCGTAGTGGGCTATAACTTAAAACACTTTATTCCCAAATGCCTGTTCTCAGGATCCTGGTTCTTCTTTACTGGTCTGGGTCATTTGTTCAGTTTTCCCTGGGAAATAATGACATCGTAGCCAACAGCCAGCATTCACTGGATGCTAACTCTGCTCGACTCTCTGGGTAGGCAGGTGCCAGAGTGAACTGCCTGAGATCAACTTTCTAGCTATGTGGCTTGGCACCCCTCCTCTCACTGCCTCTGTTTCCTTATCTATAAAAAGGGGCTTTAATAACATTTCCCTCCCCTCCTGCGGTGCTGAGGATCACATGGGATGATAAACTTACAGCACTTGTGCTTTGGGGCACAAGAGGCATTCAGTAACTGCTGGTGAATTTGAATCCTAGCAACAATATTTGTTAGACCCCATCTTATGGATGAGGAAACTGAGACTCAAAGGGGGAAGAGGCGGGGTGACTTGCTCAGGTCACAGAGCTGATAAGTGTCAGAACTGGAGCTTGAACCCAGCTTTCCTTAATCTGAGTCTGTTCCCTACATTTCCCTCTGCAGAGCACTGGCTTCTCAGCCCGGAGCATAGCATCGTGCAAATCCAGCTGTGTACCAGATCCTGCCTAATGATTTACATATTATCTTGATATTTCGGTTCTGTGGAGTACAATTCATCAGTAGCTTACAGAATGTTCTTTAATGGAAGAATGATCTCAGCTTCAGTTTCCCCATCTGGAAGATGAGGCATTTGGGCTTGGGTGATCCCTGTGATTCAAGACTCCAGCCCAGGCAGCATGGAACCTCAGGTTGGAGGTGTCCTGGGCCCACCAAGTGCATGCCTTTGGGAATTCAATCATCACTCCGAGTTCTAGTTTTGTGAGCTGTGCAAGATGGATAATGTTTCCCCCAACAGAGTAGTTAGAAGATTGGACAAATGTGAGGAACGCCCCTCACACATAGTAGGTGCTTAATCCATGACAGCTGCGACTGACATTTCTGTGACTTACCCATGTTCCTGGATCTGAGCCCCCTTACTTCTTCCTCCATCTCCAGAGAAAATGCATTTACCATGTTTTATCAATGCTTCTTACTTCTAAGGTGAGAACTGCTATAACACCATGGTTAAAAAGCACAGAGCTTGATTTAAACAGTCTGGGTACAAATCTTCACTTTACCACTTATTAGCTGTGTGCCTTTCAGCAGGTTGTTTAACCTCTCTGTGCCTTAGTTTCCCATCCATAAAATAAGGATGTATTAGTGTGTTAATTTGCCGCAAGTGCCTAGAACAGACCATGGCCTTTAATGAGTTTTCAGAACACGTTAGCCCTGGTTATCTAACTTATGTATGTAGGCTGAGCAGCCCTGTTCTCATAACTAGTGAGGAAAACTCAGGCCTGAAGAGAGTTCAATCTGTCCCCTGCATCCCACAGCAGTGATTGGCTGGAACTCATTGTTCTGGTCTCAGGTCCCATTTAATAAGCACTAACCATTCACTGTCTTGCCACTGGGCTCATTCCCAGGATTTTCAAAAAAAATTTTTAAGCCATGGAAAAATTAACTTGAGAGAAAAACAGTGCTGGGGAAATTTTCCTACCCCTTGTTTGTCCTCGATACCCACATCTGTTTGGAAGTAGAAGTAATCACTCCCCCCCTCCCCCTTCATGTCTCTGTGTCCATCTTATCTCCGTGGCCTCGGGCAGCAGACGAGCAACCTCTAAAGGCTTGTGTCGGAATTGTGGGAGGGGTGTACACCCGGCATAATTCAATCTGGTTTGCCTGGTGAAAGAGGGATTCCTTTCTCTTTTACTCAGTTCCAAGGTGCTCTTGCCCAGAAGGAGGTTGTTTTCCTAATGTGTTGGCTTCTGGGGCTAATCTCTTAACTCCCATCTTCTAGTAGGAAAATATTTGTAAAAAGGGGAGCATGTGATCCATGTAAATATGTCTCTAGCTATGCTGATTTGAAGACTGTGCTGTCCAAGGATGCGGCAGATATGTTTTCAGGAAGAAGAAAAGGGATTGGAGCCCAAATGTCACTAGGATGGGGGAAGAAAGATGGCCACACAGTCATGGGCAGACATTTCTGCGGCCTTCTGAGTGGGTGCTTTGTCTGATGCATTCCCTCATGTGGAGCTCATGAGCTGGGGAGCCCTGGCCCTCCTGGGTGCCTAGCATTGGCCCAGGAAGCAGTTCGTCAGTGGTTCTAGAAATGAGACCAACGTGCATCTACCTAGGAAAATCCTAGAATGGGTGAAATGAAGTGCAGTCTGGTTGGGCCATCAGAGCGAGGATATGTTAGAAGCAGGGGAGCTCAGGGAGCAGTGCTCAGGGAGACCCCCTTGGCCATCAAGCTGTGGGCCTGGAGCCACTGGGTAGCCCTAGTGCCTTCTCCAGCCCCTCCTCATGGGCCTGGAGCTGTTGGTGTCCTCTGTGGTGTCTCTGTCTCCTCTTGGTTGGCACATTCCTTCTCAGGATCTCCTGTAGGCAGCCTCTGCAGTAGGGAAAGTCTTGCCAACTCATATCTTTTCTGGGGTTTTATTCAGTCTAACCTTAGAGTACGTCATCTGGGATTATCTTGTAATGTTTCTTTCAGTCGTGCATCGTTCTCATTTTTGACTGTCAGTGGGGTCATTGCAGAGCTGTTCCCTGCTCAGTGAGCTGGTTTCCCCTGTTTGGGAGTGTGTGGTCTGCTCTGCATACCCGAAGTGAGAGGAAACAAGGAGCTGGGGGCTTTTTGACCTTAACCATAACTTTGGACGTCAGCACGCAAGGGCTTCAGTCATCAGTCTTTCAACGCTGAATGTGTGAGTCAAAACTCTGACCCATTGTTTCTGAGTCACCAGCGTCAGTATCATTTGAGATGCTTGTCACAAAATGTAGATCCCCAGACACATCCTGTGAGTGTACTTGAGGGACTCAGCATTGTCACAAGCCCGACTGTTATTCAAGGGTGAGAGCCACTGAGGCACTCATGGGGACGTCCACAGATTGGTGGAACTATTCACTCGCAAGTGAGTCTTGCCTTTTCCAGTCGCCTTTGGGGAATTCCTCTGCTTCAGTTCTTCATCTCCTCTCATACAGCAGCCCTTAGACTTCTATTCTTGCGAATGCCCTCCATGGTGATAGGACCTGCTCATTTGGTGTTTAAACAGCTAATTCATTCAGGGTCACAGCTGATAAGGAGGCTCATCGCTGGTGACTACCATTGTGGTGGGAAAGAGACTGGCCAGTGAGGAGAGGGGTTTTCTCACGTCTCATGAACTGCCTCTAATGACGGTTCCCAAAGACGAGACCCCAAGATGTGCTGAGCTCTGGCGGTCTGGTTGTACAAGTGTGTGGACCATCTCCAGTCGTTGTGAAAGACTGTTCACTTGGGTGATTTCTGTTTTTATAAGAGAAAAGTGTCTTCCAGCTGTGCCTTAGCCCTTTCCACAAAGGGGCATTGCATTAGAGTACAGGTGGAAGTTTCCAAAAGCATGAACACTATTTCCAAAAGTGAGGACAGTCGTTCCCATACTCCCCCTTCCCACCACTGTCTGTTAGGCCAGTTGTGGATTTGCAGGATATTTAGTCCCTTCCAATATTGTTATCCTGAGATGTTATAATCATAAGGAAGTAACTGAAGTACTTTTTTCTTGGTTGTTGGAATGTTGAAAACAGTTACTACGTAATTGTAGAATGCTGAACAAAGGCTAGACATGGCAGGCAGAAAACCTGGTCTCCAAAGCCTGGCCTTGCTACTCATCAGCTTTATGTCTTTGGGCACATTATTTAGTCCCCAGGCCTGGCAAAGATAGTCACAGAATCATCATGAGGGTTTAAGAGACGCTGGTACCTGAGGCTACCCAAACACAGTTCCTGCCTCATAGAGAGTTCTATAATGAGCATTGCTTGCATCTGAATCCCACCAGCTTGATTCATTAAACACTTATTGCACTTTTGTGTGCTTTGGGCCAGGGGAGGGGAGGGAAGGGGAGGGGGGAAAGGAAAAGAGGTGGCAAGCAAAAGGATTAAACTCTGCTTTGCAGAGGAAATGAAATTCAACAAAAGAACACCAAAGAGAATGAATCGATTTACTCTGAGCAAGTCCAACATGCTCCCATGTTGCCAGAGAGCTGGGGATGGGAGGCCAAGGGTTCTTTTACCCTTCTGCAGGGGAGGATGTGAGGGGGTTGCTGGCAAAGCTGAGTCATCGTGATTATAGGTTATTCTTTTCTGTTTAAAAAGCCACCACTTTAAATGTGGCTCCCAGCAATTACAAATCAATTATAACCCACAATCAGACCTCCAATTTTTTTAAGTCTTCCGAGTCTCTAAGTATAGATATAAATCCTTTTTCTTTGTGTGAGGTCAGGAGTTCAGTAAGATCATTCAGCTAGTGAGTCTAAATGAAACTAACTTGAACTAATTATCAGTCAGCCCTCTGAGAGCAAACTGCTGTCCTCATAAGGGATTATTTGTTATTTTTTTCCAGGCAATTTCTTTCCTCACACCCCTGGCTGTTATTTGTGTGGTGAAAATTATCCGGCGAACAGACAAGACTGAAATTAAGGAAGCCTTCTTAGGTAGAGTATTCACGGTTCCTGCTCTAGGGGATGGGGCTGGACTTAATTAGATCAGTAGATTTTAAAAATCTCTGTTGCACCCAACTGATTTTTCTCTTGGTCAGATTAAGCTTGGGAGAAACAAGGAAAGGTAAACTTTTAACCCTAAGAAGAGCCAATGCACAGAGGGTAAGCACCTCGCTTTCCTTGGCAGCCTTGTCGCTGTCCATTGTGCTGAACACGAATGTCCAAATATACATCTGAGCTGGTCGTGCTGCTCAGGCACAGCAGAAGGGTAGCTCTTAGCCATGAGGCAAAGAGAATCTGAAACTGTCACCATTGACTGTCCAATCCCACATCTGTGGCTAATAAGCCCATGTTACACGCATTTCAGAAATCAGCCACAGACTTCTTGACCAATCACCAAAGGTCAAAAGCAGATGTAAAATACAATAGACATTGGAAATAAACTCCGTAACTCATATTTTGGGGGGACATTTTGGCAGTCAAGCAATTGTTACTGTATAAAGAGTGCCACCATCTTTGCCACTGATTATAACACCATTGTTATAAATTCTCCCCAAGCTAAGCCATACCTGCATGTGACATGAGTTTAACATTTTTAAGATTAAATCCATTTTTATGGTCTTCATGTTAGTTAAATGACTGAGTAAATGACAGTATTAAAAGAAAGCAAAGCTAATCGGCTTGTTTAGTAACCAAAATAAACTACCCAATAACGAGGTTTTCAGCTTTTTGAGCATTAGGAGAACTGAATTATGTTTATTTTTTGACACCTCAATAAAAACTATCCAGACCCTCACACAAACCACTTTTGGTATGTTGTATATTCATTTAGTTAGATATCATATCTGGAAAAATGAGATTCCCCACGTCCAAGGGTATGTTTGTAAATTATTGGGCTTTGAGGAAATGAAAATATTGCAAAATTATGGTCTTCTCTTTTCTTGGTGCAGGAGTGAGGATAGGGGCAACATCTGGGGTATGCAGAGCAGTTAAGGGGCTTTGTGCTCTGAGACAGGACAGGGAACATTTCTTACATAACCAGGCTTTGGTTGGGCTCTAATTGAACAGAACAGAATCTCTCTCCAATTAGCTCATATAAATTAGGGGTTTAGTTACAGGGCTGTATCAGCAATCTCACAGATACCCAAGAATCGGGGGGTGGGGGGAAGGACAGAGGAGCATTGTGGGGACTGGAATTGGGAGCCAGGCCATCGGGGGTAGAGATACACTCCTCTCCATAATGTGTCTTCCCTCTTCTCCTCACACATCCTGCCTAATCCTCTAATGCGGCCCCGTGCCTTTGGTTTCTATGACGTTTGGGCTTGCAGTGGTGGCGCTCCTGTCCCACACCTGTTAGGACCATCAGCTCCAGCGCCCACCTCCAAGTTGCTCTATGTCTTGAGGACCAGACTTCCCAGGCAGAGCCTCTGGCTTGACTCCTTTTTCACACCTGGACACAAAAGTCATGAGTCTCTGGTCAGCCTGTAGGTGACCTGCCTCGGGTCAGGTGCGTACCTAGGCTGCGTATCTGTGGTTTGGGGATTTGGCGATCACATGGTGTCAGTCCCCTCAGCTGAAGTGGCAGGAAGGTCAGGTTTTCCAAGGAGGGCATAGGTGCCCTCCCCATGTAGCTTGAGCAGCCAGGGCAGTGTTGGGATAACTACCCCTGTGGTCCCTGTAATGTCCTGCTGGTAGCCCTCTCCGCTGGCCTGGAAATCCCTTCACCTCACTTTTTATTCTAGTTGCTCCCCTGGCACGGAGCCCCTAGATAATAAGACTGTGGGTAAGAGCTGTCTTTCATGGTTGTGGTTATAATTTACTGTCAGCTTTTGGAGTTGTGTGCTGTTGTGGCAGTAAGTTACTTCTCTAGACCTTTTCATTTCCCGCTAAATCTCCCTTAGAGTGATATTTCAAAATTGCACACCATACCCTGCCTTCTCTATGTTAACAGGGAAGGTAGAATTATTGGATCTTCTGTGTGCCTAAATAAATGAGAGCCTGCCCTGGGAGCCTCCTGTTGTACACAACTCTTTGTTTTTGTTTTTGTTTTTGTTTTTAAATCCCTTCTTTTAGGAAGCCTTTAGAAGTAGGGGGTGAGGGACTGATCTTTAAAAACCAAAGACAGAAAACCAAGTATAGCATTTCCAATGTTATCTGGAGTTCAGGACTTTCTCAGTAAGAGTGGTTTAGTGCTCAGGTCCCTTCTTAAGCAGACCTGAAATCCCAAGACCTTCTCTTACCTACTTGTCCACAGTAGCCACTTTTGCACATCTCCTGTGGAACTAGATGAGTGAGGCTTGTCCCTATGCAGCACCCAGCTTTTAGGGATTTCTGCTGCAGAACAGCCAGTTGGTATAATAGAGTCCCCTGTTATGGAAATACTGCAGCATTGAATTCTCAACAACAACAAAAGTAACAAGAAAAGCCCTCTAATCCTCTGGGATGCCTATAAGCTGTAGTGTTCTCAGTGCAGGCCACTTGTGGGCTAACTCACAGGACACTTTACTTTGAATTTCTTTATTGGACACAGTCTGGTTTGTCGTTTTGTCTATTCTCTCAAACCCACAGTGCTGTGGGATGTTGTAAACACAGCTCTTATGAAACAGACCCACTGGGTTACTGTTAGTCAACAAGCATTCCTGATTGGGGCCATTTGTTTCCTGCTCAGCCAGCCTTTCATGCCTCTGATCTGGGCCCAGCCTGCCCTCTTGTATCCCTGAAAGGCCCCATAGTGGTCCCCTAGGGGTTGTACTATTCAGATGAAAATCATGAGTTCCATTTATTCCACAATGCTGAGATGACTTTCACCCTAAGTACCGTCACTCCAGAGCCCCATTGTTTTCTGTCTCCTTCAGGCTTTTGGATCAGAGAGTGAAGTTGCCAGCTGTTGGCAGTTACATCACATCGACACATTTTCTAGCTCAGCTACTTGAAACTTTTCAAAGAACTGCTCTTTGCTACAATAAAGCCAAGCCGGTGCTGAGGTTGGGGACGTGTATGGTGTTCTGGATTGATGTAGAAGTCTGTGAAGTTCCCCAAGGGCTTTGGGAGATCAGCTGGTGATGCTTGTTCCCAGAGACCTCCTCTGTGCTAAGGCCATGCTAGGACCAGGATCAGAAGGAGCCCCGCCCAGCTGGGAAAACACAATAGTGAGCCCGCCGAAGCAGCTCTACCAGGAAAAGACCCTGGTCGTGCAGGGTGATCCCGCAGCCTGTTAACTGTCATGGCTCTGGGGAGAATACAGCAGTGAAGATAGCTCAGGGCATTCTCCCTCCTCTCTGCAAAAGAGACCTCTCTTGCTCTCAGCTGGCAAGAGAGAAGGGCAGGCAGCATTTTAGAAGGAAGGGCCTGTGTGTGTAGAATGAAATCAGATCTCTCTGAATTCCCACACACGGGGTTCCAATTTATCCATCCCAGTTGCCTGCTTGGTGTGTTCATGGCCGTGCTGTGCTGTGATGCCTGCTTTGCTCTCTGCACCCCAGTGGCCCAGCCGTCCTCTTGCCACACTCAGATAGGGCTCGTTGTGGCCCATCTCGTGCTTAGGTGATTAGTTTCCCTTTGACAGAGGTGTTCATTTGAACTGGTCCCTCCCATTCTCTCTGCTTCCTGTGACTTGTTAAAAGCAGATAGGTTTTGTATCAATCTCTGTGGCCAGTGCCCTTGGTGACTGTGTTGGTCATTGTGCAGTACTTTCTGCTCAGAGAACACATTTGTCTCCCTTGATGACCATGCATTGCTCTAGGCAGTTCCTTCACGGAAATGTCCCTCCACTGCCGTTTTCTTACATAAATCTCAGCTACTATTGAACAGTTGATGGTTGCCAAAGGGAAATGGAAATCATGTGCTTTGTTATATTCAACAAAGTGTTTGGAACGGGGCATCAGTAGGTTTTTATTGCTCATGCAAGGAGAGACTGGTGAGGTACCCTTTGAATGATCTGTACTTCATCCAGTAAAAGCCTTCCAAGTTGCTTAGAGAAAGTCTCCATGCTGTATATTTTTAATAATGTATTCCAAAAGTTCCTACTGCCTCACGTGGCAAAAAGCACCACCTGGTCAAACCTTCTCAAAACCCAGGGACGTGTTGGGACTGTTCACCTTCTCAGAAAGTGATTTGTTTGATAACAAAGGGACAGCTGTCAGCAGGTGATGGGTCAACACAGAGATAATCGCCGAGTGGGAATGTCCTACTCTAAAGAAGGATTCCGACAGCTGCTCTGATTAGAATTATGTTTGAGAAGGTTGCCAGAAACAAATACAAAAGTTGTGTTTCTTGCTACCAGTACAAGAAACTCTACATGCTATAATATTAAATCTGGTTATACCAGACCAAAACATGGGTTCCTTTGCAATATTAAAAATTTTAGTCAAGGAAGAGAGATAAATTTCGTGTCATAGGAGCTTGGGATTTTATGAACCACTCTCCAAAGTCTTGCCTTAATTATATTTTACTCTAGCCATTCAGACTTCCCTCTGTCTTTTAAACTGTTGGCTCATATGTCTATGGTCATAATTGAATAGTATGTTGATGTAACGATGATGACGATGACGATGACGATGATTGTGATTTGAGAGCCAGGTGATTATTTTTCTGTCTGTTGGTTTTGTTTTGTAGCGGTGTCCTTGGCTCTTGCTCTGAATGGAGTCTGCACAAACACTATTAAGTTAATAGTGGGAAGGTAAGTTCTAGAAAGAAACAAATGGTGGCTTAGACTCTCAAGGTCATCTGTGGATGGCATTTGAGCTTTGGCTTATGGCACATTTCTCTTGCCCCCCGGGGACATGATTTCTGTTCTCCATTTATCTTGCCTTCTCCCTCGACTGCTCCAGAAATGAGCTAGTTTCCATAGAGATGAACAGTCAAAAGACCTGAATTTGAGGCCTGACTTTGGCTGTTGGCCTTGGACAGGTTAGCTCCCCTCTCAGAAGCTTAGCAGTTACTGATTATCTAGCTGGTGGAGGGTGCTGGCCAGGTGCCCAGGGGGCAGAAGGTAGATACAAATTGGGCAGCGCATGACCGTGGGGCAGTGGTGTCCTCCCAACTTTCTGCGTTCAGAGTTGCTGTGGGGCCCCAATTAAATGCTGGTTCCCAGGCCTTGTCTGCTCTGAGGTTCTAGTTCAGTAGGTAAATAACCACACTTGGGGAAACACTAGCTGAGTAGAGGGGAGAGAGTACACCAGAAGTTCTGATAGATTATTGATACTAATTATTGATATCTTATAGATATTGACAGATTATTACTGGGCCTAGATCCCAGAGCTGGGAAGACCAGGGACCCTGTGTTTACAGCACTAGCAAAGCCTTGTCCATGGCTGGCCTTCAGCAAATATTAGTTGAATTAATGGGAAGGGATTGGCCATCACCCATCTGTGTGAGAATCCTCACTGGAGGGAGGTAGAAAAACACAGGGTGACGTGTGTCGGGGCAGGAATCCAATTACCGGGGCTTAGGCTTGCCTTTGCCACTTACTGGTTGTATGTGACCTTGGGCAGGAGTGTAATCTTTCTACACCTTCCGTTTTGCACCTGTCAGATGAAGGAATTCCCGGGGTTGGCATAAGACACGGTGCACGTGCAGGGCTTGGCACTAATTGTGGTACCCCGTAAGGGCTCCGTAAGTGCCAGCGGTGCCTGCAGCTGGGGGCTCGACCTCGAGGCCAGCTTCCACCCCCGTCCTGTGAGGTCTGTCTCCCCAGACCTAGGCCAGGGAAGCCAGCCTGGATGACTGGGCGCTCTGCATCCTGGAGCTGAGCCGTTGGGTCCCCCGTCTCAGTGAGGTTAGGCGAGACCTGCTGTTCGAGGAGGGGCAAGTGACCATCCAAACTCAAGACGTAGGGGCATGAGGAGCCTGGAGTCTGGGGTTCTGAAAGCAGCCTCTGAATGGGAGCTGTCGATGGAGGCAGGAACTACCTTCTACTCTGCCAGTGCTGTGTTTACGTGCCTCCTATCAGTCTTCTCGTCCGTCCTCACGACCTCCCCTTTGGGCAGGTATTCATCTCCCCTTTTACAGATGTGGAAGCTGAGGCTGGGGGAGGCTACGTGACCTTCCCAAGGTCAGAAAACTAGTAAGTGGCAGAGTGGGAGTTCCAGCTCAGAGCTTTCTGACCCCGAAACTTGAGCTTTTCTCAAGACCACCATGTCTGGAGTGGTCCCCGGGGAGCCCCGGTGTTGATGGCAGGAGGAGGAGCTGGGGGCAGCAGGGAATGGGGGGGTCAGCTGGGGGTTCCTTTGTGATGGCAGCATTTTATATTGAAAATGTCCATGGTGTCTTTTGTAGACCTCGCCCCGATTTCTTTTACCGCTGCTTTCCAGATGGAGTGATGAACTCAGAAATGCACTGCACGGGTGACCCCGATCTGGTGTCCGAGGGCCGCAAAAGCTTCCCCAGCATCCATTCCTCCTGTAAGTTTGGTGGCTGGGCCTCTCTTTAATTCCCAGTCATGTTTCCTGACCACTTTCCTTGGGCGTTTAGTGGAGAGGAAAGTGCTGGGACACGAATGTAGAGCACTGTTCGTTCTTCTTCCCTGTAGGCTTAGAGACAAGAATTCGACAGGAAGTAATAAACCTGCGGACGAGGCTCTAGAGTTTACAAGATATTGTATGTGTTGCTTCTGTGAGCCCCGCGGAGCATGACATGTGACACTTTACCCTTTGGCAGTACGCTTCGGGAGCTTCACGGTGCAAGGGAATTTACCATGTTCCCTGGGACCTTGCTTTTCAGCCCCGTGTTCTCGCTAGTTTATTCCTTCCGTGACAGTATCACGTGTGTGTACCCACATATAGCATTTATATGTACACGCACGCGTGCCTCAGTATATAGTCTGGTTATGGACGTGCCGGCTGGGACCAGCCTTAAAGCCAAGACTTAATAATATGAATCAGGGGCAGGGTGGTGTAGTGGAGAGAACACAGGTCTTTGTAGTGACGGACCCTGGCTCTGCCAGGTCTTAGCTCTGTGACTTACCCGCTCTTGCCTCAGCACCTGCTGTGTACAATGGGAATGATGATGCCTCCACTCCTGGTTGGAGTGAGGGTTACAAGAAGTAATGGTGGTCGCTGGTGTTTGGAGCAGCTGCCGTGACAGCATGTGTAGGGCATTGTGTCATTGAATCCACTCGATATATATGTGAAGTACTTAGTATGGTGCTTTAAATCAGCAGTACTTATCCATGTTGTTGTCTGTGACCAGATGTGAGGGTCCAGAGTATCCTGGTTCATTCCAGTAATGTTTATTGAATGACCGAGGTGCCAGGTACGGTGCTAGGTGTTGGGGACACAAAGATAATTAAGACACAGCTCGTGTCCTGGGGACTCTAGAGGCAGTGGCACACTGTATTATGTTGATGACACTGGGATCATTAGAAAACCATGGCTACAGGCGACCACTTGAGAGAGGCCGTTCTTGTGACCTGAGGTCCTTGATTTCTCACAAGTCTGAAGTTATCGGCCATTGGCAGGCCCGTTACCTTGATCTTTTCTGTTTTTTTTTTTTTTTTTAAGTATGTAAGACATTACCTGATCGCGGCTGGATCAAGGAGTCAGTGGATACATTTTCCTGCAGTATTTGTTGGATATTTTGCTCAGAGCCCTTAGAGACTGAAGCCCTATGAGCAAGATATTGGGGTGCCAGGCGCTCTACGTGAATTACTGTTAATCTGTACGATGGCCCCCCTAGGTCGGGTTTCCCCATTTTATATATAAGGACAGTGAAGCTCAGACTCCGTAACTTGTTCAAGGACACTTACCTGACCTTCACACAAGCCTCTAACTCGATAGTGTCTCAGGGCTTCCGTGATGAAATACAATGAAGTATTCTATGTCCATTTAAATAAATAACTCATATTCTTGTCTGGTTTGTTGGAGACTATAGGGGGTTGAAGAACGTTCCGCCAAAAGATATGTCCAAGTCCTAGCCCACAGAACCTGTGAATGTGACCTTTTTGGAGAATTGTCTTTGCAGATGTAATTAAATTAAGGATCTCGAGATGAGATCATCCCGGATTTAGGTAGGCCCTAAATCCAATGACAGATGTCCCTATTAGAGAAAGACATAGGAATATTTGAGATGCAGAGACACAGGTGAGAAAGCCACGTGAAGATGGAGGTAGAGATTGGAGTGGTGCAGCCACAAGCCAAGGAATCTGGGGCCACCAGATGCTGGAAGGGGAAGGAAGGATCCTCTCCTGGAGTCTTCAGAGGGAGCATGACGCAGCCCACACGTTGATTTCAGACTTCTGGGCTCCCGAATGCGAGGGACTACGTTGCCTTTGTTCTCACCAGGCTGGTGGTCATTGGTTACGGCTGCCCTGGGAAAAGGATATAGAGGCTTAGCCTGAACACTTAGCAGCCAAGGAAAAGGCTTTGGCTCTAGAATCTTGGGGGAGTTGAGAGAAAATGCTTACTTGAGTGTGCTTCGTCAGAATGCCCACTGAGGTTCACGGGGGAAGGGGCCCGGCAGTGCGTGAGGGTGGAGGGCCCAGGGTTCTCCAAGGCCGCTTGAGGCGGAGCATGCGTTTGGAATCACGTCCCCTCTGAGTGCGTCTGTGCTCTCTGAAGTCTCATTTTAAGCGATTGTCTGTTTTGGAGGAGTCGTAGGTGCCAGCTGGAAGAACGCCCGCTGCCCTGCCTTCCGTTTGATGGTCAGGCAGTCCCGTGCTGGCACTGTTGAGAGGTCCCCAGAAGAGCGTGTACCTGGGGTTGGCTCCCATCTGCTCTCCAGCTCTGTCCTTGTAGGGTCCCTCAAGTTCTCTGTTGTTTTAGGGCATGTCCCGTCCTCCCAAAGACTTGGTGCTGAGCTTGAAGGGGCTTCCAAAGCTCAAAGCAGAAAGAAGTCAAACCCTGAACCCTGGCTTTCAGATGGTTGACTGAGGCCTGCCAGCACAAGTTAGTATCCAGCATTGCATTTGACCTTGGGCAGGAAATAGCTGTCATGTGAATAACTCAGCCCAGAAGACTGCCGGTCCTAGAGAGTAGAGGCCAGGCCCCACAGAAGTGTTTCTTTTAGAAGCACACCTTCCCTATCAGATGCATTTTCTGACAGGGCTGCCCACCAGCTCCCTGTCAAGTGTATGGCTGATTTCCTATCCATGCTAGACTAGCTTTTTGACAGAGGCTATTACTATCTTTTGCTTAAGACACTACTTAAAATGTTAAAGATTTTTACTACTTGGCAGACACGGAATCCTACCCAGCCTCTAGGCTTTGATGATAGTATTTTTATCTGTTCTCTTTCTTTGTTGTGACAGGTCAGTGATTGCCTTACAGGGAGCTGCCACATCCACTTAGAAGAGCCATCAGTGCTATTCTTTGGATTTCTCACTGTGGCTAACAGGAAGTGGTTGGCATGACTCTTGGCTCTTGGAGGAGGTGCTGGACCTCGGAGGGATGACCTTCGTGGACCCCCAGTGTGATGCACACACGCCTTCTCCCTTCAGTAAAATCAGCTTTGTAGGTTGCCCAGGAGTGAGTGGACACAGGCATTCTGGGCCACAGGATCTCCTAAGACGAATTCCTCATGATAGATAATCACAGCTTTGCTTCTGCTCTGGTTATAGATAATCGGTGACTGGAAGATAGTTGATGTCCACATACCACCCTGCAGAACAGTTGGTTTTCTTTGAACCTAAGAACAAACATTAATTTCTGTTGGAAACGAAAGATCTTGTGCTTAGTTGGCCATAAGCAGTCAAACAGCACTCTGCTGAAGTGCTCACATGGCATCCAGCCCTCAAATGGCGTGTCTCACAGCAGCCATCTTGTGAGACTTGTTCCGTAAGGTGGCCCAAGCCTCCCTTGTGGGAAAAATCAGAGTCACGGTTACAAAGAGAAGAGCAAGTGGTTTCCTGCAGAAACCAAGAAGTTACCAGAAACTGGGAATTTATTATTTTTTTAATTTTAGAAGTTTTATTTACCCATTTATTTTAGACAGAGATAGAGCGAGCACATGCACGCATGTAAGTGGGGAGAAGTGCAGAGGGAAAGGAAGAGAGAGAATCCACAAGCAGACTCCCTGCTGGGTGTGGAGCCCAGCACAAGGCTCAATCCCATGACCTTGGGATCATGACCTGAGCGAAAGCCAAGAGTTGGCCGCTGAGCCACCCAGGTGCCCCCAGACACTTGGGATTTAAAGCACAGAAAGGCAATATAGCTTTAAAGGAGGGACATTCTGAAAAGGGAATTGTCTTTCCCTGCAGTCTTGGCTTTTGATTGGGTATTGTTTCACATTCCAGAAAGAGGATAGCTTTCAGAGAGAAAATCAGAAAAAAACAAATTATTAATGCCAAGTCAAGCTATTAAGAAACTTCTTTCTTGTGAAAATGGCGAGAATACGTAAAGTGATATTGTTGTTCAGGGATCAGCAAACAACAGCCCATGGGCCAAATCCAGTGCCTGCTTGTTTTTGTAAATAAAGTTTTGTTGGAACAGCGAGATGCCCGTTTGTTTATGGATTGTCTATGGAGGCTCCCACCTTCTAATGGCAGGGTTGCGTGGTTGCAAGGGAGACATGGCCCACAAAACTGCAAACGTGTTGCTTATGCTCCAAACAGGTAGTATTGAAAAGCATCACCATGATGGTTGGGGTTGGGGAGGGACAAATACAGGCAGAGGACAGAAGATTTTTAGGGCGGTGAAACTACTCTGTATGATACTGGAATGGTGGATGTATGTCATCATATATTTGTCGAAGCCCATAGAGTGCACAGCAGGAAGAGTGACCCCTAAGGTAAACTGCGGGCTTTGGGAGATGATGACGTGTCAGCATAGACTCATCAATTGCAACAGATGATGGGGGATGTTGATAATGAGGGAGGATGTGCACCTGTGTGGGGGCATATGAGAAGTCTCTGTACTTTCTTTCTTTCTTTTTTTCTTTATTATTTTTTAAAGGGTTCCCCTTTCTCCGCATCTACGCCAACATCTGTTGTTTCCTGAGTTGTTCACTTCAGCCACTCTGGCCGGTGCAAGGTGCTATCTCATGGTGGTTTCGATTTGTATTTCCCTGATGCCGAGTGATGTTGAGCGTCTTTTCATGTGTCTGCTGGCCATTTGTATGTCTTCTTTGGAGAAATGTTTGTTCATATCTTCTGCCCATTTCTTGAGTGGATTATTTGTTTTTTGGGTGTTGAGTTTGAGAAGTTCTTTATAGATCTTGGATACTAGCCCTTTATCCGATAAGACATTTGCAAATATCTTCTCCCATTCCGTAGGCTGCCTTTTAGTTTTGTTGACTGTTTCCTCTGCTGTGCAAAAGCTTTCTTATTTATCTTGACGAAGTCCCAGTAGTACATTCTTGCTTTGGTTTCCCTTGCCTTTGGAGACGCATCTAGCGAGAAGTTGCCGCGGCTGATGTCGAAGAGGTTACTGCCTACGTTCTCCTCTAGGATTTTGATGGATTCCAGTCTCACATTGCGGTCTTTCATCCATTTTGAGTTTATTTTTGTCTATGGTGTAAGAAAGTGGTCCAGTTTCATTTCTCTGCATGTGGCTGTCCAGTTTTCTCAACGCCATTTGTTGAAGAGGCTGTCTTGTTTCCATTGGATCTTCTTTCCTGCTTTGCCGAAGATCAGTTGGCCATAGAGTTGAGGGTCCATTTCTGGGTTCTCTATTCTGTTCCATTGATCCATGTGTCTGTTTTTGTGCCGGTACGATACTGTCTTAATGATTACGGCTTTGTAATACAGCTTAAAGTCCAGAATTGTGATGCCTCCAGCTTTGGTTTCCTTTTTCAATGTTCCTTTAGCTCTTCAGGGTCTTTTCTGGTACAAATTTTAGGATTGTTTGTTCCAGCTCTGTGAAAAATACTGATAGTATTTTGATAGAGATTGCATTGAAAGTGTAGATTGCTTTGGGAACCATGGACGTTTTAACAATATTTGTACCTTCTTCATTTTGCCATGAACCGAAACTGCTCTAAAACATTTAAGTCTGAAAAAAGGCATTACTAAAGCAAGACCAGTGCACCTTAATTGTGCACACAGATGTTTCATTTTTAAACAATTCCATTATATTTTAAAAAGGGGGCATTTATGGGATCATCAGTGCTGGTAGGATACACTCTTTAAATGGCAGACAAGATTTAAAAGGTGTATCTGGCTGATGATGATTTAACAGATTCTTCTTGAGCACGCAGCTTTATAGGCACTGAGTTGGTACTCGGGGAGGGTACAGGATGCTCAGACATGGCCAAGTCCTCTTTAGGGCGAGGATGAATACCAGGTACATTACCACAGTGGTCTGGAACTGGGGACGAGGAATTCCAAGCAGGGGACAGAAAAGCTTTGGGAGGAAAACCACTTTCTCCTATCATTTCCCAGGAGAGGATGTATGAGCTACAATGTTTTAAGATATTTGTGTCTGAAGTGTCTTTTTTCGATTCTTTAGCTGGGTGCAGAATTCTAGGTAGAAAAATCACTTTGGTGCAGGACTTTTGTTTACGTTGTGTTTGAGAGAGCCCTTGTAGCACTCCTTTCCTTGGTTTTCTTTTTCTTTCTCTCTCTGGAACCTCTTAGAATCTTTTCTCCATCTCTGGCCATCAGAAGGTGATGTGCCTTACTGGGATTCTTATTTAAGCTGGAAGCACTGAAGTTAACCAGGCAGAGCTCGTTAATTAAGGACGAATGGGGAGCCAGCTGGGTTTTCACTGCTTGACCCCGAGTATTAGCATCTGGCCTTGACTTTGAAGCTATTCCTTTCCCCAGGGGAGGCTCCCCAGGCTCTTGGCAGGTGTACCTGTGCCTGACCTTCTGGAAGCCAGGTGGAGGGGCTGGGGTTCTTACAGGTCACCTTGCAGACTGACCCTTCACCCTCGGTTCTCAGTCTTGTTGCTCAGCCCTGGGCTCTTCTTGCCTGCTTCTCCTGAGTGCAGAGCCTCAAATCATTAAACCTTCTATCTTCTTCAAGAGCCGAGGAGGTGGCAGCTTCCTTCCTGGTTTGTAGGATGGGGTGGAGAATTTAACTGCTCATAGTAAGGACTTTTCACCTGTTCCTTGTTTCCATCCCCTGCCTTCCCCTTGCCTCCTGTGGTACCCGGGGCCGCAGCTCAGAGCTTTGCAGGCCCTTGCTGGTGAATAAGCGGCTTCTCATCAGCACCGCCCTCTGCAGCTGTAGACTCGCCTTTCCTGGCTCTGGGAGGTACCCTGTCTGCCACCTGCTTTCATTGGCATACGTTGTGGTGTGGACTTGAGCTGCTTCTAGCTCCATTTAAGATAGAATGTATGTTCCTATTTGCATCAGAGAAACAGAAGCAGCAGTGTGTGTGTGTGTGTGTGTGTGTGTGTGTGTGTGTAGGGGGGCAGAGAAGGAGAGGAATGAAGAGGGAGCAGTTCTTTTAAGGAATTGGTTTGCATGGTTGTGGGGCTGGTACGTCTGAAATTTGTAGGGTCAGACCGCAGGCTGGAAAGTTCAGACAGGATTTCCATGTTGCAGTCTTGAGGTTGAATTTTTTTGGGAAACCTCAGTCTTCGCTCTTAAAGCCTTCCACTGATTGACCAAGGCCCAGCCACACTGGTCAGGGTGAATGAGCTCCTGAAAGTCAACTGATTTGAAACGTTCATCACATCTAAAAATACCTTCCCAGCAACATCTAGACCGATGTTGATGGAACAGCTGGGCACCAGGGCCTGTCCACGATGACACATAAAATTAGCTGTCACGCTGTTGTGCTTTCCTTCTTCTACCATTTTAAAATCAGAAACACCACCGAAATGCTCTTAATACCTTAGTTACAGAGATACCGCCCATCGGAAGGTTCTCAGTCAGCCTCGGTCTTACTCTCATGACAGAGTCCTTGAGAATGGAGTGATTCCACTAAAGCGTCTTTGTAGGCTGAGCGTCTGGGAGTTTGCTTTCACTGAACAAATCTAAATGCATTTTAAGGACTGATTGAAAAATGATCACAGGATGGCATGTATGCTAACTGGCCAGGTGTGATTCCATGAAGCATGAATATTCAGTATTATAAACCAGCTGGGTCTTCAAGTGTTAGGCAAGCTTTGCATAAAAGAAACAGGAAAAGGAAAACAGGAAATTGTAAGATTCATCTCTTTTGCATCATTGAGTTAATTGAAATTGCTATCCAGGGCTTTTGCTGGAAGGGTTTTGGTCGATGAGAAACTTGAAAAAGGCCACTTTCTTCTTCTTTTAAAAATGCTATAAAATGGCATGGCTGCTGAGGTCACTGTTCTGGCCAGGACCAACCGGTGGTCATTTGTCTGAGGTCAGCTCAACTTGTGTGGTTTCTGTTGGAACTTCAAGGGAAGCTTCCAGCATGTCGAGGGACAGCGTCAGATCCAGCAAGAGCCCCTCATGGCTTTTTCCCTACATTTGTATCCTCCTTCATCTCAAGCTTCGAAGGCTCTTTCAAAGGTTCTGGGAAGCAACCGTGCTTGTTTGCCACATCTTTCTCAGGCAAAGGGAGACTCCCCAGCGCAGCAGAAAGCCTTTCTCTGGGGATGCCAAATGCAGGGAGGGAATGCCTGCTGTCCGTAGAATCCTAGACCTCTTCTTAGGAGAGGTTTCTTTCTTTCTTTCTTTTTTTTTAAAGATTTTGTTTCTTTATTTATTTGACAGAGAGAGACAGCCAGTGAGAGAGGGAACACAAGCAGGGGGAGTGGGAGAGGAAGAAGCAGGCTCCCAGCGGAGGAGCCTGATGTGGGGCTCGATCCCAGAACGCTGGGATCACGCCCTGAGCTGAAGGCAGATGCGTAACGACTGCGCCACCCAGGCGCCCCATTAGGAGAGGTTTCTTAATCTCTCTTCCATCATCACTCCTCCTCCTTGTTTTAGACATGCCCCCCCCCCGAATTGCTCCTTTCTACTGTGAAATTTTAATGCCACCAATATCCTGTCTATCTGTGTATGTACCGTGGCCCTTTTTCAGGGCCACCAGCAATGATCGACAATCCCTAAGACTTTTTCATCTCCCCAAGAGCCAATTTTCATCCCCTCGGCCGGGGGCAGTGCTGTCCTGGTTGAGGATGCATGGATCGGGGTGGTAGTTCTCAGCCGGACTGTTTTGCCTGCCGGGGGACATTTAGCGATGTCTGAAAAAAGTTGCGGTTGTCACAAGACGGGAGGTGGCCCAAGAGCATCAAGTCCACAGAGGCCACCGGTGCCGCTAAGTGTCCTGCAGCGCACAGGACGGCCCCACCACACAGACTTAACTTGCCCCAAATGTCAGTAGTGTCCAGGCTGAGAAACCCTCGTCTCGGGGAGTTAGGTAAATATGTGGCAGACGTCAGTCACTCACGTGTTAAATTCGTCCACTCTCCAAGTTCCCGGTCTGACTGAGTAGGAAATGTTGAGAAATGGGCACCGTTCGATTAATTCAAAATACTCTCCCTCAAGAACTCGACTCACTATTCGATTTCTATGAAAAAAAAAAGATCAGGGTAAAAGGAAAGGTTAGATATAAGCCAAATGCCTTTTTCTTTCTTTTTTCACTTTTTATGATAAAAAATTTCAGACCTTTAACACAAAACAAATCTACTGAATGCCCATGGCCCTGCTATGTCGTCCTGCCCGTCTTGCTTCCTGTTTTTCTCTGCCCATTTCCTACCACGTGTAGTACGGATGATATTTTGTAAAAAATTGTTTAAGTATTTTAAGGTAAAATTTACATTGCAATGCATAAATCATTGTCATAAGTTCTGACAAGTGCACCCACCTTGGAACCCCTATTCCTGTCTTACGATAGAGTATTTCCGTAAACCCGGAAAGTTCGTTTATGTCCCTTTTCAGTCAATCCTCATTCCCTCAGGATAGCCACGGTTCAGGTTTTGTGTTTTTGTTTTAGTTTTTGAACTTCAGGGGCATCTGGGGGGCTCGGTCGGTGAAGTGTCTGCCTTCAGCTCAGATCATGATCCCAGGGTCTTGGGATTGAGTCCCGCATTGGGCTCCCTGGTCAGGGGGGAGCCTGCTTCTCCCTCTGCCTGCTGCTCCCCCTGCTTGTGCTCTGTCTCTCTGTCTCTCTCTTTTTCGCTGACAAATAAATAAATAAATAAATAAAATATTTAAAAACATAAACTTCAGATTCATTTTGCCTATTTTAGAACTTCATATCATTGGAATCATACAGTATGTCCTTTTCGTGTCTGACAGCTTTTGCTCAATATGTCTTGAAATTCTTCATGTTGTCATGAGTATCCGTAATTTTTTCTTTTTATTGCTGAGGGAAGAGGAGGAGGGGGCCCTGTGTTCTGTGCTGTTCCTGCCTGGGGCGGAGTTTTCCATCAGACGAGGCTTTGAGTGAGGAAGGAGGGAACGGGTCAGGTGCAAATGCTCACTGTTCTTACTGAGTTTTAGTGCATTTTCTTGAATAAATGTTTATTTTTTGTATGTTCTTGGGACCATCGAGAGACTTAAAAGTTTTTTTAAAAATAATTTCCCCATTTTGCTTGGGAGTGGGTCCACATAGCTCCTCACATTGCCATCCTAGAAGTGGAATTACCTTCCGTCAGTTTTGATAGATTGTATTTTTAAGGAATTTATATCTTTCGTCTAGGTTGTTAGATGTATTAGGATAAAGCTGTTTATAATAGTCTGCTCTTGACTTTCTTGATGTCTGTAAGAGCAGTGCTGACAACCCTCTTCCATTTCTGTTCTAGTAATTTGTATTTTCTCTACTTTTTTCTTGATTAATTGTACTTGGAGTTTATCCATTTTACTAATCCTTCCAAAAAACCAACTTTTGTGTTTGTTTATTTTCTCTATTTTTGTCTCTTTTTTACATCACTGATTTTGGCTCTTATTCGTATTATTTCCTTATTTTTAATTTTTGCTTAATTTGCTCATATTTTCTAGTTTCCTAAGTTGGAAATTTAAATCATATATTTTTTTAAGACTATTCCTTTCTAATGTAAGCATTTACAGCTATAGATTTCCCTTAAGCCCTGCATTAGCGGTACCCCACAAAATTTGGTCTATTGTGTTTTTTATTGCTGTTATGTTCAAAGTATTTTCTAACTACCTTTGTTATTTCTTCTTCGATCTTTGACTCTGTCTTTGACCTTCTTATTTAGAAGTGACTTTTTCACTTTCCAAATGGCTTTTCTAGCTATCTTAATGTTTCGAATCTTTAACTTCATTTTATTGTGAACAGAAAACAAGTTTTGTTCAGTATTTTGAAATTTATTGACATTTGTTTGATTCCCTACTGACTACTTTATCTCAGTGAACGTTCCACGCACACCTGGAAATGCATTCATGCACTTGCTGGGTGTGTTGTTCCATATGTGTCCATTAAGTTACCATGGTGTCATTCAAAAATTTCTGATCCTTGCTCTTAGTCTCTTTGTCTCAGCGTTCTGTCAATTACTAAGAGTAGGGTGTGATGGTCTGCAGCTAGGACTATAGATTCATCTATTTCTCCTTTTAGTTTTACTGGGTTTTGCTTCACATATTTTAGAGGTCTCTTTATACACATTTATGATTGTTGTGTATTCTTGGTATTTCGACCCTTTTATCATTAGGAAATGTCCTCTATTCCTCATCTTACCTCTTCTCATATCATGGAATGACTTCTTGTGGGTACAGGGCTCTTGGGTCCATCAGTCGTGAAAAAAATTTTATAATAGAGATCTTGTTCTTAGCCCTTGGTGTTGGAATAAACTTGAATTATAAAGGAATTGTTCAGTAGACACCTATTTTGTGTGGGCTCCTTTTATCTTTGTATCAAACCATGACTCTTTTTTTTTTAAATTTTTTATTATATTATGTTAGTCACCATACAGTACATCCCTGTTTTTTGATGTAAAGTTCGATGATTCATTAGTTGCGTATAACACCCAGTGCACCATGCAATACGTGCCCTTCTTACTACCCATCACCAGTCTATCCCATTCCCCCACGCCCCTCCCCTCTGAAGCCCTCAGTTGGTTTCTCAGAGTCCATAGTCTCTCATGCTTCATTCCTCCTTCTGATTACCCCCCTTCTTTATCCCTTTCTTCTCCTACCGATCTTGCTAGTTCTTATGTTCCATAGATGAGAAAAACCATATGATAATTGACTTTCTCTGCTTGACTTATTTCACTTAGCATTATCTCCTCCAGTGCCGTCCATGTTGCAGCAAATGTTGAGAAATCATTCTTTTTGATAGCTGAATAATATTCCATTGTATATATGGACCACATCTTCTTAATCCAATCATCTGTTGAAGGGCATCTCGGCTCCTTCCACTATTTAGCTATTGTGGGCAGTGTTGCTATGAACATTGGGGTGCATAATGGCCCATGACTCTTAACACAATCTTCTAAGTATGGGTCCAGAGATCATTCAGGATGGTAGATGTGTTCCAAAAATAGAAATTCAGATTATCACATGTCCTCTGTAATGGACATTTTTTGGATATGTGTATATGGATGGAAAGAGACAAAGAGAAAAGGAAGGAAAGAAAAAAAGGAAAGAAATTAATCAACTGATTGATCATGAGCCAACACTGTTCCACAATCCCCTTCTCTGGAAATTGTCCCATTCCTGAGTGGATACCCTTCCTCAGATGGGGCCCTGCCCTAGAAATGTTACCTTTTGGGTTCAGAACCACCAGCCTTTTTCTTTGTGTCTTCTCAGATTCACATCTAGCATGCATATCCTTACCACCGGTGTGTTTTCTTTTCCCTTTTGGTTAGAACTCCTAAAAGTACATAAGTTATTCCCATGGGGGTCTCCACAACAAACTTTTCATTCCAGACTTGCTTCCTATGTCTCCCGGTGGGTCTGGGGGCTGCCTCTCCTACCTCTGTTGGCATCTACTTGGGAAATGCAAAGTCATTTGAATGTTAGCCGGAGCCAACTTAATTAGGAAGTTAAGTCTGCCGAAGGAAAATGAAAGAGATCATTCTCCAGCCAAGTCTGTGCAGGCTTCAGATGATTCAAACCAGCGCTTCTTTGCTCCCATCAGTCTCTGGAGTCTGCTAATTAGTGCTCAGTAGCACCTTCCTTCTATGCCAGGAGTGGATTCAGCTCTGGGGATCTGGAAGCAGAGAAAGTATTTCAAGCCTTTGAAGAGTATGACATTCTAGAGTGGTGATGGCAGGACACCCCAGAGCTTAAAGCTCTTCAGGGGCTTCCCATGCACCAAGAGAATGATCCAGTCCCAGATGATACTCTGGCCCCTGCTGCCTCTTCAACCTCATGTCCTGTGCCCTGACCCAACCTTGCTTCCTGCATTCTGGCCACCCTGTCCTCTTCATGGCCCTGCAAACAGCCATCATTTATTGAACATGGAAAATGTGTCAGGGTCTATGTTAACGGCTTTAAAGGACGTATCCCATTGAATCCCCAAACATACCCATGAGGTCAGCATTCTTATTAGTCCTCTTGTCCAGATGAGAAAACTGAGACTGAGGGGGATGATGATTGACCCCCACACCACACAGCCAGCATGTCACAGAGCTGGCATTTATACCCAGAGTGTCTGACTTCAGAGCCTAACTTTTTTTTTTTTTTTTAAGATTTAGTTATTTGAGAGAGAGAGCGAATGTGAATGGGGGGAGGTGTAGAGGCTCCCACTGACTCCCCACTGAGCGCAGAGTCAGGTGCCAGGCTCGATCTCATGATCCTGAGATCATGACCTGAGCCAAAATCTAGAGTCGAATGCTCAGCACCCCCATGCGCCCCCGGAGCCCAACTTTTGATGGCTCCCTCCACATGAGACTTTCTTTCCTTTCTTGGCACTTGCACTTGCCCTACTCTCAATTCTTAAAAGCTGTCAGAAGGCTGCCTACATTCCTCCAGCACTCACTGTGTCATGCATACCCATCCAGTTTGCAGCTGTAGCAGACTGGGTGTGCAGGGAACAAATGCGCACCCATCCCCTCAAGCAGCCGTCAGCCGCTGACTCACGGGCTGGTGTATAAATATCCCAGCTCCCTTGCCCAGTAGACCGAACGGGTCTGAAGGATGTATTTTACCCTGTCTCCTAGAGCCCCAGAGGGGTTGGGCTCTTGCCTCCCAGAGTGGTAACACCTTTGATATCATGCCGCTCTGCCTTCCTTCCCATCTGTGTCTTACTTCCCCACTGGTGTTTTCTCGAATCATCTTCCTAATAGACCGTTTGCGCTTGAATCTACCTCAGGGTCTCATCCTGAGGGACCCGAACTACGACATTACCTTGCTAACTCCTATGACTTCTTTGAGTTTCAGCCTCTGTGTAGCCTTAGGAGAGCAGCCATCCCGAACACCCCAGATGCTCCCGCCATTGTTTTTTGCTGTAGCACTCAGTTGTGTCTGTAATCATCCTGGTGGTTTGCTTGTTTTTATCCGCTTCTGTTCCATGAGCGCGGGGACCTTGATTATCTCCAGCACTGATGTGTTCCCAGGGCCCATCACAGTGAATGGCTCAGTATAGATGCCCCAGATATTTATTGAACTAATTGATTTGTTGTCTTAACTGAATAAAGCTTTAACTGAAGCTACACGTATGCTATACATGTGTGAGCAGGACCCCAAATTCACCATCGATGCTGAGTTCCCTTTGTTTAGAGTGAGAGAGACCTGAGCTGTTCGGGTAATGTGCTTAGCTGTCCTGCTCCCTAGCTGTGAAGCCTAGCAGCAAACCCTTGACCGCTCAGTTTTCCCCTTTACTCTTAGAACATGGAGGGATATGGTGGGATAAGGTGGCATAGCTTACTTTGATTTATGAAGCTCTGCGGTTCTCCCTCGGTGTGGTCGGCTTTATAAGAGGGTTTAAGATCCCCACCAGAGACATTCTTGTGAGAATTGAAAGGGCTACAGGTGGGGAAGCTCCTTGCATGGTGCCAAGCTGATGGTCAGTGCCTTGTGAATGCTGGGCCCCTTTCCGCCTCCTCCAGCAGAGCTGGGGATCTTGCTAATGACTGGAAAGACCACGGTGACACCGTGAGTTAGGGTCCCTCATGTCTGGAAGCCTGAGCGGGACCTGGGGACTTGTGTGTGTGTTGCGGGGGGGGGGGGAGACAAGAGAGTCTCTTTACTCCCGAGCTTTGACACTCATGAGTCTTTTTTTTTTTTTTTTTAAATAAGCAGACATTCAGAGGTTTAAAGTTTTTTGGAGCCTCTTTGTGCTTATTTCCACCAGTAAATGGACTCGGTTTCGGGCCGCAGCTTGTTCTTCTCCTTCGGATTATTTCCCTCAGTTTTTTGAGTTATGAGGAGCTCTGCCATAGTTCATTAAGAAGAAAGGAAGGAGAGAAGGGAGGAAGGAAAGGGAGGGAATATTTTTTTTAAAGATTTTATTTATTTATTTGATAGTGAGAGCGAGCGCACAAGCAGGGGGAGCGGCAGGCAGAGGAGAGGGAGAAGCAGACTCTCCGCTGAGCAGCGATCCCAGTGTGGACTCGATGCCAGGACCCTGGGATCATGACCACCCACGTGCCCCACAAGGGAATATTCTTTTTTTTTTTTTTAATGATTTTTTATTATATTATGTTAGTCACCATACAGTATATCCCCGGTTTCCAATGTAAGGCTTGATGATTCATTAGTTGCGTATAACACCCAGTGCACCATGCAATACGTGCCCTCCTTACTACCCATCACCGGTCTATCCCATTCCCCCACCCCCCTCCCCTCTGAGGCCCTCAGTTTGTTTCTCATAGTCCATAGTCTCTCATGTTTCATTCCCCCTCCACAAGGGAATATTCTTGAAAGCCTCCACCTGAGCCTCTCCACGTCCCCAGTGATTAGTAACCTTGTAAAAACTATGGATCATATTTTTGTCCTTTACTAATATGGCCTTTTGGCCAAATGTTAGAATATTTTGGCCTGGGTATTCCTTACCACACCTTACAAGTCAAACAAGCCTCCGTTTATTTCCTTTCAACATTATTTCCTTCTGGAAAGGAAAAGTGATGGGCATTTCGTGACTCTGGTGAGAGCAGAGAAGCCTCACGAATGGCGGCCCGTTTCTCGCCGTTTCTTCCCGTTTCTTCCCTCGGCTTGGTGCCGTGACCCCAGGGGTTGTCTCCTGCTGTTGACCATGCTGTCGTTGCTGCTATGACAAGTGAGATGCTGCCACATAATTCACCATTGGGACTTTGTCACCACATCTCAGGAAAACTTCCAATACGTTCTAAATGCTTTAAAAAGTATTCACTCACTCATTCTTCAGTGAAGCAGCCATTTGGTCCACACGCTTTGATGGGACACCTGCTATGTGCCAGGCCTGTGTGTGGTGCGGGAAGAGATGGGGGTGGGTGAGGCAGACCCAGTCCCTGTTGTGGCAGAGTTCACAGGGCAGGACCAGTTAGGAGAAGGTGTCCCTTCCAGCAGATGCAACACCAGGTACAGGGCAGAGAGAGCAGAGAGCAGCCCGTCCTGGGCACTCTGGGGCCGCGAATATCCCAAACAGCCATTCTTGGTAGCCCTGACGGACAGCATTGGACATTAAACAAATAACCATTTAATTACACTCCTGACATATGATAGTAAGAAAAATATATACTCCCTGGTAATTGAAGTGGTGTCTCTTACATAATCAGAGGCATCTGGGACAGTTAATTCTAAAGGAAGGGTGGGGCAAGATCAGAGAAGAGAGGATGAGAACATTTCTTACTGAAAAGACCCTGAACCGACCCATCCCGCATCATGGTGCATGTGGAGGAGAGGGCCAGGAGCCAGCCGGTGATGGAGAAGAGGGCCAGGGCGCGTAGATCACTGTGACTTTTGGGTTTCTGCTCTAAGTACCATGAGCATTCATTTATTTCTTCTTTCTCCATATGTTCATAGCTACCTGTTGTTGGATGTCAAAAGAATGCCATTTAAGACCTAGCCTGGCACTAAAAATGGTATATTTGTTTTTGTAATCATCGGGTTACACATAAATAAGTACTTTTGTGTCCAGAATTTCTATACTGACTATGGTAGAGAGAGAATTATTTTCAGGCTTCGACAGACCTGAGTTTGGCCTGGCTCCAGTCACCACAGTGATGCAGTTTTGCACAGATCCCTTCATGACTGCGTCTCCAGTCACTTACCTGTAAACAGAGTCCCAGTCCCTACCTTTCTAGGTGTTGGGGGGGAAATGAAATGAGATCATTTATTGCCATTCCCCCTTGAACTCTGATTCTGGGGAAGATCGGAGAAGTCTGGTCTCTGTCCCCTTTGGCAGATGAGAGAACAAGAGAGAAACAGAATTTCCTGTCCCTGCACCAGCTGTCCGTTTGAACGTGTTTGTTCCTAAGGCAGCGTGACAGCGGGCTGCAAATGCAACCCCCAAGTTTATTTCCCTTCAAAAGGAGCCTGTTTGATTATTACATTATGAATGATTTCTTTCATGGCATGTGTCTTTGCCGTGACAACTGTGTGATAAATTCCGTCAACATATTCTTTTTGCGTTGGTCCTTATGTTTACACCTGCAGTATTAATCTGATCCTACGTATAGATCTATATGCTTCAGAAACTCAGTGTCCTACAATTTTTGAAAGAAAAAGTAAAACATCAAAAAAAATAGTTCCCAGATATGGTCTGCTTTTAAGAATTGCGATGTGCCATTTTTGGATTGTTCTCGAAAACCAGTGTGTGCTTCAGAGAGCCTTTCTTGAGCTGGGCTTTTGGTCGTGGCGCAGCATGGCGCCCTTGTCTGCCAGCCTCAGGCTTAGATGGGGGGAGGCCTGCTGGAGCTTCGTTTCCAAGAACAGCGGTTAACCCACACCTAGAAAGGTCACAGAGGTGGGAGACCCAGAGTGAGGTCTGTCTGTGTGTCTGCCAGCATGGGCCCAGGCACAAACTGCCAGAGAGTCACAGGCTGACCTTAGATAGTGGAGTCGAAAGTCATTACCCCATGTTTTCTCCAATGTGTTGATGGGGTGAAAATCCAAGAACAGAATTAACAGTCCATTCGCTAAGTGAGTAACATCATTTATCGAGATAGTTGCTAGAGCGGCAAAGGAAGCCTGTGGGTACCGTTGGGCTTGGTTGTCCTCAAAGCTGAAAGGCAACATGAGAAGCACCGTGTACCGAGCCTCCCTCAGCCTGGGAGGGAGGCGGGATTCCGAGCAGCATGGGCTCGGTGGCGCGAGTCCCTGGCAAAGGAGCTGGCTGCCCACCCCAGCAAAGAAGGCGCCCCTGAAGGGCTCTGGCCGGCCTGGGGAGCTGTGCGAGCCTCAGCAGACAGAGATTTTGTGAAAGTATGCTCAGCAACTTTGATGCATCTGGCACGCACACTCATCCCCCCACTGCCGCCGAGAAGTTGACCAGTAAAAGCTTTCCACGCGGTGACAACCACTGCAAAACCCACTGTCGCGTGACCTCTGATGCCGCTTCCTCCTCGTCCCAGTCATTTGGAACAATCAGATGCTTGCTAGTTGGTAAGTGATGACCTCATTGTCCAAGGTCGTCAAAAATTCTCCCACACTTTTGCAACGCGCATTGGACGGAGTTTCGCTTCTGCTAGAGGCGGTCTGTACGGTATCTTAAGCGAGGCTGCTATAGGAATTCTGTCACAGGGATTGTATGACCGTAGAAGGAGGTGATGAGGATCGTGTACGTCTCCACAGCTTCCAGCATCTCCGGGACACTGGACAGGTGTGGGTGTGGGTGGCAGGGCTAGGCCCCCTTGCAGGGGACAGTTGTGAGGAGGAGCCAGTGGGACCCACTAGCACCAAGGATGCCCGCCGCAAGCTGACTGAGTAATGTCACAGAGTCGCAGAAGCCCGGAGGCCCCAGGGACACTCAGGGGACTGGAGTCCATGTCGGGAGCACCATCAGCTTTCAGATCCTTCCCGTTCAAGCAGCACTGTCCTTGCGTGTGGATGGTGAGGCGGAGCTCAGGTGACCCTGGCACCCTCAGAGCTGCCAGCCACTGGGTGCCCTGCCTGTGTGTTCGGCCTGTGGTCCCCTACCAGTTCCCGTTGTGGGAAGGGCCAGAGCCTGTGAGGCCCGTGAGACCCAGAAGTGGGTCCCCGGATGTCGTCTCCTCCCCTCCCTCCGCCCTGGAAGGGGCAGTGTGGCATAAAGGTGGCTGGATAAGGCTGGGCTGTCCTCCAGTGTTTCATTTATAACTCTTGCCCAAGAACAAAATATCGGCCTGGCCGGGATGCTGCCCCTCTCCCAGCCCCCGAATGCGTGGCCCAGCTCTTCCTTCCTCTTCCATTCCCTCCCCCATGCTGGCACCAGAAGCCCTAAATGCTCCTCATGGCACCGCCTCGAGAATGGGGGACCTGTGTCACCCACAGTGTCTCACCAGTTTCTGTAAGAATTCCTTGGGGAATTCTCATCTGGGGATTTTCCCAAACCATGCTGGAACCAGTTTGAGTTTCCTCTCTGTATTCGTCAGGGTTCTCCAGAGACACAGAACCAAGAGTGTGTATACGTAGTGCGAATTGGCTTACATGGTCATGGGGTCTGAGGAGCCCCATGATCTGCCGTCTACACGCTGTGGACGCAGGAAAGCTGCGTACAATCTGGTCTGAGCTGGAAGGCCTGGGAACCAGGAGTGCTGATGATGTATAGCCTAGTCCAAGGGAAGGGGAAAACGGACGTCCCGGCTCAAGCTGTCAGGCAGAGAGGAGAATCCCCTCTTCCTGTACCTTTTGTTGGGTTGGATGATGCCCGCCCACACTGGGGAGGGCAGCCCGCCAATCCGAACGCTAATTCAGAAGCAGCCTCACAGACATACTCACAAATAATGTTTAGCCAGATGTCTAGAAACCCTGTGATTCAATCACGTTGACACACACAGTTAATCACCATGCTCTGCTACCCACCTGGGGGACAGCACGTTCCTCTCTTCTCCAGCACACACCCTTCCAGCCACGCAGCTTCAGGCCCCCACAGCCACTGCCCTAGCCTATGGCTCACTGTCTTTCCCTCCAGGAAATGCCCTCCTGGCTCTTCCCCAGAGCCCCCCACTGCTTGGCACAGAGTAGTGTTGAGAAAGTGAATGTTCACCCTACCTACCCATCTTTCAAGGCTGACTCATTTTCCCAACTCTTCCTGCAAGTCACCTGGGGTGATAAAGCCCCTCATTCATTTCTCCAGACCACCTTGTTTCTCTTGCAGGGTGGTCATATGGATAATGCTAGACAGCTCACAAGAAAACCATTGCCTATTGTAAATTCCCATGTAAAGAAGAATACAAAAGCACCATTCTGTGATTGTTTTTAGCATGGAATAATTTATTCTGTGCATTGAATAACAGGTGAAATGAATAGCAGAAGTTTATAAGGAATAGGTCTGACGTGTATATCCACTTTCCTGCTAGAGTCCAGGGATGCTAGTAGTTTTTTTCCTAAAATGGATGTTCCTGAAATAATTGCCTTTTTTAAAAAACAATCTTTAGGAATGATGAGCAAAGATAATGGAAAGGAAAATTATTTTTCTCTATTTTCTAAAACAAAGCACTCAGTAAGAACAAGTACTGAAATTAGTGTTTAGTTAATCCCTACTATTTTTTAACTAAGAGAAAATAAATGCTTTTCAAAGAAGTGTCTAGAAATGAGAAAACAAAGCATAGCTCTATGAGGACCTATTACTAAAACAACAGAAATGGCA
Source organism: Ursus maritimus (assembly GCF_017311325.1). Lineage (NCBI taxonomy): Eukaryota > Metazoa > Chordata > Mammalia > Carnivora > Ursidae > Ursus > Ursus maritimus. The sequence continues at coordinate 10,978,283 of NW_024426885.1, read as the reverse complement.
TTATTTTGCTCAAACATAGCATGTCGTAAGCTTGCAAGTGACATTTCCATTCTTCATCAATCAACTTTTGAAGTGAAAGTAGAAAATCATATTTTAAAGAAAACTTGGTAATTTGGAGGAGAAACCCATTAGGAGAATGATTGATTATCAAAAAGTCGGAAAAGAGCTACATTCATGTGGACTTGGCCAAAGTGTTGCTTCTGTAATATCCACCAACAGTAGCATTTGTTCAGTATGGTGTGAAAAAACTGAGGGACATCTTTTCTTCTTATGTTCCCTTTTCCATCTGCATTTATCCCAGTTCCACGGGGACAATACCTTTCCAAAAGCAGGCTGCTCAAGTGCGGGTAATATGATTCTGAATCATTCGCTCATGGCAACTTCATGGTTGAAGTGGGAAGTTCACAGGTGTAGAATCAGAAGGACATGAGCGTGGATCTCAAATAGATTTTTTTGACTTTGACAATTGCTAAGTTCTCTAAGCTTTGGATTTCTCATCTTTGAAAGAGATACAATAATATTTCATATTATTGGGAGGATTATTAGATCATTGAACTTTCAAAATGTGCTAATTTTTTGATGTGGTTTAGTCACACGCTGTTGAATTTCGTAGGGATAATGACTACATGTAGACCAGGATGATTGGTGTTAGGTTTGGGGGATTGATTTTCATGGCCACAGTTGTTTGGAGTACCAAAACTTCGAGATAAAGGACTTCCTATTCCACCAGACTTGCCCTTCTTGTTATTGCTTAAGATTTATAGAATTGATAAACTCCTAGCAAGACTGAGCAAGGCATAATAGAACATACAAATTGCCCATATCAGGAAAGAAAGCAGAGCTCCTCTTAAATAGCCTGAGTACATTAAAAAGACAATAAGGGCATTTAAAGTAAAAGTTGCATGCCAAGAGTTCAACAATGCTTGTGGAATGGTTAAATTCCTTGCAAACCACTGCTCACCAGAACTGACAGGGACGAAATAGAAATACAATTGTTAAGTAAAAACCTTTGTACAAAGAAATCTCCAGGCTCAGATGGTTTCACTGGTATCTGCAGTCAAACATTTAAGAAGTAGTATCAATCTTACACAAAACTTTCGAAAAGATAGAACACTTCCCAGCTAGTTCTGTGAGACTATACAAACAAGGTTTTAGAATAATCCTGATAACAACATTTCACAGAGGTGTTACAGAGAAGAAAAATTATAGGCTAATATCTCTCACGAATATAGACACACAGCCTTTAATAAATTAGCAAGTTAAGTCCAGAAATATATGCAAAAGAATTGGCTAGAAATGCAAAGTTGATTTAAAAATCAAAAATCGATCATTACAGTTCCCCAAATTAACAAAATATTGGAGAAAACCATATGATCATGTCAATAGACATCGAAAAAAACGCTTTCATGATAAAAGCTCTCATTGACCTAGGAATAAAATAGAACTTTTTTTTTAGTTTGATAAAAGACATCTATGAAAAACCTACTGTTAACGTTATACCTATTGGTGAAAAGACTGAATACTTTCCCGTTCAGACTATGAATATCATAAAAGATTGCCCATTGTCACTGTATCTATTAAAAGTTGGGTGGGGGTTCTAATCAGTGCATTTCAGCAAGAAAAAAATAAAAAGCAAGGAAGATGTAGCTATTTTTATTTGCAGATGACATGATTATTTATTTAGAAAATCTTAGGAAATCTATAAAAGAATTAATAAGCAATTTTGAAAGATCATAGGTACAAGGCCAATACAAAAATCAACTTTATTTCTATAAGAAACAATTAGAAAGTGCAGATTTTAAAAGTACCATTTACAGTAGCATCAACTTACGAAAACATAAGAATAAACTTAACAAAAATTTTAAAAATCTATCTTGATTTTTCCTAAATTGAACCATAAGATTCATAACAATACTACTTAAATTTTTTTTTGTAGGAATTGAAAGCTGTTTATAAAATTTATGGAAAAAATTCAAAGGGCCTAAAATAGCCAAAAAATTTTGAGAAAGAAGATAAAAATTTGAAGTACTGACAGAAATTGATTTCAGGATTTCATATGACTCTGCAGTAATCAAGCTAGTATGGCTTAAGGATAGATGGATTAATAGAGCAGAATAGAACCAAGAACTAGATCCACGCATATATGGTCAATTTATTTTTGACAAAGATGCCAAGGCCATTTGGTGGTGAAAGGAAAGATTAAAATCTGTGGTACTAGAAAGCCTGAACAAAGTATGAAAAATAAATTAACCTTGACCCCTACCTCATACCATATGTAAAAATTAACTCAAAGTGAATCATATACTAAAAGTTAAATCTGTAAGTCAGCTACAGGATAACGTAGAAGAATATCTTTGGTATTTTGGGATAGTCGAAAATTTCTTAGAAGGAACACAAAAGCACCAATAATTAAAACAATGGGGGAGCCTGGGTGGCTCAGTCAGTTCGGCGTCTGCCTTCGACTCGGGTCATAATCCCAGGGTTTTGGGATCGAGCCCCACGTGGGGCTCCCTGCTCAGAGGGGAGCCTCCTTCTCCCTCTCCTGCCCCCTTGCTTGTGCTCGCACTTTCGGCCAAATAGATAAAACCTTTTAAAAATATAAAAATAAAGACAAACAAATGACAAATTGAACTTCACCAAAATTTAAAATTTGTGCTCTTCAGAAGACATCATTATAAAAAGAAAAAGGCAAGTCACAGACTGATAGGAAATACTTGCAATTCCAAAAAAGGGGAAGAAAATACTTGCCATTCATATATTTTACAAAGGATTTGTACACTCATATCCAGAATATATAAGGAGCTCCTACAGATCAATAAAAAAAAAGATAACCTCATAAAAATTCAGGCAAACGGCTTGAACAGAGACTTCATAAAGAAAGGCATATGAATGGTCAGTAAGCACATGAAAAGGGGCTCAGTTATCATTTATTAGGGAAATGGAAGTTGAAACCACAATGAGATACCACTTCTTAGCCATTAGCTAATGGTTAAGTTTAAAAGGACTGACAGCACCAAATGTCGATGTTGAGGGTGCAAGTAGAGCTCTCATGTATTACTGGTGGAAACTGGTATCACCACTTTATAAACTGGTAGTCAGTTTTTTATAAAAATTAATCATTACTTACCCTGTGACTCAGCATGTCCATACTAATGTGTTTACCCAGAGAAATAAAAACACATGTTCATGAAATGACTTATGCAGCAGTTTTATTTCTCATCAGCCCAAACCAGAAACAATGCAAATATCTATGAGTAGGAGAACAGAGTAATGAAAAGGAGCCAACTCCTGATGGAAATGGCAGTCAAGGTGGATCTCAGAAACACTACACTGAGATAAGGAAGCCAGACACAGAAGAGTACATACTGTAATACTCTGTTTATGTGAAGAACAGTCCAAACTTGTCTATGGAGTAGAAATCAGAGTGGTTTGTTCTGAGTGCAGCATCGTAGACTGTGGAAGAACTGACTTGAAATGGTTGTAATATCTCTTGGGGGATTTTCCATACATGAGTATCTGTGTTTTTCAGGATTGAAGATCTATACATTTCACTGTGTTTAAATTTTATCTCTATAAAAAAAAAAAAGACCAAAAGCAAAAATTTTCAGACATGCAAGATGTACTATCCACATATTAGTGACTATCTCAAGGATATTTAGGAACAGCTTGATTATTGATGAAGCCTTTCACATACCATTTATTTTAACTTGAAAACCCAGCAGGGTAGCAATTGTGATTACACTTAAGTGGTAGTTGAAATGACATTGGGAAATAATAGGGTAACCTGAGGTCAGTGTTGTCCACTGATACAGTGATTCAGATCTGTGGGCTCTTGTGTCTTCCTTCTACTTTTGCTCATCTCCCAGCCATTCGCACAGCAACCAATTGATTTGTGATTCCTCTTTTTCTTTAAAAGTCTTAGAATAATTATGTGCCACAAAACCCTATAAAAATCTAGCCCCTGGGGGGCTTGGGTGGCTCAGTTGGTTAAGCATCCTACTCTTGATTTCGGCTCAGGTCATGATCTCAGGGTCATGGGATTGAGCCCCACGTTGGTCTCCAATCCGCTTGGGATTCTGTCTCCTCCTCCCTCTGCCCCTCCTTGCCGAGCTCTCTCCCTCTCAAAAAAAAAAAAAAAAAAAAAAAAAAAAAAAAAAAAAAATCAAACCTAGCTCTTGCCTAGCCCTCTAGCATCATCTCAAGCCATGATCTACTCCATCCACACTGACCTGACCGTTCCTGGTTGTATCAGGCTCTCTGCCTTTTGGGGCTCCACTGCTGTTCCCTACCGTGGACACTCTCTCTGATGCTCTTTGCATATCTAGCTCTGTCTCATCTTCCAGATTTATACAAAGAGGTGCCTCTGCCGACCCCATCCGTCATCGTCTCTTTCAAAAGCCTATTTGTTCCTAACAATTCACAGTTTACAATTATTTTTATCTCTAGATTCCATAAGACCAGGAACCAAGTCTGCCTCATTGTTCCCCAGAGCTGAGCATGACACCTGGTCAGGCATGTAGCAGGAATTAAATAACTATTTGTTGAATAGCTCCCTGATAGGACTCTCAACCTCATAACCCCAGGTGGTGATGCTGTTCGTTATTTCTAGTAAATGTGTGCACAGGCATGCGTGTCATGTGGAGTCTACGCATATCTCCAAATCTGGTAGGCCAGATTCTTATTCATTGACAAAAGCTTGTGTCGTGATAGGGAATAAACTGTCTTTCTCTAAATTCAGATATTCAGCTGCCTCCACTTTGATGATCATTCATTGAATCACAGCGTCCCTAATGGCTGAGGCACTGAAGCTATAATCAGGGCACCAGGCCATCCTCCCTCCTCTGGGTAGAGAGTTGCAATCTTATTGGATTGCAGGGTTTCTACATTTTGCAACCTTGTTCTATCACCATCGGCCATCAAAGAGTGTCTTGGGAAGACTCAGGAACTTTATCATTCCCTGTATCCCACATGCTCATTCCCAGGGAAGCACTCTGGCTGGTGGACCAGATGGACCATTTGACTGAATTGACAAGTGGTTTCTTCCTCTCCTCCTCTTCCTCCTCTTCCTTCTCCTCCTCCCCCATCCT